>NC_060149.1:2199909-2521143 GCF_021461385.2 Schistocerca piceifrons | reverse complement strand
GAGCTCCATCGCAGTCTTTAACACTGGTAGCATGCCGCGACAGCGTGGACGTGAACCGTATGTGCAGTTGACGGACTTTGAGCGAGGGCGTATAGTGGGCGTGCGGGAGGCCGGGTGGACGTACCGCCGAATTGCTCAACACGTGGGGCGTGAGGTCTCCACAGTACATCGATGTTGTCGCCAGTGGCCGGCGGAAGGTGCACGTGCCCGTCGACCTGGGACCGGACCGCAGCGACGCACGGATGCACGCCAAGACCGTAGGATCCTACGCAGTGCCGTAGGGGACCGCACCGCCACTTCCCAGCAAATTAGGGACACTGTTGCTCCTGGGGTATCGGCGAGGACCATTCGCAACCGTCTCCATGAAGCTGGGCTACGGTCCCGCACACCGTTAGGCCGTCTTCCGCTCACGCCCCAACATCGTGCAGCCCGCCTCCAGTGGTGTCGCGACAGGCGTGAATGGAGGGACGAATGGAGACGTGTCGTCTTCAGCGATGAGAGTCGCTTCTGCCTTGGTGCCAATGATGGTCGTATGCGTGTTTGGCTCCGTGCAGGTGAGCGCCACAATCAGGACTGCATACGACCGAGGCACACAGGGCCAACACCCGGCATCATGGTGTGGGGAGCGATCTCCTACACTGGCCGTACACCACTGGTGATCGTCGAGGGGACACTGAATAGTGCACGGTACATCCAAACCGTCATCGAACCCATCGTTCTACCATTCGTAGACCGGCAAGGGAACTTGCTGTTCCAACAGGACAATGCACGTCCGCATGTATCCCGTGCCACCCAACGTGCTCTAGAAGGTGTAAGTCAACTACCCTGGCCAGCAAGATCTCCGGATCTGTCCCCCATTGAGCATGTTTGGGACTGGTTGAAGCGTCGTCTCACGCGGTCTGCACGTCCAGCACGAACGCTGGTCCAACTGAGGCGCCAGGTGGAAATGGCATGGCAAGCCGTTCCACAGGACTACATCCAGCATCTCTACCATCGTCTCCATGGGAGAATAGCAGCCTGCATTGCTGCAAAAGGTGGGTATACACTGTACTAGTGCCGACATTGTGCATGCTCTGTTGCCTGTGTCTATGTGCCTGTGGTTCTGTCAGTGTGATCATGTGATGTATCTGACCCCAGGAATGTGTCAATAAAGTTTCCCCTTCCTGGGACAATGAATTCACGGTGTTCTTATTTCAATTTCCAGGAGTATATATATATATATATATATATATATATATATATATATATATATATATTCACCATGTTCTGGAAAATGAAAACAAAATAATTGCGACTTTATTTATATATAAGCACAATGTGCTGAAAATAATTATTGTCTCTCTTTCATTATCCATGTGTGTGTGTGTGTATGTGTATGTGTGTGTGTGTGTATGTGTGTGTGTAAATAGAGTAGTGTTTGAGCTTCACCTACCGCTAGCCATCCAAATATTTTTTTCCTTAGTACAGCTGTTTGTGTTAGACGCTTTAGAGCCACCCAATTAATTGTTATTATTAAAGTATTTCAACTATCTGTGATGGATAATGTCTAGAGCCACCCAGTTCAAAAAATATTAAGAGCTGCTCAGTTAAGTTGGAACTATCCATTCAAATGTTGTTGTTATTAAAGTGTTTCAATGATAAATGAATATTTCAAACATATATAGTCTTTTTAAGTTGGAGCCACTCAATTAATTCATTATTTAATGGAAAATATTTACAGCTATCTAGTTAAGTAGGAGAATCTTAATTCACAGAGCAGCTCGGTTCAATATAGTCTGTTTCGATGGAATTTATTTAGTAATAGTATTTAGCGTGTAAGTAAGTTAGTTAATACCTCTGCTTTAGTTTTAAGTATGGCTCTATAAGGAAAAAAATATTCCATTCAAGGAATCTCCAACATGTGTTGGATTCTAGTAATAATAATAAGTTAAGAGTATCACTGCATTGAACTGAAATGTATCTCAAGAAATATATATATATATATATATATATATATATATATATATATATATATATATATATATATATATAATAGCATGGATAGTGCTACTCCTCTGGTGACAGCCCTCAAAGGCTGTGGTAAGTGAGTCAGACAGTTCCAGTGGAATGCAGGTGTAGTATCATCATGCAGGTACCAAAAAGAATAAGTATATAAGGATTGTTAGGAAAGAAAAATTATTTATTTCTCATCCAACTTAAAAATAATTTTACATTTTCATAAGCAGATACAGTAGCACTTTTTTGATACATATTCTCGAGTCGATGGATAGATGGACAGCCGTAGAATTCCAGGTCTTGAATAGAAGAAAATTTAAAGATTCAATGCATTAATGAGATCTTGTCCTTCCCCTTCACGTAGATAATACTGTGCATGTGATTGAATAATTTAAGTGCAGTCACCATACCTTTATACGGTATTCCAGGATCATCCCAGTGAATTCCGTGGTAGAAATGTGTTAACCACTTTGTGCTCTTCCTTGTCTTAGCACACCTCACTTGCTTGAAAGATCTTGGTGATGCAATGTTTGCAGCAAATGTTTCTATTATTCCAGCGTGTTGTGGGTACGGTACAAACGCAACATCTTTAAATACTGCTATATGACAGCTGGTTGGCTGTATGCAGGTTCTTTATATATTTTTAATTTATATTGAACCTGTGTGACCATCTCCTCGCGTTACCTTAGAGATTTGTACTCGACTTTGCGTCCTGGCTGCTAATATACCAGGCCCATAAGAAATGGTGTCTATATTGTGGCCCTTATTTGATTAACTTGACAAAGAAATTAATTATTTTTGAAATATGCGCAACGGAAACTGGTGCAAGTTTCTCTAAGATAACACGTTCTGGGGTGGTTGAACTCATAGCCGTTGTATAGCAGTTGGTAGCCTATCTAAACAACTAAATACAGTATATAGGTTTCCTCGTAATGTCTTTATATGGTGGAGGTCGCTTATCCTAGGTACACAAGTAAATTCTTCCTCCTAATTTGATCTTTGCATTTGGAGGTCACACGTTGCCTTGCTTAATCCACTAAAATTTACCTTACATGAAATGACAAAAAATGAAAACAACACTCCTTATGAACTTTACAAAGTAGGAGGTACCTATTGTAATTGTACAGCTAACTAAAAGCTATATGACAAAATGAATGTCAGTTTCCTTTCTTACATTTGTCTCTCAGTTTACGAGCGTCTTTACAACTCGATACTCTGATTTAAAAAAATTTGATCGCTTAGGTCATTTACTTCTCAAAGAAAGGTTGGGTTATCTGCAAACCATTTAGGACAATTCGGACGCAGGAGACTCAAGTAATTTCCAAGCTACCATCACCGATCCTGTTTATTATTAATAAACCCACATAGCTCCTTTTATTTAGTCATTGTCTTAAATGCACTACTTTCCAGTTAGTCTATTCCTTAGCCTATCTAATGACAGACGATATGAAGGAGACTGTTAGTTTACATACTGCAATTACTACTTTCTTTGCATGCTGTTAAACAAAAAAAATAAACAACAAAGGACTTCCCACTCATTGTATAGACAAAACATCTTAAATTATCTACCTTACTTGACCGTCATACTGACATTTATACCCCCTTTTTCGTATTGTTATCAAGCAGCTGATACTCTGTTTGTGTTTCTCTGTCAATTTCGCTTCCCACATGTCTTAATTCTCTCGTAAGTTTTGGATATGTTTTCTGGTGCCTCTTTCCTTCGCACTCCGTCCATTTATCGCCTCATGCTCCGTTGACATACACACAACAAACATAGATTCTCTATTTTTTCAGATTTCCTTAATGATTACCATGATTAGGGCTTAAATATTCCACATCTTACATCTATTATATTCAATACTTATAGTTAACATTTGCTTGCGTCTACAGTACTCCCTGGATTTTCCTTCGTTTGAAAATGTTCCGATGGCAGGCATGTTTCGTCCGGGTTGCTTTCCAAATGGTTCAAATGGCTCTGAGCACTATGGGACGTAACTTCTGTGGTCATCAGTCCCCTAGAACTTAGAACTACTTAAACCTAACTAACCTAAGGACATCACAAACATCCATGCCCGAGGCAGGATTCGAACCTGCGACCGTAGCGGTCGCGCGGTTCCAGACTGTAGCGCCTAGAACCGCTCGGCCACTACGGCCGGCTGCTTTCCATTTATGGTTCCCGCAGATTCATCCTTCCCCAGGCAGCATCACTCGACATTGTCACAGGAGCTCTACACTTCTGCAACAACAGCAAAAATGCGTCCCCGGCAAAACTTCGTCGCCGCAAGACGGGACTGGCGCAGCTTTGGCGCGAGTCAAGACTTATCAGCTGGCCGCACTCTGTGGCGTAACCAAAGTCTAACGCACGAGTTCGTCTGCTGGTGTCGGCTGCACATTGTTTGCCTGTCAATAGACTATGGCCCTTCAGTCATATGGCACTACCATAGAACAAATACCAAGACACTGATTTGGTCTCCTGTGTATTTCATCATACACGAACAACGTAGAAAACTAAAGGCGATAACTAGACTCACAACTTATACCTTGCAAAATGATAACTAAACGATGCCTGTGATCTATTATTCTTGCCGTAACTTGATGTTTGAGACGTGGTGTAGGCCTCTAGGTTTACGTGACCTCAACGTTTCCACGTTGACAGCGTGTGTGTGCGCGATTCGTCGGACTCTAAATGGACCTATATATACATTAAAAAAACTTACTGCATATATGTTTATGCTTCTTTGATAACCTGTGGGCTCGTATCACCACCTTATCGCCAATTCTCAGAGTTAATGAGCGCACCTTCCCCTTTTGATTTTTTTTTCCTTCTCGCTGCTTCCTTCTGTATTCGGTCTATCGCAATTTTGATTACCTCGTTATGCCGTCGCCTGATTTCAGCTAGCCAATCTACTAACTCCCGGATCTTGTCTGGCGGTCTTTGGTTTCTTAGGACCTCAATTGGGGACATTCCTGTCACACCATGTGGCATTTCATTTATAATATTCTGGAAGTCCACCAAATTTCGCGCCCAGTTTCGGTGCTGTCTACTACAATGGATTCTACATAACTTAATTAGCTCTTCAACTACTCTCTCACTGGGATTTCCTGCTGGTCTGTATCGTGAGATGAATATTGTGGACCGTTGTCAGAAATCAATCTGTCTAAACGTCCAACGTCACGTGGAAAATGCCTCGTTAAAGTGGCCGCTACGGATTTTCCTGTGGCGCGTTTTAAAGGCGTAAAAGTCGCATACTTCGACACGAGTTCCTTGACCACTAAGACGTACCTATACCCTTCAATCGACATTGGGAGTGGGCCTAGGAGGTCCGCTGCTCCTGTCTGTTTCAATTTCTTCGGAACTATAGGGCACAGGGGTGCCTGTGTCGGTCCGCAAACATGTTTTGCTTTCTGACATAACTTACACACCCTTAGTACCTTCCTTATTCTCCTCTCCATATTGTTAAAATACACGGACTCTGGTTGGCTGTATGCTGGTTCTTTATATATTTTTAATTTATATTGAACCTGTGTGACCATCTCCTCGCGTTACCTTAGAGAATTGTACTCGACTTTGCGTCCTGGCTGCTAATATACCAGGCCCATAAGAAATGGTGTCTATATTGTGACCCTTATTTGATTAACTTGATAAACAAATTAATTATTTTTGAAATATTCGCAACGGAAACTGGTGCGAGTTTCTCTAAGATAAGACGTTCTGGGGTGGTTGAACTCATAGCCGTCCTATAGCAGCTGGTAGCCTATCTAAATTCACATTGCAGATTATTTCTGGCTTTCATTAACTTTAGAAAATCGAACTGAATAAGATACATCCTACCCATTTCATGTGTCAGGTGACTGGGGGAATATTCCTTAACTAAAATGCTGACTCTCAATTAATAGATTTATTTTCTACTTTGATGAAAACTTTCGAAGCCGACACATTACAATTTTTCTTTAGTTACAAAAGTTATCTCAGAATCAGCTTTACCTCTCATGGGTAGGACAATGACAAAACGAAAACACTACACGAATAATTTCGTATATGACACATAATTTCATAATAACACATAAAATATATGACACATAATTTCATAATAATACAAAAAATACATAAGTGGGCCACACCGTCTTTAGCGGGAAAATCGTCATTCATTCTTTAGGACTCACTTATCGTCATGGATGAATTACAACACTAGAAATTTAAGGTAGGCCACTGCTGAAGGTAGATAACCTCTATCAGAGAAAAGATTCTGGGCAAAAATGATATTCTATTGGCGCCAAAATGAAGTGCGAACTGAACTCACAAAAATAATTAAATTTCGCGACAGAAATTTCTCGATCTACCATCCGATACGCAATTGCACTCATTGAGCTAAAAGTGAAGCTTATAACTCGGGAAATAGCTACATGAACTGATGGTTCCTGTTGCATGCTCACTACCACAAAGCAAAATTTTACAAAGACATTTCAGAGAAAACTATTGCAAATAAATTAAAACCGTAACCTGTACCGATGAAGGTATGTTGAATGCGTGCTATGAGCATACCCTGTCGTGAATTTTTAGCCATATTACCTCATTTCTATCTCACCAAATCTGAGAGCTGCTGTGCTCCCGCGTCCGGTCCGTCTCATGGCTGGCCTCACAGTGCTCTCCACGCGCCAAAATCCGACCAACGTTCCTATTCAAACGCGGTGGTGGGGAGACTCACCTCACCCCCGCACCAACTTTGTAACCTACCCTCGTGCCTGTTTTCATCTTTGCTTGCTGCTCTGGCCTACCTGCCGTTATTCTTGTAATGTTGACAATTACTGCTATTCCCTCAATCTGTTCCGTTTGGTCCATTCTCCCGCTACATTTGACTTCCATTCATACCCATGCACACTCATACAGGATGGAACAAGGAGTATACATATAAACGGCGTGTGACCTCTTTGTGAAATGATGAAAAGAAATAAACAAATGCATCAAATATTCCTTTCACCCAAGCGAAGTATTGAAGCTGCTAGCAATCAAATAAAAACTTATATCTCGATATAGAAAACATAATTACGTCCTACTGTAACCTGAGGCAAAACGAAAGTAACGCCTCAATACGAACTGCCTATGCTCACCATCATACAAACCCTGAGCGTCCACAATGATGTTCACACCATGACAAGTCATCGTGAAATGCTCTAGGTACGGAGCAGTACCTATTCATTTATACAGCTCGCTTCACAACCCCTGTGAGCGGGCAGTAGTTGATCACATGGTCATGTAGAAATAGAGCATACGCAGCAGTGTGTTCTGAGAAATTTGTCGATGATTCAAATTCAATTCGCCCATCTATAGGTCCAGACTTAATTATCTCATTCTGTTTCGAGCAGTCTATTACGATGATCGAAGAAAGCTCTTTGAACTTACGCAGACTGAGTAGACACCCTCCTCCCTCTCCTTCAGCAATTTCATAGTAAGAAGCGCAAAACCTTGCATACGTGTCGTATGCGCTACTGTATACATTTTGACTCCACTGCTAATGTAGATTGTCATATGGGTGGAATTCTGAATTGAGGTAGACTTTGGCATTAGTTAACTTGCAGTTATCGAACACGATGGAATCATTTGCTGTATTACCTCTTCTATCAGTCTGAAACGCAAGTATGATGAATCTGGGTGTCTCTAGATGGCTGGAGGTTTTAATATCCCATGTTTGTCTCCTCACAGTCGGTAACACTGGGTACTCGAAAATTTCCCATGAGCGAAATGTCAGTGATAGAAATGTACCTGAATTCAGAACTTTTAAAAGCTTCAAACGCTAATCGTCTAATACACTGATGTGAGGCATTTTCCACATTATCTTGCTGATTATGATCATATTCTTCTCTTGAGCTCCTTGAACGTATGAGTTATTGTCTGTCACACTCCGCACCAGAATGAGTTCCTGTTTAGCGTTCATAATAATCTGTCTCATGTCCTCAAAGTATCCTTTAAGCATTTTTAGAGGTATGCAGGCTGTAAATCGCTTGTACTCTGCAAGTGTTGTATCCTCTGGATTGTCTATGAACCATCCTGCATTTTCTAAAACATGCAGATCTGCTGGTGATGCCGAGACGTGTGTTTTAAGGGTTGACGTTATGCCGACATTGCGTGTGCGGTTGATCTCAGACCCATTGAGTTCATAGCGTATCTCTTGGAACAGGAATGTTAAAGCGTTACGTGTCAGCTTGGATCCTACTGTGTCGCTGTCGTCGGTTTCCTTCAATGACCCCTCTAGATATATGAAACTCTTGCATAGAAGCGTGAGTGCGTCTTGGTGCTGGATGACAATCCTGATTTCATCGTTCTTGTTAAACGTGATTGAAGTGTAAGGTTTATGAGAGAAGTATTCCTGATGTGTAAGTCTCTCATCATACGTTACTGGACTGGTTATATTGAGTGAGGACGTTATTGCGCTGTTTCAGGCCAACTGATTTAAGAAACTCGTAGTTTGCACGTGTCATCACTTTGCCGTGGATTGCGTGCCCTTGTTTTATACCGTACGTCCATCCTGCCTTAGATGTAATCGTACAATGATTTCCTCACCACGAAAGTCGACAAGTTGATTATTCTGGTCCACAATATGCAGTTCCAAATAGTCCAGTGTCTGAAGGTGTCTGGAAGGTATATTGCATTGGCAAGGGTCTCAACGACGTTATACCCCGTTGCAACTGAGGGGAAGAATCCGTAAATAGTGTGAATCAGACTGTAGTTGAGATAGGAGTTCGTTGCAATCTTACACTCGACACGGATTGTGCTGACGGAGAATATGTCCTCCGTATGATCTGACTTGTAAAATTTACTTGGATCCTTCTTCAAAATCTGTCCTTTTGTGAAACCTAGCAGGCGTCTATTGAACCTTTCTGGTTAAAGTCAATCGGTGCATTTACAGTCCTTATTTCGTATTTAATTGCATTGATGTTTGCACGTAGTTAAATACCTTTTCCAGACTGTTTTAAGACTTCGTTTAAATCGTCGATATCGTATGCACGCGGTTCTATTTCCACAATATCTTTTTCACCATTAATATCCAGATGGAGTTTATTGTTAGTCTCTGCGATATTTGGAATGCTGTTGTACGTCACCAGTCCAATCAATACAATACTCTGTTCACCAACGCTCAAATCAATTGGCAGGAAGTAATTTTCACGCAATACAGATGATCATTCTTTTAACGTCAAAGTGTACGACACTGCATCTGAACCTCAACTGACGAATGAATGTTTAAACCTCCTCCTTGTATAGCATGCTTCTTTTTCTTCTTCTTCTTCTTTGTAAACGTCAAGAGAAACACAACGCAAAGATGTCCACAGAGGTGTGTATTAAAGTCCTGATAGCGTCGATAATTGTAGAGCACACGACTTCTGTGAGTGAAGTATCGTTGTAATTATTCTGGTGGCTGCAGGTCACCAAATGAGTCGAAATGCTAGACGGTATCCGCATTATTCACAACATATGATACCCAGTGGGTGCTGGGGCCTCCAGCAACATCCAGATTCACAATACCGCATTCACCAGTTTCTCACATAGTCTTCGGTAATGTATCCCGCATAAACACACAACAGGAAATTGGTATCTTTAATTTGTCTTTAACGAACTTAAGAAGATCTGTATTTGTGAGAGGTCGATCTGGTAGGACCGCTAATGGGCTTTTTTTTTTAATATTTATGAACAGAGCAAGCACTTTCCTGTAGGTTTCAAGTATAGTCCTTTTCCGATGGCTGCGGCTTCCATCATGCGGTTATGTCTTCTAATTGTGCTAGGGAGTTTTGCGCGTTCTTGACCGATCGAGCAATAGCTGCAGCACCACCAGCGAAGGAGCCCACCGCCGACAGCGCGGAGCGGGCCGGGATGAGACATGGAAGAAAACCGTCAGATGTTTCGGGTAATGGTAGAACTCTGGGTGCTTTAACCGATCCTCTTCTTCTCCTTCTCCCCGCATCTTTCTGCTTCAGTGCGTTTTTAGCTGCATACATCGCTGTCAGGATGCAGTTCTTCAAACAGCCCTGCTCCCTGTCCTTCTTGTTCTTCTTCTTGTTTAGTGTACAGCGTGCAGCATTCATAAATCGCTTGAAATTCATCACTCCTGAATCCAACTTAATTTTACCACGCATGGTTTTATCAACTGCAAATGCTGCGATGCATTGACCTACACCAATATCCTTTCTTCTCCGTATCGCCTTAGCCTTATCAGCTAAAATCCTATCTGCAATGACGACTTGATAGATCTTTATTTGCAGCGTATGCAATGTCGTGTTCCATACGTGCTTCGTCGAGCAGATTAACTCCCTTATCACCTGGCGCCAAGTGTTTTTGAAGTCTTGTCCCAAGTCCACAGTAGCTATACTCAGGGATGTGTAATTCCACTGGTAGTTTGTCTAAAATACCCCCACATCCTCTAATGCGTCTCCTAGCACGCTACTGTGATGGTTGTTGACTATGCACGCCCATTATATAGCAAATCGTCGGCATCAATGGAGCTGTTTTGTGTAGCAGGAAAACCAAGCCATTTGACTAGTGCTCTATTTCCCGAAGTCTTATGACACTCTCCACAAGAAAAACATTGGGTTCTGAGCTTTTCTGCAGCTCCTCGGTGTAGAAACAGCCTGTGTAGAAACAGCGTGCAATTTCTTCGCCTTTACTATCCTTCAATATACAGGGTGTTACAAAAAGGTACGGCCAAACTTTCAGGAAACATTCCTCACACACAAAGAAAGAAAATATGTTATGTGCACATGTGTCCAGAAACGCTTACTTTCCATCTTAGAGCTCATTTTATTACTTCTCTTCAAATCACATTAATCATGGAATGGAAACACACAGCAACAGAACGTACCAGCGTGACTTCAAACACTTTGTTACAGGAAATGTTCAAAATGTCCTCCGTTAGCGAGGATACATGCATCCACCCTCCGTCGCATGGAATCCTTGATGCGCTGATGCAGCCCTGGAGAATGGCGTAATGTATCACAGCCGTCCACAATACGAGCACGAAGAGTCTCTACATTTGGTACCGGGGTTGCGTAGACAAGATCTCTCAAATGCCCCCACAAATCAAAGTCAAGAGGGTTGAGGTCAGGAGAGCGTGGAGGCCATGGAATTGGTCCGCCTCTACCAATACATCGGTCACCGAATCTGTTGTTGAGAAGCGTACGAACACTTCGACTGAAATGTGCAGGAGCTCCATCGTGCATGAACCACATGTTGTGTCGTACTTTTAAAGGCACATGTTCTAGCAGCACAGTTAGAGTATCCCATATGAAATCATGATAACGTGCTCCATTGAGCGTAGGTGGAAGAACATGGGGCCCAATCAAGACATCACCAACAATGCCTGCCCAAACGTTCACAGAAAATCTGTGTTGATGACATGATTGCACAATTGCGTGCGGATTCTCGTCAGCCCACACATGTTGATTGTGAAAATTTACAATTTGATCACGTTGGAATGAAGCCTCATCCGTAAAGAGAACATTTGCACTGAAATGAGGATTGACACATTGTTGGATGAACCATTCGCAAAAGTGTACCCATGGAGGCCAATCAGATGCTGATAGCGCCTGCACACGCTGTACATGGTACGGAAACAACTGGTTCTCCCGTAGCACTCTCCATACAGTGACGTGGTCAACGTTACCTTGTACAGCAGCAACTTCTCTGACGCTGATATTAGGGTTATCGTCAACTGCAAGAAGAATTGCCTCGTGCATTGCAGGTGTCCTCGTCGTTCTACGTCTTCCCTAGTCGCGAGTCATAGGCTGGAATGTTCCGTGCTCCGTAAGACGCTGATCAATTGCTTCGAACGTCTTCCTGTAGGGACACCTTCGTTCTGGAAATCTGCCTCGATACAAACGTACCGCGCCACGGCTATTGCCCCGTGCTAATCCATACATCAAATGGGCATCTGCCAACTCCGCATTTGTAAACATTGCACTGACTGCAAAACCACGTTCGTGATGAACACTAACCTGTTGATGCTATGTACTGATGTGCTTGATGCTAGTACTGTAGAGCAATGAGTCGCATGTCAACACAAGCACCGAAGTCAACATTACCTTCCTTCAATTGGGCCAACTGGCGGTGAATCGAGGAAGTACAGTACATACTGACGAAACTGAGCTCTAACATGGAATTAAGCGTTTCCGGACACATGTCCACATCACATCTTTCCTTTATTTGTGTGTGAGGAATGTTTCCTGAAAGTTTGGCCGTACCTTTTTCTAACACCCTGTATAAGTTCTAGGATTCGTTCGTGTCACCTTTGAAACTGTAAATATCTCTGTTGACCAGTTCAGTAGGTATGATTTCTCAAATGCCGTCTTGTGTTTTGAGATACGTACCAAATCACCTACATTAAATTTCTGTTTGCGTGCATCCAACATCTTAATGTGATAGTCCACTGTATCTATGAGTCCATTATCACGAACATCGATTGGTCTCATTTTTATTGTGTTATGTTTGGTTCGATTATACTGAGCAATTATTTCTGGGAGGATATCTGTCCATTTGTATGAGTCTCGTATGATAAAACGCATGCACAAAATGGTTCAAATGGCTCTGAGCACTATGGGACTCAACTGCTGAGGTCATAAGTCCCCTAGAACTTAGAACTACTTAAACATAACTAACCTAAGGACATCACACACATCCATGCCCGAGGCAGGATTCGAACCTGCGACCGTAGCGTCGCGCGGTTCCAGACTGAAGCGCCTAGAACCGCTCGGCCACTCTGGCCGGCAAACACATGCACATTCGACCTTTTATTGTTCTGTTCAGACGCTTCACGATAGCTGCCTTCAGATGAATTGAAAGGGTACAGTACCGCCCGACATTAAAAATAGGTACAACATTCTTCGTTACTCTTGTCAGAACAACATATTTTTTGTAATAATTACTCAATTTCACTTAATACACCGAAGCCGGATACCAGTGTAGGAAAGAATGACAATTTATTTATTTTATTCATCACATGTGCACTCACACAAAATAAATCCCTACATGCAATTTGGTGAGATCTGTGAAATGAATGAATGTATGGTCGTCTGCTAACCACAGATAGAAAATGTGCAATATATGATCATCTTTGAGACGGTCCTTTGGTCACCTTTGGTGGAACCAAAGAAATGAAATTTACCTGACCTTTGAGCGCCTGAAATGTGGCTGACCAATACGGTAACATGGTGCGCCCCCATCTCGACGGAGGTGCGAGCTGACCTGAAGAACGGCCATGTTTCAGCACTCTGCCGCTGGATCTAGTGTTGGTAAGACCTGTCTTAGGTGTGCTCCGGAAAGACAAAAGAGTGGAGACATGGTATACATGTTAAATACTTAAGAGTAGTTTGGAATAATAATTTCTCTATTTCAGGAACTTTTGTGGGGAGAATTAAATGTCAGGCAGGTAATGTGAAGGGGATCGTAGTAATCTCCGGAAGCGACCAACGGTCACAGTGAAAGCACGTGTAGCAATTAGTTGAAATACTTCCGAGTGCTTAAGTTAAGCTGAATTACTAGCGTGTGTACTATAAGTTGGAAATATTTAAGAAATGGCGTGTGCAGGACTTGAAATTAGAGACGACTACTTCCACGTGGTAAGTACTGCGTGAGTCTCAATCTGTGTATGAGACAAAGGATAAAGAGAAGTACTCGTCCATGGTATCAGTTGAGGACTCGCGTGTGTGATGAAAATGTTCTTAATATTACTTTGCGTGTTATGTTTCCGTGTGACGCTTGATTCACACTATAATACTCTGAGAGAGAAGGAATGTGAGTCAGCCGTCTATCCAGCAACGCCACTTGGCTTGCATTGCACAGGAAGACGTGCATTTATCCTCTGGTGTTCATAGTAGGAAAGAAAAGTTACGAAGTGGGGCAGTGTCGTGTGAAACTGGGATAAATACTAGTTAAAGTGGGAAGGCTGAGGGTGATGTGATTATAATGTTGTGACTATTATTTGTATTGTATGTTGCCAGAGTGATGTATTTCATGAAATTTAAGTATGTGTGGTTGCCATGGGAGAGTAACAAGAGAGTTTCAGAGGCAGTGGGTTATACATGTTCCTTTTTGTACCACTCGGTCTGGGGGAAATTTTCGTGATGATGGGTGTGAGAGTCGAAGTGTGAGATATAGCAAAAGATCCACCATCCTATCCAGAAAGTGCACTGTAGCGTTAAATAATTACGAGACCATACGATAGAGAATCACCAATGTAAAACCATGCCCACTGGGTGGAATTTCTCATGTGTTATTGTTGTAGGTTATAGAACTTGTGTGTGTAGGTTATAGAATTTATTGGAATAAATAAGATAGTGAAAAGAAAAAGATTGGTGGCCTTTTCCTTCGAATAGTATGTTGTCATGATACCCAGGATTTGTGTGTGCGCCATTCATATTCAGTGCGATGGCCACGTGTTGATCAATGCCGTTAAATAAGAAAGAAAATGTGCTATTGCCAGTGCGTAGTGAACAGTCAGAGTTGTGTAAATTACTAATAGTCAGAAGTGCATTTCCGTATCCGTTGCGTAATATTCAAACAGGAGAATAATTTGTAACTTAATTGTGAGTACTAGAGCTCATGTTACTTGATAAATAAGAATGAATCCACTCGCTTGGCAGACCACTCATCTTGCAGGCCTGACTGCATGTGGGTGCCTCTTATAATTTCGACCCTGCCAGGATTGTGCTGTGAGGGTTTGCTGTTAAGATTTTTTTTGATGGGATTTGTCAAGATTTTTACGTATATTGTGATAGCGCTAAGAAGTAAAATTTTTTGTTTGCAATTTCTTTCTGGATTGGTGAGGATCTTTTATTTTTTTATGTAATTGCTTGCTACGTCGTCCAAGGCTGGAAGATCGTTGTATAATTTTTTTTGCGTAATGTCCGTAGTAACTAGGTCGCAGTCGAAAAGTGTAGTCACCATGGAGAATAGTGATTCTGTGGTGAACGTAGCAGTGCAGTAGGAAGTAGGTGTCGACCTTGGTTTAATGAGGGAGAACGGCAAACACTCAGAAGGGGCTGAATTGGTCAGCGGACTGCGGCTAGGTGATCCTTTAGGTGGCGGGCTTTGTCCACAATCAGGGGCTTTTCCCGACGAGTAGGGACTAGGTCAGGTATGCAGTGAAAGTGTAGCTACCCTTAGCGAAGGTACGGTTTCTCAGGCGAACGAGGTGAGCGCACCGAAAGTAGCAAATGACAATGTGCTACTGCAGTTTTTACAGAGGATGGATAGAGATAATAAGGAAAGATTGGAAGCAATGAATAGAGATAATAAGGAAAGATTGGAAGCGTTGGATAAAGATAATAAGGAGAGAGATAGGGAGACTAAGGAAAGATAGGAAGCGAATAAGGAAAGATTGGAAGCAATGGATAAAGATAGTAAGGAAAGATTGGAAGCGAATAAGGAAAGATTGGAAGCGATGGATAAAGATAGTAAGGAAAGATTGGAGGCAATGGATAAGGGAAATAAAGAGGCAATGAGGAAGCTACACACAGTTATCGATGAGCGTCTGTCCGCAGGTAATAATCGGTTAGATGAGGGGGAGAAGAATCTGGGTGCGTTGAAGCAAGTATGTGACGCCGTGAAAGAAAAAGCCAATAATTTGGAGGTACGAATAATTGCAATAGAGAGTGATATTACAGAACGTAGGGACGTGATGCCGGATGAGCGAATCAAAGAGATAGTGGAGGACTTACTTGCAGATAAACAAGGGGCATTAGATAGCGTGGAAGCTCAAGTCACCCGGCAGGGAAGTGGTGCTAAATAAACACAGGGATGAAGTTGCGGAGGTAGTGGTCAGAATGAATACGATTAGTGCAGATGTAGAAAAGATCAGTATAAGAGGCGAAACAGGCTCTGACAGTACGCAGCGTGAGGTTTATGCCGACCAGGAGGAGATACAATCACTATTACAGTTTAAAGAGGCACAATTAGAAATAAATAGGAAACATGGGGAAGAACTAGCACAGTTGCAATTAGCGTGCAGTAGCGAAGGTGAACCACCACCAGGTAGATTGCAGAGGGGGAGTGAGATAAATTCAAAAAACGAAAATAGGCAGAAAGAGGAAGACGAACTAAGAGAGTTAGATGAACGGTTGTGTCGGATAAAACAGGTGGCAAACCCAACTGGATATAGTCCAAGGTCGGAAAACATAAATGCGGAAGAAGAATGTAGGAGGCACTTTGTGTCGGTACAAACGTACACTTGTTTTCCGGATCCAGATAACTACCAACATCCATGCCTGTGGCTGTCTCACTTTCAAGATTCATTACCTTCATCGTGGGGACCGCTCCTCAAAATGAAGTTTGTTTGTAACCATTTGAGGGACGAGGCTAGAGCGAAAATGCAGGAAGGTATTAAAGACTGTAGTAGCTACAAGATATTTTGTGACAAGTTTTAAAATGAATTCTGGTCGAAAAATAAGCAGGACCAGGTTAAGCAAAGCATATTGATGATGCCAAATTGTAACGAAGGTGGTGTAAGAGTTCCAGTGGCGTGCTATCAGGAAATGCTGAGACGAAACAGGTATTTGGATGTGCCATACGAACCTGGGGAGCTCATTAGGATCTGTATAACGAAATTGCCAGTGAAATTGCGCAGAGATATAGCGATAACAAGCAGAGACTTAGACGATTCTGCGTCATTTCAGCACTTGTTACAAGAATTGGGTAGTGAGAGCAACATCGTCAACGGAGTCACGACTCATAGGTCACACAGTGTCGAGGATAGGAACGGCAGAAACTATCAGAATGACAGGAGAGCATGGAATTCTGGCATTTCATTTTTGTCATAATGGATTGATGGATAGGAGAAACTAATCCAACATATCAGCCCTTAGCATCTTGCCCTAAAACACATGCCGCTGGCACAGAAAATTGTCTATGTAGCAGACATACTCTACTGATATGTAGGAATGCAAATACCGTACTTCCGATCAGAGAATAAAACACCAGTAATGGCATCTGTTAGGCTGGTCTCTCAGAGCAAAATTTGCAAATTTTTATTTCGAACACTAAAGTAAAAGGACTGTTTCCTCAAAAAAAAAAAGTTGCTAAAAGTGTTATGTAATAATGCCACTGAGTCCATTTTAATTAGTGCCATTTTTACTATTGCAGGTACTTAACATGTACTGTAAAAAAGTCAACATTGTGATCTGTATGGCATAGGGTACATTTACACTGCTGTTACAGGTAATATCAGCAATGTGATCGAAGTTTTTAGATCAGCTGCCATCTGATCTATAGTATGTCATTGTCGTGGTGACAGTTATAATGAACTGCTGCGTGTGGTTGTACGGAGTCTGGTGTTAGGGAAAGAGGCCATTAACACCAAAGTTTCTAACATTTGTGCTGTAACTTTCTCCCAGCTTGTATATTCTCTGCACACATTTAATATTCATGTAAGCACAGATTCCTAACTAGCAAATTCTTTACTGTGTACAGTGGACCATTCAGAGTGAGGTGGATTGTCCATGAAAATGCTGTACTGATTGAGACGATCAAGGGAAAACAATCGTGCGGGCTTCATCACATTTCTAACATCAAATACTGGAAAAGTTAAGGATAGATCGAAAGTAGGCAAGTTACGGTAGATAGTCAGTGTATTTATTTGTGGTGTGTAACGTTGTGCAGGGTCAAATCGAACATAAGAATTTTCAGGCGGGATGTCAGCAAGTATGACGGAATAGACTGGTCGAATGAGTCATGAACAGGAGTCGACAGAGTGGTGTATGTACTTATTTTTTGTCATATGAATAAGGATCAAGCAGAAACGACGTGATGAGTAATGAGTGGATAAAGATGGTAGATAGTGAGAGAAGCGACGTGATAAATAGTAGTTGATAAAGGTGATATTTAAGCAGAGAAGCGACGTGAAGCAGTGTGATTAATAAAGAGAGATTCGACGTGATGAAACAGTGATAAATGAAGGTGAGTAGAATTAATAATGTGGAGATGTCTTAGATGTATTTTACAGAGAGGCCTGTGTATGCTGCAATAGAGATTGATGCCAATGGCGAAGGAAGACCAGGAAATGATGGAGTAATGGACGGACGGAGAGCCGAAATACGAATGAAGAGATGAGGACAACTGCAGAACGTGAAGGGACATAAAGGGAGTATGAGATCCAGATGGTGAACGTTGTGGAATACTGACGTAAGATGTAATGTAATTGTAAATCTAATTCTTACCATAACATTTGCAATATGACAAAAATAATATTTTTTGTTGTTGTTGAAGCCTGGTACCGTACCAAGAATGTGTACAGTTGTTTTGCAGGATGAATAATTTGTGTATTTTTTGTTCTTAGATGAAATGTCGCAATTCTAAGTTGATATTTAGCAGAATGAATAATCGGTAAAGTGAATGCAGAGGTAAGCCGATGGATAAAGGTGCCAGAGTGAAAGGACGAATTCGAAGACTGGAATGCTATCTCCGAAGCAACTCCATGTGTTATGTGGTTGAGTATAAGGGAGCAAAGGTATGGTATGTTGTCATGAGTGTGGTGGTGTTAAGGTTATCTGACTTCTAGACCTATTCTGTTGGTGTATTAATGGATTGAATGAGAAGGAAAATGTGGTGTCAGTTGAGTGAGAGTCATAGAGTAGTGTCATCAATGCGCACACTCCTGTAGAGGGGATGCTACCGATCCATAACTAAAACATTATTGTGCTTTATCGTTTGATTTGGATGAACCTCGATGGTAGGTCAGGATATCACGTCATGTGGATGGTACATACATGTCCTAGAAATGTTGTAATATATAATAAAAGGTAAAATATGTAAAGGGATGCTAATTTCTGTCTGTCACAAGCACATAGGTGCATTATATGTTGTAGATTTAGAGTCATCAGTTTCTAAAATGTTTATTGTGCTAGGATGCTAAAGTAGTTTACTATTTAACATTATGTGGTAGGTAATCGTGAGCTGTATAGATTGTTTCTTATTTTTTGTTAAAACACTTTCAAGGGGTATTAATTTCAGTTTGTCACAAGCACAAAGGTGCGTTGTATATTGTAGTTTTAGAATCAATAGTTTATAATATGTTCACTGTGATAGGGTATTAAAGTAGTTTACTATTTGATATTGTAATTATGAGCTGTATAGATTGTTTCTTATTCCTTTTTTTTAACACTTTCATGTTTTGTATGAGGGATGACAGGTACAATCAATAGCACAAGTGTGGGCTGTATATAGAAAAGGGATAAATGTTGATGTTGTATGTGTAGAAAACTAGGGTGTATGATTTTATGTTTTTTAGAACAAAGACTCTTTTATTACCAATGTATCTAATAGATCATACAGGCAATCAATGAGTATTTAAATACTGTAAGAATATCCTTTTGTCTGTAATGTTGCGAGATGCACGGAAGGGTCTGACTGATTGGGTGTCATAGCACTGAGGTGCTCACGCAGAACGCGCCCGTACCTACATAAAAATGAAGGAGGCCAAGCTGACGTCGCCATGGGAGAGGCGACAGAGCCACGGCGCTCCCCACTCCACTGTCGGTTGGGGTACACTCCACGCGCCTGCTACAGCAGGTCAACGGCCTGGGGCGCCATTCATAAGTTGCGCCACCCTTACGACTGGAGACAGTATCCCGCAGAGGCAACAGTGGGTGGTTTTCTTCTGCTCAACTGCTCGCGCGGCGGCGGGGCGATGGCAGGATGAACGACGCGCGGCAGAGTTTGGCGGGCATTTTTTAACAGCAACTATTAATTAGTACTGGACTGTGGAGCCGTGAAACAAGATGACTGCTCGTGTGTCTCAATAAGTTGGAAAGTGAAGGACTCGTGTTTCCACGGTGTGAGTGGTGGAAAAGATTTTGTCTTTAGCAGACAGGACGATTGTTTTGTTTTGTCTTGACCACTGAACGGTGGGATCCATAAACTTTTGGCAGTGACTTGTTAAGTGTGCTTTGTAAATTGCATGTGGGACGCTTGTTATACTTAAAGAGGACAGTTGTCGTATGGTGACTAATTACTGTCTGAATGCAAGAAACTAAAGTGGGACATTGACATTTGCATTTGTAGTTGGAGACATTGCTTTAATTGGTGCGGGAATAAGTGCTGTTTGTTGGAACTTACGACTTTTAATTACACCATGAACTGAAAGGACAGAACCGTGGGTAATAGTAGTTGTAGGGCCATTTCTGGACAACCAGATTCATGTGGATGGTAATCTGAGAGTGACTATGACATTTGTGTTTAATGTGAGAGACAGTTCGCTGTTCAGTGCATGTTTAAAATGCCGATTTGAGTGACCTAAAGACTTTCGTCTGGGTAACCATGGGAGAGCTTTGACACAGAGACAGTGTTTCTAGGAAAACTATCAGCAACTTTTTGACCCCAAGAAAATTACAGAATGAAATGTTTCTGTGTGACTCGCAAGATAGGGAATAATGTATTTGTAAATGTGTAATTTTTTTAATATGTTTTATTCCTGAAGGGACAGCAAGTGTAATTGTATTTCATTAACATTTGTGTTAAGAATAGTTAGTGTTTTTTTTAATTGTTCTGGGTTATCAATTTCACGTAGCATGTTTATTAGAATATTTGGTACAATGATACTTTAATTATTAGCCAGTGGCGTAATACTAACGTAGCAGCTCTTGCTGCATTGGTCAGTAAGGTTGTCACAGGGGACAAGAGATTGCATTGCACAACAAATACCGGAATTAACTGATGCATTTGATGTCGCGGACAGTAATGATCTTGTTGGTGTGTTGACTGAAGCCACTTATTTGCATTATCACAGTGGTGATATTTCACATTAAAGTGTAACGAAGGCTAGTCAAAATGCAAGTTCTTGTCGTCTAAATGTGTAACAACAGAGAAATGAGCAGTAGAGTAAGATACGAGAGCTACTGGTGGCTTCAAGCACTTATTGCTAACTATTTACTGCGTGTATTGATCAACGTTGATGGACTGACTAGCTCAGCAGCAGGTATTTGTACTGGTGGACAAGGATAAGGTTAAACTCACAGTCGAGTAGTGGTGGTAATTGCTTAAGTGATGATAGTTAATGAGGTATGACATGATGTCTTAGATTGATTATATTACGTAGCCAGTATGTAACTTGTGGTATATTTCATTGTTTTTTTCTCAGTTTAATTTCTCTGTAGGTTTGATGTATATTTTAGAGTAATGGTATGGAGCCTGACATTATACATGGAACTAGTGTATGCAAGTTTTTTCTTTTGTTGATTTTGTTTTGTATTTAGACACTGCCGTGTAAAAGATTATTACAACGCAATTTATGAATGTCAGGTTACTTACTCTGTGTTTGGACGGTGAGCTATTTAAAATTTTATAAGTACAATTAGTATTTTTTTTATTTGTGATAGAATTAGTGAAGTTTGGATAACTCTTAAAAATAATGGAGATCCCGGTAACTAAGCAAATTTTTATCTCACCATTATTTTTTATTTGTATGATGTAATGTTTTATTTGTCATTTGGATTGTTGTAAATTTGTATGTGTACATTACTACGGATTGTGGAGAGTACAATAAAGCAACAACTGTGTCAATAATTTGGTAAAGTAACAGCATTTGGTCGTCTATTTGAGGTCACCAGGGGGTAAGGTCTCCTCCTGGTTATTATGATGACTTGCTACGTTTGTTCGAATACAGTTTTCTTAAAAAAATGTTTGGAATTACCCTCGCATTGCAAGGATAGTACCGTGCCCTTTTTTTCTGCATGGGTAGCCGGTGGTTAAAGGGTACAGTACCGCCCGACATTAAAAATAGGTACAACATTCTTCGTTACTCTTGTCAGAACAACATATTTTTTGTAATAATTACTCAATTTCACTTAATACACCAAAGCCGGATACCAGTGTAGGAAAGAATGACAATTTATTTATTTTATTCATCACATGTGCACTCACACAAAATAAATCCCTACATGCAATTTGGTGAGATCTGTGAAATGAATAAATGTATGGTCGTCTGCTAACCACAGATAGAAAATGTGCAATATACGATCATCTTTGAGACGGTCCTTTGGTCACCTTTGGTGGAACCAAAGAGATGAAATTTACCTGACCTTTGAGCGCCTGAAATGTGGCTGACCAATACGGTAACATGGTGCGCCCCCATCTCGACGGAGGTGCGAGCTGACCTGAAGAATGGCCATGTTTCAGCACTCTGCCGCTGGATCTAGTGTTGGTAAGACCTGTCTTAGGTGTGCTCCAGAAAGACAAAAGAGTGAAGACATGGTATACATGTTAAATACTTAAGAGTAGTTTGGAATAATAATTTCTCTATTTCAGGAACTTTTGTGGGGAGAATTAAATGTCAGGCAGGTAATGTGAAGGGGATCGTAGTAATCTCCGGAAGCGACCAACGGTCACAGTGAAAGCACGTGTAGCAATTAGTTGAAATACTTCCGAGTGCTTAAGTTAAGCTGAATTACTAGCGTGTGTACTATAAGTTGGAAATATTTAAGAAATGGCGTGTGCAGGACTTGAAATTAGAGACGACTACTTCCACGTGGTAAGTACTGTGTGAGTCTCAATCTGTGTATGAGACAAAGGATAAAGAGAAGTACTCGTCCATGGTATCAGTTGAGGACTCGCGTGTGTGATGAAAATGTTCTTAATATTACTTTGCGTGTTATGTTTCCGTGTGACGCTTGATTCACACTATAATACTCTGAGAGAGAAGGAAGGTGAGTCAGCCGTCTATCCAGCAACGCCACTTGGCTTGCATTGCACAGGAAGACGTGCATTTATCCTCTGGTGTTCATAGTAGGAAAGAAAAGTTACGAAGTGGGGCAGTGTCGTGTGAAACTGGGATAAATACTAGTTAAAGTGGGAAGGCTGAGGGTGATGTGATTATAATGTTGTGACTATTATATGTATTGTATGTTGCCAGTGTGATGTATTTCATGAAATTTAAGTATGTGTGGTTGCCATGGGAGAGTAACAAGAGAGTTTCAGAGGCAGTGGGTTATACATGTTCCTTTTTGTACCACTCGGTCTGGGGGAAATTTTCGTGATGATGGGTGTGAGAGTCGAAGTGTGAGATATAGCAAAAGATCCACCATCCTATCCAGAAAGTGCACTGTAGCGTTAAATAATTACGAGACCATACGATAGAGAATCACCAATGTAAAACCATGCCCACTGGGTGGAATTTCTCATGTGTTATTGTTGTAGGTTATAGAACTTGTGTGTGTAGGTTATAGAATTTATTGGAATAAATAAGATAGTGTAAAGAAAAAGATTGGTGGCCTTTTCCTTCGAATAGTATGTTGTCATGATACCCAGGATTTGTGTGTGCGCCATTCATATTCTGTGCGATGGCCACGTGTTGATCAATGCCGTTAAATAAGAAAGAAAATGTGCTATTGCCAGTGCGTAGTGAACAGTCAGAGTTGTGTAAATTACTAATAGTCAGAAGTGCATTTCCGTATCCGTTGCGTAATATTCAAACAGGAGAATAATTTGTAACTTAATTGTGAGTACTAGAGCTCATGTTACTTGATAAATAAGAATGAATCCACTCGCTTGGCAGACCACTCATCTTGCAGGCCTGACTGCATGATGCCACAGTATGAGCAAGGCATGTGGATGCCTCTCTGAATGAATGTGAGTAGTGATGTATTCCGTACTACTGCATCACTGTCTTGAAATATTGTCTATTGTAGAACTCCCCACCGTGATCGGTTTGGAGGTTATCAGGGCATCGATTCGACCCTGTCTGTAGCAAATGCTCGAAAACACTGGCGATATTTCGACCTGTTTTTGTTTTGACAGATAATGCCCAGGCAAATTTTGAGTATGTATCAATAACCACTAAAATATATTTGAATCCATTATTCTCATGTGAATATTGCCTTATATCTACAAGATCAGCTTGCCACAAGTCATCCAAACCTTTAATCATAACATGGCTGCGAGGGTATGTTTTGCGTGCTGCTTTGTGCAGTTTTCGAACTACTGTCTCCATACTTATTCAATGATACCTCTCTCTCTAAATTCCGAGATTATTGAAACAACCTCATTCGAATGAGCTGTATTACCTGCTGCAGCTGATGCTATGAGAAGCCTTAGTCGATCTATTAGTTCGTTGGGGTCGCCATAATATACGATATATACTGTGGGATTTGATTGTTCACTGCTTTAGGCTCAACGTCAATACCATCACCGCTGCTGCTGTTGTTGTTTTCACCTTGAAGTATTGGTTTTATAATGGTTTTAGGTTTCTTGCTTCTCAGGCAATACGTGATCTTGTGTACAACTGTCATGTGCAGTATTTCACGGTACGTTTCCCCATCATTAACTGAATAATTTATAGGTTTTTTTGGTAGGTTTTAGGAAAATAAGATTCATTAAGCCGGGTGTTCTCTCTAACCGCCTATCAACAATCTGTATTGTGTCTTCAGTTACAATTACAGGATGCATACGCAACATGCACGGTCTTCCCCTGCTAACGCCGAATGTTCTATCTATTTGACCAGGGGTGAAACAAATAATGAATTCATTAATGGCAACACCCTCGTTCTCGTGTGTTTTTGTTTTTCTGAGAGCTATCGGAGAGATTCAGTAACCGACTTAAAGTTCTTCTAGGGAAGCAGCCTACTCGCGCCATATAAAATTCATATGCTTTCCATTGTGTGCCAGCCTAGTGCGCTCGCTGTAACTAGTCGCGAATGTTGCGCAATACCTTAAAAATAAAATAAGTAATCTGAAAACTTAATAGCATGTCAGGAGTAATGTTAAAATAATAATGTGTTAAGTTTCAGTTTAGTAACTTTAACACTTTTCGAAATTTGGACGTTTTACGCAAAAATCATCGGTGCAACAGGAAGGAGCTAGAAAATTCTTAATTTATACTCGGATTCCTTTCTCATTGTAATTTAATGGAAACAGCATGCTGTATCTCACACACTAATATTTTGGTTGAAAAAATGGTTCAAATGCTCTCTGAGCACTATGGGACTTAACTTCTAATGTCATCAGTCCCCTAGAACTTAGAACTACTTAAACTTAACTAACCTAAAGACATCACACACATCCATGACCGAGGTAGGATTCGAACCTGCGACCGTAGCGGTCACGCGGTTCCAGACTGTAGCGCCTAGAACCGCTCGGCAACCCCGTCCGGCATTTTGGTTGAAATTCATGATTTTCTGTTCTTGTGTCCTAAAAGTTTGGAAGCAAGATAGATTAAGTAAGTGGCTCTGAGCACTATGGGACTTAACATCTGAGGTCATCCGTCCCCTAGAACTTAGAACTACTTAAACCTAACTAACCTAAGGACATCACACACATCCATGCCCGAAGGAGGATTCGAACCTGCGACCATAGTGGTCGCGAAGTTCCAGACTGAAGAGCCTAGAACCGCTCGGCCACTCTAGCCGGCGATTAAGTAAGTGATTAGATAAAGCTAGGATGTTTGGATTTAGATAGAATGGAGATACGCTATAATAACAAAGATGTGAGAAGTTGCAAAAAGGTAGCTATAAAACTATAGCTGTAGCGTCTCTCCAAAGGGCAAGTTCAGAGCTCATCTATTGCGTGCAGTACAACTAAAATAATTCTCTCGCCGAAAGTATTTAACCTAGCCACATTACAATTTTATTATAGATACTTACCTGTGTGCTGATTGCAGAATTAAATCGAGAGCTTCATTGGCCTTCAGCGAATGAAGGAATTAATTATTTAGTAAATTGAAGTGTTGTTCTGCTAGCCCCAGCTGCTAGTCAGTAAGGCAAATGTCGGCTGCGCCTTCGGCGGTCCGCACTGCGGCTATATAAATAAGTATGTGCGAGCTAGAGTAAGGCCCCAGTTCTCTTCTAGATTTGTATCAGCGTGCACTCCGTGTCGGAAGCCGTGTTGCGTTTGTGCAGTTGCCAGGAACAGCCTTGGATGCCGTATTATGTAACTCGGTATGCACGTAACAATGAGTTCACATTGGGGTAAAGAGTTAATAACGGAACGACTTCATTGGTTTATTTTCAGTTTTCATATGTCGTGTTTTCACGTGTCGCCGCAGGACTGACTTTCTACCAATACTAGCGTGTTGTTTGATGAGTATTAACATCAAATTTTGGCGAACATTCACTTGGAACATTTACATCGATAACGATTATTGAACAGTTTCGTTATCTAGGGATAGTAGGATCCGCACAATAGACACTGAACAGCTCTGATAGTACAACAGCTGATATGGGTAATCATTTGTCTGGAACTTTACTCTGCCCTCTAGTGGCGAGCTCATGAATTAGCTCAGTTCTTCCGTCTGCTGGATTGGAAGCAGTCATTTCTTGTGGGCTGGGAGCTTATATGTCGGCTTTAGAAAAGGCAGACAGTTCCAGCAGCAGCAGATGTTTCCATGAGTTGGGTAATGCATCTTTAAGACATCTCGAAGCCAAGCATTTATTTGCAGGACCGTATTCTTCCTCTTCATATGTTGAAGCATTAATGCTCGCTTCCATCCTACATTTAGAAGGCTATGGGGCAGTCCTCGGCTGTAGGCTTACAAACAACGTAGCTGTTAAACTCGTCCCGGTCAAATACCAATAACTCATCGATAGAACACATTCGGCATAACCACGAGGATGGGGGTGAGCAGCTGCTCTTTAATGGTATATATCACTAATACGAATATGCTTACATGGAAGCGAGGCGGCCACAGTGGTCGAGCGGTTCTAGGCGCTTAAGTCTGGAACTGCACGACCGCTACGGTCGCAGGTTCGAATCCTGCCTCAGGCATTGATGTGTTTATGTCCTTTGGTTAGTTTGGTTTAAGTAGTTCTAAGTTTTAGGGGACTGACGATGGTTCAAAATGCCTCTGAGCACTATGGGACTTAACATCTATGGTCATCAGTCCCCTAGAACTCAGAACTACTTAAACCTAACTAACCTAAGGACATCACACAACACCCAGTCATCACGAGGCAGAGAAAATCCCTGACCCCACCAGGAATCGAACCCGGGAACCCGGGTGTGGGAAGCGAGAACGCTACCGCACGACCACGAGCTGTGGACAGGGGGACTGATGACCTCAGATATTAAGTCCCATAGTGCCGAGAGCCATCTGAACCATTTTTACACGGAAGTGAATTGACATCAACTGCATGTCTCTTCTGTTTTGGGAGAGTGACTGCTTCATGATGAATATATCGTTAGTTTGCACATGCGCATGAGCATGTGATGGTTACGAGATGCATCCTGGTTCCATCCCTCTGCATTGTATCAATCTGCTGAACTGAATTCTTGTGCTTATTCCTCCTACACTCCTCCATTATCATACTCTTCCGTACCTGATGTAGTGAACTGTGGTTACAGTCCTCCTTCGAATGTGTACGTGTAATGCAGCTATTGAAAGCTGCTCTATCCTTCACATTCATCTTGATGATCGAACACATGGCGATGGTTTCACAATGACAGCTCAGCAAAGACTGAATGTGCACTGCCAATTCCGATCATCTGAGTGGAGAAAAAAGAATTGATGCCATCTTGGATAATGGTACTTGCATCATCACCTGACGTCATGGCCGCCATCTTGGATTACGTAACGGGATGGACGACAGGGCCCTCTGGCGGTGGTACTGTGTACTAGGTCAGTTGGACTCTGGACCTTGTGTTGAACACACTGGATGATTGTGCTGCATGAAATTGTTTAAATAAGGACTGGTGCATGCAAAATAAAGACTTATATCCAGCAACCTTTTCCACAAATCCGTAGGAGGAGATGGCGGTTGGGTGACTTAGGTTAGTCCAAGTGTCCTTTCTTTCACGCTGTTCTCTAAGCTTAGTAGAGATACGCGAATTGACCTTTCTTTACTGTCAAAATTCAACCTTGGCGCCGGTTCCTAGGAAGAGGTGACGGTCGGGTGACTTAGGTTAGTGGAGTAGCCCAATTGACCTTTCCTTCCCGCACCTTTCTTAGGTGTGATGCATTATCCTGTTGGAATTTGAACTTCCCGCTATTTTTCTGGGCGAGGGTAGGGTAGGGGGGCGTGGCAGTTCCCCGCCAAAAGCCAAGATCTCGGATAACGGTACTTGCGTCATCAGCCGACGTCATGGCCGCCATCTTGGATGACGTCATCGCCGCCATCTTGGATAATGGTACTTTGTGCTAGAACCTGCCTTCGGGGTTGGGTGACGTCATCGTCGCCATCTTGGATAACGGTACTTTGTGCTAAAATCCGCCTTGCCCCAATACTGCTGGTAACTGTATACATGCGTAGCGCTATCCCACGACTTTTGTCACCTCAGGTATGTCACTGGATGAACGATGGGAAAAAAAGTGCGGATCATTCCCACTTTCAAGAAGGGTCGTCGAACATTCACACAAGACTATAGGATTCTTTTGCTGACGTTAGTCTGTTGTAGATTCTTAGACCACGTTTTATGTTCGGATATTACTGGAAGTCTTTTTTGTAGGAATCATTATGAATTCCGCCAACAACGATCGTGTGTTCAAGAGACCCAAAAGGCAGTAAATACCGGCACCTAAATATATGCCATGTTCGGTCATTTCCAGAAGGCGTTCGCTATGGTTCCGACGTGCTGCTTGATGAACTAAATAAGAACGGAAAAAATATCAGAGCAGTTTTGTGACTGCGTTGAAGAGTTCCTAGCATACAGAACACAGTAGGTTATTCTTAACAGAGAGTAATCTTCATACGTAAAAGTAACTTCGGGCGTTTCCCAATGAGATGTTATAGGACTATCACTAATCGCGCCGTCCCATTCCTGCTTTCCTGTTCTAGTAGCGAGAGATTTAAAGTGAAACGACCACACAAAACTAATCGCAGATGTCATGCTGAGATTCGTTGGAAGGCTCCTCAGGAAGTGTAGCGCACCTACAAGGGAGGTCACTTACAAAGCCATCGTTCGACCAGTGCTTCAATATTACACTTCAGTCTGGGAGTTGATAGAGGAAATGGAGAAGATCCAATAAAGGGCAGTGCGTTTCCTTGTAGGTTCATTTAGTAAGTTAAGTTCAATGAAAGACGCTGCAAGAGAAGCATTCTGCGTCAAGGTATGGTTTACTGTTAAAAATTCCAAGTGCGTACGTTCCTAGAAGGAACAACCAATATATTGCTTCCTTCTACGTAAATCACGAGAAAAGACCATGAACGTAAAATTACAGAGATTAGAGCTCACACAGAGGCTTTCCAACAATCGTTCTTTCTGCGAACCATTCTCGGTTGGAACAGGAATGGAGGAAAGGGTCAGTGGTAACAAAGTACTCTCCGCCACACACCGTAAGGTGGCTTCTGGAGTGTAGGTGTAGATGTAGACTAGGACAGTACTGCAGTGTAGGTGTAGATGTAGACTAGGACAGTACTGCATTCACATAAATGAATTAGGTGCATCGTCACTGTAGTTCACTCTAGATCCACTTGAAGAATACGTTTTAACAAACTTGAAACCTTCACAGCTACTGCACGACACATATTTTTCGTGGAGTGTTTTATAAGTGAAAAAAGTACCTCTTAAAACTCAATAGCGTGCATTAGAATCCTGGCAGGGGAAGAGAAGAAGACATGCACTTTGAGCTTACAAACCAGAGTACGATTCGGAAGCGGATCTAATTTAGTGGCTACAACGTTTTTAATGGCCTTCCCGCTTTCACAAATTATGTTTCTAGTGGATGGTGAACTCTTGTTCGAAAAACAAAAAGACATTTCCTGTAGCAAGGATTATTTTACACTATAGAATAGTTTCTGAAGCTTAATTTGTAATATCCATGTACTTATAATTTTAAATTATCCTCATACCCTAGTAAGTGTGTGTGTGTGTGTGTGTGTGTGTAATTATTTTTTTAAGTGTGTTTAAACAAGGTAATTGTTGTGTCTAGGCAAGACAGCCTAGACACAACGAGAGGAAGCCGAAAGGCACGCGCTTAAACTCACGCAGGCTGGCGTGAGGTCTGAAACAGGATACGTAATGAATGCTATAAAGAAAAGTACGTAGTTTCTGGAATACTTAACTTTAATCCATAATTGTAGAACATCGCTCTTGATGATACATGCTTCATAATATTAATTAGCAATTGAATACGGCGCCTTGCTAGGTCGTAGCAAATGTAGCTGAAGGCTAGGCTAACTATCGTCTCGGCAATTGAGAGCGTAATTGTCAGTGATCCCCTTCTGGCAAAGTCGTCTGTACAACTGGGGCGAGTGCTAGTACGTCTCTCTAGACCTGCCATGTGGTGGCGCTCGGTCTGCGATCACTGACAGTGGCGACACGCGGGTCCGACGTATACTACCGGACCGCGGCCGATTTAAAAGCTACCACCTAGCAAGTGTGGTGTCTGGCAGTGACACCACATTCCTCCCCCGTAAATCGGCGTACGGTTGTGTTATAAGGCTTCCGCCAGCCGTGGGGAGGACCCCATGTTGACGTATGCGACGAGGTGGGGAGCCTAACAACAGGCGAGGCTGTGCCACCTGCACCCGGCCATTCGGTCCGAGGGGAGCTAGGAAACGCCTGAAAACCTAGTCCAGGGTGCACGCCAACATGCGGTGTATGCGCCCGTAAAGAGACAGGAGGGGCCGAAGGGTCGACCTCCATTTCGTCGGGGTACCCGACGGGCGAAGACCACATCTGGTCCGGAGCGGGCAAGAGTTCCATGTCGGAGGACAGCTGGTCGCGGGAAGCGATCGGCGGCGCGTGACCCAGGGAGGCGCTTGGCGGCTGCAGCGAAGCGTCCACTGCGGGCGGCGCCGGCGGGAGAACAGGCGGCGGCGGCGGCGGCGCGTCGCCACGGGGCAAAATGGAAGGCAGCGTCGGTAACACCTGGGGAGTAGATGGGTCCCCAAGGCGCTGACCTGACGGCACCGTCGCTGAAAGCAGACGGGGAGCGGCAGAACCCGTGCGACGACAGAGGCGCAGCTGATTGAGATGCCGACGCACCTCACCAGTGGCCCCCAAAACCAGATACATAGCGCGGCCGAGGCAGCGAAGAATGCGCCCTGCGAGCCAACGCCGTCAACCTCGATAGTTGCGATAGTAGACAACGTCGCCTGGAGCAAAAGCAGGAGTCTGCCGCTGCACAGGAACCTGATGCGGCGGATGTAGCAAAGACATCAAGGTTCGATGAGGACGACCGTGGAGCAACTCAGCCGGCGAGCGACCATCTCGGGGCTGAGAGCGATACGAAGACAAAAAGAGCAACAACGCGTCCTCCCGAGAATGCGACTCTTTCAACTTCAACATCTGTGACTTGAAAGTCCAGACCAATCGTTCAGCGGCACCGTTTGATTGAGGCGAAAACGGTGCGGATGTCAGATGTTGAATACCATTGGCCTTGCAGAATGACTGAAATTCTGCGGACATGAATTGTGGGCCATTGTCGGAAACAATAGTCTGTGGAAGACCTTCAATGCAAAAGATAGCGGATAACGCTTGGATGGTGGCTGAAATGGAAGAGGCATGTGGAACAAATTTATTATAATAATTAATTTTTCCCAACACACTCTGTAGCTGCTTCAAATTCTGCGGCGAAGGCAAGTCTTGTAGGGCACGGAGGTGCTCTGGACTGGGATGTATGCCTTGGGCATTCATTACATGTCCCAAATATGGTAAGTCACGAGCAAAAAACACACATTTGTCCTTCCGCAAGCGAAGACCATTTTGTCGCAAAACCTGAAAAAATGTTCTGAGATTGGCGAAATGTTCTTCTTCTGTCTTTCCGGAGATCACAATATCGTTCAGATAGTTTGCTGCAGTAGGGACTGAGGCACAAACGGTTTGCAGATATTGCTGAAACAATGCAGGGGCGGATGCACACCCGAATGGCAGTCTTTTGAATCGGTACAAACCAAGATGCGTGTTAACCACCAAGACGCGCTGGGATTCGTCGTCCACTGGTATTTGCAAGTACGCATCTGCTAGGTCCAACTTCGAAAAATATTTACCCGGGCACAGTTTGTCAAAAAGATCTTCCGGGCGGGGTAAAGGAAAAGTTGCAATCACTAGTTGTGGATTCACTGTAGCTTTGAAGTCCACACAAAGTCTCAATTTTCCGGAAGGTTTTGGCAAAATTACTAAGGGTGATGCCCAGAGAGAAGCCTGCACACGTTCAATCACACCTTGTGATTCTAAATCGTTTAATGTTCTTGCGACCTCATCACGCAATGCGTGGGGAACATTGCGCGCTCTGAAAAATTTTGGTTGCGCGTTTACTTTCAGTTCCAAATGTGGTTTATAGTTCTTAGCGCAACCAAGGCCCAATGCAAAAATGTCTGCAAATTCTTCACACAGACGAGAAACACTATCTGAAGGCACACTCTCGTTCACTGATAGGACCTGATTTACTATAGACAAGTTAAACAACTGAAATAAATCTAAACCAAACAAGTTCACAGCCGAAGAAGAACGAAGGACGTAAAAAGACACAAATTTTGTTTGTCCCTTGTATGTGGCAAGAAGGCTGCACTGTCCTAACACAGGGATCTTGTGACCTGAATATGTAGTTAGCTTAACATTTGCGGCACGCAAGGGAGGTGTGCCCAGTTGTTTGTACGTGTCTTTATTGATCAATGAAACTGCAGCTTCGGTATCGAGCTGGAATGGGATCACGTTCCCATGAATGTCCAAATCTACAAAACGTTTATTGTCCTGCTGACGACAACAGCGAATGTCTGGTGCAACGTGAACAGACACTGGTACAGAATCACTTGATAATGGACGTGATTTCCGGCGACGTCGACGCACACTTTTTGTGGGACACACACAGTCACTTTTAGAGAGAGTGGCACTGGGCGGAGTGGAATTAACTACATGAATGTCCATGGGCGAAGGTTCACGAGCCTGAGTATTCTTGGTTCGATTCCAGCGCGAAGCAAAGGGCCTGGAATGGTTGTGAGTGTCCGATCTGAGCTTTTTCTGGCAAACACTCTGAACATGTCCTTTTTTATTACAGAAAAAGCAAATAGCTTGGCGTGACGGGCAATTCTCACGCGAATGTCTGGTTGCACACCGCGGGCATGATTTTAGCACTGCATTTGCTTGCTGCCGCAGGACACGTGGTTGAGAGCTTGGCGGCAGCTGCGCAGACAAGCGCGAGGGCTGTTTACAGTTCCTTGCAGCTCGCCCGGCGGGCCGGTTAATGTGACACACGGCTGGCGAAGTTTCAAATGATTTCTGAGCAAAGTCAAGTGTGTCTTGCCTATCCAATATGTCTATCACTTGTTGAAGGGAGGGATTGACTAGTTTCAAAATTTGCTCCCGTATACGAACATCAGAAACGTTCTGTGCAATTGCATCACGTACCATAGTATCTGAATAAGGGAGTCCACATTCACACTGAAAAGCACAATCCCTAGTAAGGCCTTGCAAAGTTGCAACCCACTCCCGATTAGTTTGACCGGCCGTACGTTTTGTATGAAAGAACGTATACCTTTTTGCAACTACATTAACTGATTCCTTGAAATATGCATCCAATGCAGACAAAGTTTCTTCGTAGGACAGAGTTGCTACGTCGCGGCGGGGAAACAATTTCACTATCACTCGGTACGTGTGCACGCCCACGGCGGAAAGAAGAAATGGCTGCCGCTCGTTTCCTTGAATCCTGTAGGCGGCGAGATGGAATCCAAATTGGCGTGACCACTCCGTCCAGCTTTCCATTGCCGCATCGAACGGACGAAAATGTGGTGCAACTGCGTGTTGTGGCTGCGGTAGCGGTGGAGCGGCGGCGGCCGCATCATTTTGCATTGCACGTTGACCCTGGACGAGCTGTCCAAGGGCATCCAATAACGCCTGCGTCTGCTGATTCTGCAAGCGATAAAATTCGGACAGTACATCTGGAGATTGTGGCGAAGCCATGACACAAGTAAATTAGAGCAATACGACCGTTTGTATCCGAGTCGCCAAAAATCTTGTGTCTAGGCAAGACAGCATAGACACAATGAGAGGAAGCCGAAAGGCACGCGCTTAAACTCACGCAGGCTGGAATGAGGTCTGAAACAGGATACGTAATGAATGCTATAAAGAAAAGTACGTAGTTTCTGGAATACTTAACTTTAATCCATAATTGTAGAACATCGCTCTTGATGATACATGCTTCATAATATTAATTAGCAATTGAATACGGCGCCTTGCTAGGTCGTAGCAAATGTAGCAGAAGGCTAGGCTAACTATCGTCTCGGCAATTGAGAGCGTAATTGTCAGTGATCCCCTTCTGGCAAAGTCGTCTGTACAACTGGGGCGAGTGCTAGTACGTCTCTCTAGACCTGCCGTGTGGTGGCGCTCGGTCTGCGATCACTGACAGTGGCGACACGCGGGTCCGACGTATACTACCGGACCGCGGCCGATTTAAAAGCTACCACCTAGCAAGTGTGGTGTCTGGCGGTGACACCACAGTAATTATTCTGTAAGGGGACCTGTCTGACATGAACAGGCAGGGTGGCGCAAAATAAGTTTTAGAAAGTTTTTGTATACCACGGCGTAATATGGGGTGATACATTCTTGTCATCACATTTATACTATAAAACACAACCTGAAATTTAATACATAGTGTTTTCAAAATAGTTTCCTTCTGCAGCAATCAGTGTGTAGAGCCACAAACTGAATTCCGTAATGGCTTTCTGAAGAACATAATTTTCGGCTGCACAAATCTCTCCAGAAATGTCAGCACGAAGATCCTAGTGTGTTGCAGGTACATCTTTGAAGACACTGTTCTTTATAGAAGCCCACAAGAAATATTCGCACCTATCAAGATCGTGGCTACGGAGGGGAGGGGGGCAATTCGACACCACGACACCATGTCCATTGGGTGCTAAGATGTCCAGGACAACTACCCGATATCTGAATGCTTCCTGAAGGAAATGGATGTCCGAAATATGGTCTGGACGTGCTGTATCGTGCATGAACCAGTAGTTCCAGAGCTTTCGTGCAGCGTCGTGCAGTCGGTACAAATTCAAGCTCCCGTACTTGTCTATATTTGTCTGCTGTGACAGTTTACTCAATAAAAATGGGCCAAGTAACGCACTGTGTACAGATTGCGCAATAAACAGTGACTTTTTGTGGATGAAGTGGAGCAGCAGCTTGGACGTGTGGACTCACAGTACCACTGTTCCAGTGTTAGTGTGAACTGAGACACCAGAGAGTGAGCTATAGAATTTTCAGAAATACGATACAACAATATCAAAAGAAGAAGAATTTACGGCATACGATACACCATAGTAGACTAACACTTTCTAACACGTATTTTGGGCTACCCTGTATCTAATGATTTAAATGAATGTTACTATTCACTTAATTCCCCATAATTTTGTGTTTTAATAGCGAGAAGGATTCTATAAAATTGAGTCGCTCCATATCCCGTGAGCTGTTCACAACAGGGATATACGTAACACGAAATAAATAAACAACCAACACCCAATACTGCCTTCCATGCAACAGATCACTTGCCCACTGAGTATTAAGTATGGGACTCATTTTGACAGTGCTGTACTTTCTAAAGATTTAGTAAAAAGGTCAACGGGCTACGTTTTGCCTGTCTGATAAATTCGGCAAGAACGTACTGTGAAACTTACAGCGTGTATTGTGAAGCAACAACTTCCGTTGCAAAACAAGGAAAAGGAAGTCCAACACGTCACATCCTGACCACTAAGGAAACCACAGGATACGAATGACGTGTATCTCCCACATTTTCATCTATTTCGGAAGAGTTCTTTCTGGACTCATAAAAGCATATGTATGTTGCGTATAGGTGTGGCTCTCACTTCTCAGTGTTTTTAATTGATTATAAATGTTTTACATCAGTGTTTCCCAACCTGAGGTGTAAAATGTAATTTTTTGATAGGTAAATACGATAGGATTCAGTTGTGTTCCGGTCACGAAAATAAATTACTTTTAAATTATCTATACTCTTATCACTGTTTCGTAAGACCGTAATACTGATTACATAAGTTCCCAATTTTTTTCGAATACTAGCATTAATGCGTGACACAATGTGGTGGAGGCTGCAGCTTGTGAAATGAATGTGGGAGCATCTTCACATAGTCCACTCACTACAAACATACTTTGTACCATGCACCTATGACACTAAAATTGAGGCATATCCATGACATACGCTTAAATATCTAATGAAAATGCCTTATCCGAATTGTTGTTAGTTCTCGCAATAGGCCGGAAATTACCTCATTATTCACTTCGCAACAATAAACGGACTACTAGCACACTGCAACAGTAACTATGTAATGGTTACAACAGTGATGTAGGTCCTACACTGTACTATTCTTATTGTTATTGTTATTATTATTATTATTATTAAATTTAGTGGAAGTGGTCAGACGTAACATTGGGAGTCTGTAGTCTTGCAATTTCTGCTAGTTCAGATGGATGGAGTCCAGCAATGAAGTGATTTACGAACAAAAGGCCTAAATACAGTGCACGCATTTTTTAAACTGGGGTGCAAGGTGTTGCTGAAGTAAGCGTCGCTAGGGAAAGGAGTACTGCAGAGGAGGCACGTTTTGTATTAAGAGTCTACCCTGCTGTGGATAGTTAGCTTTCTTTTATGAGAAGGAGTTGTAGGTAGCACTCGCAACTCACTTAGAACTGCTTCATCATTCTATAAAAAGAGGTTATTAGCAAAAAGCAGTACCAGTTGTCTTATTGACCCATTAGCTCATAGTTTAATAAAACAGCAACAATAACTGTGTACACTTATATTTTGTCATTTTAAAAATCAAAGTCTTCAAAGAATTTTTTTCCATTCTAAAGTTTAGTTAGGCACTAGTGCTGATGATTGTGGTGGTGGGGGACGGGGGGTACTACCTAATATCTGATTATACTCAGGGGTAACGGTTTCAGAAAGATTGTAAATCACTGTTTTAGAACAATGCAGCGCTTTTGTCCCTGGAGGAGTCAATGGCTGTTTAAAAGGCACAACTTTAATGAATTCGTGTGCCGTCCACAATACAGATGATATAAAAAAAGGAGTAAGAAAAAGAGGTGAGACCTTAACGTCCGGTAGACGACGAAGTAATTGGATATGGAGCACAAAGATGGGGAAGGAAACTGATCGCGTCGATTTAAAAAAAAGAAAAAAACTACCTGGATGATTTAGGAAAGCGACGGAAAATATGAACCAATCTTACCGAGTGCAAGACCAGTTAGCAAACGAAGTGCCTCTGTAGATGATTTCCTGAAGAATTTCTGAACATATTCTCAGTTCGAATATAATAAATTTCCTCGAGACGAAAAAGTTCCTGTCCACAAATCAGCACGGTTTCAGAAAGCATAGACGTGCGAGATTTAGCGTACTCTTTTCTAACACGATAGATTGCGAACTTTGGGTGAAGGGCAACAGGCAGATTCCGTATTACTGTATTTCCAAAAAAATGGTTCAAATGGCTCTGAGCACTATGGGACTTAACATCTATGGTCATCAGTCCCCTAGAACTTAGAACTACTTAAACCTAACTAACCTAAGGACATCACACAACACCCAGTCATCACGAGGCAGAGAAAATCCCTGACCCCGCCGGGAATCGAACCCGGGAACCCGGGCGCGGGAAGCGAGAACGCTACCGCACGACCACGAGCTGCGGACTACTGTATTTCCCAAAAGCATTTGACACAGTAGCAGTGGGACAAAGTTCGTTCTGGCACACTTTTGATCTCAAATTGATAAGTAAATTAATTACATTGTGATAGCTGATTGATTTAAGACATTAAAGTTGTGTTCTGATATGTCATTTTTCATATAAGCCCTTCCCCTCTCCCTCCCTTAACCTATTGTTCTGTTAACTGACTTACGACACCCTGGGGAGAATCCACCCTTCCCAGAAACCCTTTCCCCTGCCCCTCCTCCCTCCCCCCCCCCCCCCCCCCCGCCTCACTGAAACGAGCACACTTTAAGGCCTGAGTTATTCGGATAGCCCTCTTCCACTCTATCAATTCGATCGACTAATTAATTAAATCGATCAATTAATTAACCCCTTCCCCCCTGGTAAGTCCTCCAGCCCTCCCTGGTAACTGGTGGGAAAAGCACTCAGTCTGTGCTGGAGAGGGAGATTCTCACCACAGGAAATTCAATTACATAGCAAGGGATATACTATTTATTTATAAAATTCGATTCACAGTGGTTGGATCTCTTTTGCTCATCATTCTCTGCTGTTTCGAAAGACGCAGATCTTGCAAAATACATCGAAAAGAAGTAATTAAATAGGTAGGTTTTTTTCCAATTGCACAAGGAATATCGTCACAAAATCAACACCAACATGACTCACAGCACGTAATTACACTGTTCAATCCCGTGTTCGCATCGACCGCAGGGGCGGAAGTGCTGGCCAGTACACAGCACACCCATAAACCAGCTGCGCGACACGCTGGTGACACCCGCGACCGCTGTCCACTGCTGGGCTGCCAGCAGCCTCGCATACCACAGATTGGAAGTAGCACTCACCCCCAAACAAACAGCTGTGCCAACATGTAAGACGTGGTAGGAAGCACTAGCTTTCCACTGCCACAAACATCAGACGTGATGTCCTGCTCTGATTACAGTGCTACAAATTGACGGTGGGAATAACATATTGTGAAAAAACCCGAGCCTAACATATATGCCGCAAATAGACTCTATAAAACACACACCCAGTGACAGCTCCAAGTAAATACACGGTGCTAGAAAAAAAATAACTCCCTTACCGTGCTTTGCTGGGACCGTCACAACAACACATCTGCTCCCCACGATCTCGGGAAACCTTGAGGACAACTAACGAGTGACCCCAGCGCCCCCAAGCGACAACAGTGGGAACTACTGACCGGTGATAACATCACAAAGAGTGATGTGGTCCGTCCCCATATGTGCAGACAGACGAAAGCAAATCGAGTAATTAAATTTTAAGATCACACGCCATATGTATGGGGTCTTGTATGCAGAGACGTTTGAGAACACAAACACACTCGTCCATGTGCTGCCCATAATTCGTGTGGTCACAAAGGCAGCCAAACGTATACTGAGCAGTAATTCACTATTCACCCACCCAGGGAGCGACCCGAGCATTGCCACCTAGATAATCCAGCGACCCCAGAGCAGAAGTCGGCGTCCTCTTGATATTTGATACCCAGGAAAACGCCTTCACTCTCACTCGAGTGGTTACATCCCGTTTGTGAGAGCAAGAACCATCCTGTCCAAACCCATCGACCAAAGCATCCACAAATACTGCAATCTGATTGATTCCCACTAAATTTGCAGGCAGTGCTTGAATCTCCTGCACCCCTAGCCTCATTCTGCCATCTTTGGCTGGTGACTCAGGTCGTCTTCCTGCTCGTACGCATGCCACCAGTTTTTATTCGAAAAAATGAAGTGTTCAGCGGCATCGAGCAGCAGCAGCAATGGCAGTGGCAGCAAATGCCCTAGGCAATGGTAATTACCTAGTAAGTTAGTATTCGTATCAAAAACTGCAACTTTTTATTCCACTAAGAATTTCGTAGTAGTGATATTAAATACACTTCGTCTTATTGTTCCAGCATATATCCAGCAAATTGTGGATCAAATGCTGACGTGCATCAACGGCAGCAGCAGCAACAACAACAACAACAGCACCTACATCTGCAACTACATCTACATGGATACTCTGCAAATCACATTTAAGTTCCTGGCAGAGAGTTCATCGAGCCACATTCACAATTCTCTATTATTCCAATCTCGTATAGCGCGCGGAAAGAACGAACACCTATATATTTCCGTACGAGCTCTGATTTCCCTTATTTATCGTGGTGATCGTTTCTCCCTATGTAGGTCGGTGTCAACAAAATATTTTCGGAGGAGAAAGACAGTGATTGGAATTTCGTGAGAAGATTCCGTCGCAACGAAAAACGCCTTCGTTTTAATGATGTCCAGCCCAAATCCTGTATCGTGTCCGTGACACTCTTCCCCATATTTCGCGATAATACAAAACGTGCTGCCCTTCTTTGAACTTTTTCGATGTACTCCGTCAGTCCCATCTGATGAAGATCCCACACCGTGCAGCAGTATTCTAGAAGCGGACGGACAAGCGTAGTGTAGCCAGTCTCCTTAGCAGATCTGTTACATTTTCTAAGTGTCCTGCCAATAATACGCAGTCTTTGGTTAGCCTTCCCCACGACGTTTTCTATGTGTTCCTTCCAATTTAAGCTGCTCATAATTGTAATACCTAGGTTTTTAGTTGAATTTACGGCTTTTAGGTTAGACTGATTTATCGTGTGACCGAAGTTTAACGAATTCCTTTTAGCACTCATGTGGATGACCTCACACTTTGCGTTATTTAGGGTCAACTGCCAATTTTCTCACCATTCAGATATCTTTTCTAAAGCGTTTTGGAATTTGTTTTAGTGTTCTGACGTCTTTATTAGTCGATAAACGACAGCATCACCTGCAAACAACCTAAGACGGCTGCTCAGATTGTCTCCCAAATCGTTTATACAGATAAGGAACAGCAAATGGCCTATAACCCTAACTTGGGTAACGCATTGCTGACGTTATTTCGTGGTCAGTCAGTTTGCTTTCGCTGTTGTACATGATTTCGAAAATCAAAATCGTTAACTGTAACTTTTTCTTTCACTAATAATTTCGTAGTGCTGAATACATGTCATCTTTTTGTTTCAGTATATGGCCAACATATAACTGATGAGCTGGCTTCTAAAAGCCTGCAACGGCAGCAGCAGCAGCAGCAGCAGCATTGTAAGTATATATATATATATATATATATATATATATATATATATATATATATATATATAGGGTGGTCCATTGATCGTCACTGGGCCAAATATCTCATGAAATAAACGTGAAACGTAAAAACTACAAAGACGAAACTTGTCTAGCTTGAAGGGGGAAAACAGATGGCGCTATGGTTGGCCCGCTAGATGGCGCTGCCATAGGTCAAACGGATATCAACTGCGTTTTTTTTAAATAGGGGCCGGCCGGAGTGACCGTGCGGTTCTAGGCGCTACAGTCTGGAGCCGAACGACCGCTACGGTCGCAGGTTCGAATCCTGCCTCGGACATGGATTTGTGTGATGTCCTTAGGTTAGTTAGGTTTATTAGTTCTAAGTTCTAGGCGACTGATGACCCCAGAAGTTAAGTGGCATAGTGCTCAGAGCCATTTTAAATAGTGACTTTGCCAATGTGTCCGTAGGCACACCAAGGCAAATAATCCACGGCTGAGGATAGGTTCAACGTATCCCTTGATTCGAGTAACATTATGTACCAGGACGTAAAAAACTTATACGGGCATGCCATGGAACAACACTGAGCACATAGGAAATAAATGTCCAAATTATCCATTAGTTATAGGTGGAGACTTTAATCTGGCGTCCAGTGACTAGGAAAATTACACGTTCACCACAGGGGGCAGGGGGCAGGGGGCAGAAGCAAAGACTCGTCTGAAGTTATTCTAGGAACGCTCTCAACATCCAACCTTGAGCAGTTGGTTAGAAAACCAACTCGAGATGGGAACATATTAGGTATCTTGGTGACAAACAGATGTGATCTTTTTGAGGAAGTTAATGTAGAAGAAGGTATTAGCGACCTTAATGTCGTTGTATGTCAGTGGAAGTTGCAAATAGAAAAAAAACCCAAAGAAATAGCGTAGAATTTGCTTGTTTGGTAAAGCAAATAAAAGTGTCGTAAATGAATATCTTCATAGTCAGCTGCAAGCACTCACTGCGAGCCACAAAGATATTCAGCATCTTTGTTCAAAATGGCTCTGAGCACTATGGGACTCAACTGCTGAGGTCATTAGTCCCCTAGAATTAGAACTAGTTAAACCTAACTAACCTAAGGACATCACAAACATCCATGCCCGAGGCAGGATTCGAACCTGCGACCGTAGCGGTCTTGCGGTTCCAGACTGCAGCGCCTTTAACCGCACGGCATATTCGGCCAGCCATCTATGTTCAGAATTTAAGGGTATTGTCCAGCACGTGCTAGAGAAATATTGAGAGATTGCAGGGCACTCTCACTTCTGATTCGATGTTATGCCACTTCATGTTCTTAGGGAATATGATCTTTGTTGCAGTTTGATTTCATACATTATGATGAAATGGTGGGCAGTAGTTAATGCTTTTGCTTGCGTGCTGTAGGGAAGGAATAATAGTAAGGTTTACCTGGGTTCAAAGGAATAGGGTGCTGATTTAAACGACTGCAGTAAAAGCACGGCTTGGTGGGACGAGTTCTGCGGTTTCTTTGTGCAGACACGGTTGGCGCCAGTCGGTTGGCGTCCACATCCAGGTGGACTGACTAGCGCCGAGAAGGCGCCGCTGCATAGGCCAGCGGCAAATAAAGCAGAGGATGGGGCTGTGTTAGGGCAGCAAGCCGTCGGGACATGTGTGTGCGTGGGACAGGTCACTGGCGCCTAGGCAACAGGGCAGATAACAAGCTTTTTATGGACGACTGTGGTTCCATCCTGGTCATATTGTTAGCGTGGGAAAGGGGCCGCGATGCTGAATCTTTTTTCGTTTTCTCCCAATTAATTTTAAAGTCTCCAATTGGTCAAATCGGTGTATGCAGAGCAAAGAGCGCTCTCCCAGCTTCGAATGCCGCGCTCCAGCTCGTGATTGTCTTGTGCTAAAGTGGGGGAAGTCTAAGATGTAAATGTGCTTTGCTACCAAGCTGAGGATGAAGCGGACAGAAAGAGAAGAGATCATTCTTGTACTGGCGCTTCGCTAGTAAAGAACTGCAGGTCTCTACCTAAACAGTGTGACTTGTGTCCTTTGTCAGTGTGCCACTTAGAGCCTGCGCCAGCCACCTTCGGAACCATCAGAGGTACTGCTTCTAGCATAACAAACACGAGTGATGCGTGGGTGTACTTATTTGTCTTGAGATGGCCGTCTAAACATTTGACGTATTCCGTCACGCATAGTCGTGGCACGGAGTCAAATTGGTTTGGCAGACCACCAAACGGGTCCACCAGCACACTGAAATTCACTGGGGTTTCAGAGGATCATAGGAAAGTACCTGCGTTCCGAATTAACCGAACGCGAGATGGCGTACTTGCATTTTTAGAGCGCGTGCCATTAATAACAGATTGCGGCCGTCCATGACTTCTGTCGCCGAACGCATCGCGGTGTGCCGCCCTGACCAGCAGGAGGGTAAAGTATTCGCTGCTACGGCGTAGGGCTCCAATATATTTTTCTCAGCATCCTGTTCTTTCGAACCATATTTTTCTTTTTGGGGTAGTAGAGTATAGCTGCTTGATGGTGGCGTTGTTTTTGTGCCATAACCAAGATTAACGTGTATGAAGTCAGATTAATGTTCCGGTTAGTGTCGTGTTTCGATCCCCAGCTGATCACTTTGTCCACCATAGACCCCATCTCAGTGAAAGCTTTTATCAAATAAAAATGTTCGTGTGACGTTTCTTTAGTCATTTTTACTGTGTTGTGATGTTAAGAATGAATAAATCTATTGTCATTTAGATCACAACTTCTCCCTGTGTTCTGATTAACATTACATATCCATTTTTATTAAAGTCCAGATTATAAAAGAAAGTAGTAAGATTGCAATTGGCGGACCGGTGCCAGGATCTAAGTCCTTGGCACTTCTGTGATGCTGTCAGTTCGCGTACTTGCCGAAGAGGTCCACATTATGAGGAAAAATATGGTTTATTAGTATGCTGTAGATATTTAATGCTCTGACTATGTTGTTTATGTGTTTCATTTATAGTGCATTTGTGTCAGTGACTTCTGTGTCATTTGTCGATCAATTTACCGTCGTTGCTAACGGCGTTGTCGTATTATTTTTATGGTGTTTAGTACTGCATTTGCTTTATATTTGGTTGTTTTTGATTCTGAATCTCGTGTGCTATTGTCATTGTATTATACTGCGTATATCTTGTGAGTTACATAATAGTTTGTCCACGTGTTGCACGGATAATTAAAGTTGTTGTTGACAGAGAATTTGAATGATAACGAGAAGTAGGGCCAGACAAGTAAACCGAGCGAGGTGGCGCAGTGGTTAGACACTGGACTCGCATTCGGGAGGACGACGGTTCAATCCCGCGTCCGGCCATCCTGATTTAGGTTTTCCGTGATTTCCCTAAATCGCTCCAGGCAAATGCCGGGATGGTTCCTTTGAAAGGGCACGGCCGACTTCCTTCCCCATCCTCCCCTACTCCGATGAGACCGATGACCTCGCTGTCTGGTCTCCTTCCCCAAAACCAACCAACCAACCAGACAAGTAAGTAGTGGGACAACCTGTGTACCACCCCACATTCCACTGTTGCCAAATCTATTCAAGATGACAGCGATGATGTCAGCCAAGATGGCGGCGTGTACACTTGGCAACAGCACATGACGTCATCCAAGATGGTGGATTTTGGTGGGAAAATAGGCCAATTGTGCTACCTCCACTAACCTAATCCTCCAGAAAACTGGCGCGAAATTTGAATTTTGGCGGGAAAATAGGTCAATTGTGTTATGCCCACTAACCTAACCCTCCAGAAAAAATTGGCGCCAAATTCAAATTCCAACAGGATAATGGCTGCAAAACTGTACTTGTCTTTAATATTATTCATTATTATTTATTATCATTTATTATTATTTATTATTGTTATTATTTATTATTATAGCCCTACCTGCAATAGAAAATTGCCCCAAATTCAAATTCCAACAGGATAATGGCTGCAAAACCGTACTTCTCTTTATTATTATTCATTATTATTCATTTATTATCGTTCATTATCATTTATTACCATTTATTACTACTATTGTTATTATTGGCCTACCTCCACAAGAAAATTGCGCCAAATTCAAATTCCAACACGATAATTTCTCGAAAACTGTACTTCTATTTATTATTATTATCATTTATTATTTATTCGAGATGTCTGATTTCGGCGGGAAGAAAGCCATTTGCGCTACATCCATAACAAACATCTCTCACAAGTTCAAATTCCAACACCATAATCGATCACACCTACGAAATAGTACATATCCTACGAACTTTACAGTCACTTATGTTTCTTCACTGCTAACCTGTCAAAATCGCATCAAATAATAAACTGCAGTTGTACTAATCTAATTCACATCCTCTGATTTTGCAAGGAAAAAGGACTGAAGTCTTTATTTCAAGCAGTACAGTCATCACTTATTCTCCAAGAGACTTAGTACACATCTTGGAGAATGCGACTCCAACTGACTTAATTCAAATCGTCACCAGCAGAGGAGGCTAGCCCTGGCGCCACCGGTCAGCAGTAGCCCGCCACTGGTCCAGCGGCCGCTCGGACCGCGCAGGTCCAGCGGTTTAAACATCGTTTGCTCGTTCGAACCTGCCAGTTCTGACGTCCCAACGGTAGGTTGTCCGTTCACCACACGTATTCGTCCCTCCCACACGTTTCGCGCCAAAATTGTTCGCCCGAGTGTGGAATCTTCCCCCAACGTCACAACGTTCGGTTAGCGATCCACCACGCGGTTTCGTGGCGGACAAAGAACATGCTTGGCGCCAAAGTTGTTTGCTGGAGAGTGGAATCTGTCCTGGCGTCACACAGCTGCCAGTCCATTTCGCGGCGTCCTCGTCAAAGAACGCTCTCGCTAAGTTAACTAACTGAGGATCGTCTGCTCTCCCGCGCGCGCGTTACAGCCGGACACGCGCCGCCCACCGGCCCACGGGTGTCCGACCGCTTACGTCACACACCCTCGATCGCCGCCTCCATACACGTGCCAGACATAGTCTTCTGTAAACATGCTAACACCCACACCGCGCTTCTAAGCTATCAATTGCCTAAGTACTTAATTGCATTTCAATTTTAATCATATTAAATAATTCAATTTACAATTTCATATAAGTATGAAAAGCGGTTCAATTATCTAATTTCATCTACTTTCAAGGTCCAGACCGCCACCTTTTCCTAGGAACGAGTGCCGAGTTTGAATTCTGGCAGTAAAGAAAGGTCACGCGCGCTTTCTCTACCGACCTAAGAAAATTGTTGGAAAGAAAGGACACTCGAACTAACTTCAGCCACCCGACCGCCGCTTCCTCCTAGGAACCAGCGCCAAGTTTGAATTCTTCTAGTAAAGAAAGGTCACTTGTGCTTCCGCCACCAACCTAAGAACATTGTTGTAAACAAAGCTCATCACCACAAACCTAAGCCTCCAGCACACAATCTCTTCCTACGAGTTTCTGGTGAAAGGACTCAGCCTGCACTAGGCCCACGGATGGAGGAACGAATGTACTTTATTTAGGGATGGAGTATATGTATCACAGAACACACGCACCATCATGTCCCACACCGTACAGACCTGCAAACCACTCCTACATAACTCATTTATAATGCTCTACACACACTCTTGCTAATTGTCAACAGTTAAAAATAACGCATTGCACAGCCTACAGACACAAGAACTGCTCGTAAATAATGCAAAACATTTACGTCCAAATAGCCAAACAACTCCTAATTTTCCGATATAATTTCAGTGCACACCTGCAAACTGCTCCTAAATAATACAGCACAATCATGTGTAGACACGCTAAGTACTCGTAAACTATTCAAACTGTGCATACGAAGACCTACAGACTCGCTCCTGAAATAATGCAATCGACGCACACAAGCACAGTCCACAGCCCCACTGTCCATTGAGTACACAGGAGGTAGCGATAAGTGACGTATACCTCAGATGTCAAACCGTGCTCAGCCCCTGCTCGGCTTCGACAAGGATGAGTTGGCGGCACCGCCCATTCGTACGTAACACCTGAGAAATTCCTATCCAAATACGTGCTTACCTACACACACGTGCTGATGTGATCGGGTGGTGGCGCAACCGCGAGCTGCAGCCGAACGCAGGCCAGAGTTGTATGTAGGTGCTGTTAATGACCGGCCGTTTATTTACACACGACGCGCACTCCAAGCAGAGCCGCGCACGTTCGGCCTTCCTCTGACTGCGGTCCGGCGAAGACGCTTCAGAATTCCACTCCACAATAGCAGAACGTGCTTTCCCCGCTTAGCGATGCCAACGGACCATAAGTGATGATTGACTGACGCTTCACTGCGCGCGCCACAACCCCCACGAAGTGAAGCAACCACAGCTCGGGCCTCGCACGCTCCGTCGCAGCTGCCAGCCGCCACCACCGAACGAACACCGGTGGATGTTGCATTCCAAGCAGCGCTCACACCAGTCTCATATTTGATGCATCTCCAGGTGCCGCTTGTCTCTACTGTTGAATGCAGGGCGTGTTGACACACACACACACACACACACACACACACACACACACACACGTTTAACCAGCACGGCTCTCGCCTCGCCGCGAAACTTCTGCGTGACAAATGACCATCTAAAACGTACTCAACATTATTCTTACGTCACATCTCTTTGCAAAAAATAAGAGCCAAGTCGACCTCTCGGGGACTGTATAGTCTCCCAGAAATAGTTAATGCTTGCTTTCTTCATGCCTCAGCTTGTATGCACGGAAATTCTTCCCATAACAGAACCTGTGTACCAAAATATCGCCTAATCCAGTCTTCCTCCCGGACATAATGTGATAGCCTTCCTGCTCGCAACATACGCAAATGTTCTCACCGCTCCTATATCACATCACAATCAATCGAGCATTCTCATTAGCTCTTATCGAATTTACCAGTCGAATTACTAACGCCATCGCTATCGAAGCACCATCCACCTTTTCTCTCTGGGGGTGTCTCTCGTTATTTTGCAAAGATTGCTAATTTGCACGGACAGTTCCCTCAATCTATACACCGCCAACCTGTTCTTTCTTTCTACAGACGCTACACTCAATGGTAATAAACTATTTTACACTGATCACCATTTTTCACAGACGACTAAACATCGCAAAGTTGTGTACAGCCCATCAAATACAAACGATACTCGCAAAAATATTGGACCATCAAACTGATCTCCGATCAGGGAATATATCTTCGAGTACCTTCAATTTTCGCTGTACTTCTCGATATCGAGAACACCGCACTAACCTCCCGATCGCTAACGCAGCATAATGCACAACATACACACTGTAAATTATTTCTCCACAAACTCCAAAGTTTATCGATGTGCAGCGTGCTGTAAACCATTGACTAACTAGAAACAAGTAGAGTAAACTGATATTCGCACTCTCGAATACCGAAGTCGGTCATCTAACAGATCCGAGATGATCAATATTCTCTACAAACCAACTATGGTCGTTCCCACGTCTAGATAACAGGCAAACGTGTGTCCAACACACCACAATCCATTTTCCCTCAACTAAATAAAGGCACCAAATGTGCAGAAGCAGTCGCCCGAACAATTTACATGGGAGGGAATAACTCTCCACCGCAAACGCGCCATCTTCTCAAAGTTACACTTGGTCACGAAAGCAGCCCAGGACATACTTAGTTAGCTACTGGGTCGTCTAGAACATGGTAAAGTTAACTATTATACATTCCTACACTACAACAGACATCTGCATTCGGAATACCGTTACCATTAACGTGGGAACGCGAATCAATACCACCACAGACTTTGCATATACGAACACATTCTAGAAAATGCCCCACATATTTCTTCTATCATTATACTTACAATTAAATCTTACGATTTAGGTCTCAACTGAACGGTATTTGACAATGAGCGAAGTATTGGAAATACACTCTGTTGAACGCTGTGGCTCTGGAAATACCTGTACCTTCCTTAGCACTAGACATACTCTTCCCTTCGCTATCACAGTACCCCAAGTCAAATCCACGCCCTCCCTACAACAGCACATAGACATTTCCTTTACACAAACAGATATACTTTATAAACCTGATTCTCAATTGCCGACATATCACACACTCACACGATGAATTTTGAGTCATTCGGTTAAGGAACGCAGTATGTGACCGGTATTTGCAACTCACTCATGGCGCTAGATATTTATCCAGTATGTGTAACGTATTCTGTCTCGATACCATGTCAGATGTTCCGTTATATATCCACTGGGTTAAAGGCGATGACTAATTGAGAAATATCACAGCCACAAGTGAATCATATCTCGAAACGAGTCACCCTTCTCGAACCTATCTGCTACAATAAAAATCCAACGTGGACTTAGTCAGTCCCTACACATCTTGCAACTGCTCCCATTTATACAGCTTTGCGCATGTGATCATACCATTTTAAGTCGGGACTGAGTACAAGTCGGACGAAGCCATATCCACCACCTTCTGCAGCCCGTCTAGAAACAGAGCGAACTGAGTTACTGCGACAGGACCGTGTTTTGACAATTCGGTGGAAATGCGCGCATTGTGGTGCGTTCCCAAACTACATACAAGTACTACAGATCCACATCCATTCAAATCTATAAGCCCAACATCCTGTCATCGTTATTCTCTACCCCCTCGGCAGACAAAATTTAACAACTATAGAAGCTCAAATAACTTCATCCGATATACAACTCATATGACGCCATTACTCACTCACGCGTTGACGCAAAGCTGCGTTGGGGGTCCAGCACGGAGAGGGAGATAGAGAGAGAGAGATTCCGCAATGCTTCCCAGAACAGCACAGCATGCAGCCCTAACGGCATACTTCGCCCCTCACTGAACTTACCCCTCAAACTGCTGCTGCTACTCCTCCCTGGGTCGAACAAACCTATTAAATACACACTTATTGATGCACTACAGAGGGTAGTTTAAAGTTTCATCATCTCTACTCTAGGAGAATGATCGTATCCCACGTACTATACTGTACATCGCAAGAAACGCCCACTGTGGCCCTGTTTCCTTGTTTGAAACACTGTTTTCTAACGCGCTTTGTACACTGCCAAACATTTCTTTTTTCTGCCACGACTTCGACCTCTATGTCTATTCTAAACTTAAGACGCTCTGATCCACGACCTCTCGCAGAAAATTCGATATCACACTATGTAAACCATATTCTTACCGCCGATGGCATAGCACTGAATTATTTTTAAATAAAAGAAACTTACAACATAAGGACACTAGAGGAGTTTGGCAGCGTTGTGGAGAGTTTCAAGAGGAACCGTGCAAAAGTCTTTCATGACCTCTACATTTAACTTCATTTGTCGCCGTGACGGGACAGATGATGGCTCGGCGTTCCATTTCGAGTTTCGTAATTCTGCACTCTTGTACGCTGTCACTGTTTAGCTGCTAGCGACTCCCAGAAGTTGTCTCCCAGTCACAAAACTTCTCCCCCAACTCAAACAGGCTATCTCACTCAATCATTATACGGTAACCGATGCGCGGATGTGATGCAAAAGACACCTTCGATGTACTGTAATATTAAGCAACAGACTTGATAGTTCGAAGAATTTACACTAAGTTCAGCACAGGTCATTGATGTGACAGTATGGCACCCAATTTCAATATCACAGCTAAACAGCCCCTTTTACATCACTTTGCGAGTATGATTGCGAATGTAGGTGGATTACTGTGCAGTACGTGCATTCATTGTTAATTCTCGAACATATACATGATCAAACTACATCAAACAACGCTCTACATATTTGTAACACTTCCAGCATAGTGTTTAATTTTTCTACGTGATTCATAAAAATTTTGGCTAATGTTCCTGAGATAGGTGAATCCATGGGTAAACATTCTTCTTGTATGTCGTATTCTCGATCGAATTCAAAATAATTTTGCTGCGTCATTAACTGCAGTAATTTTATGGTTTCATCTGTGTGTTCATAGGGTAGATGGTTGTGATTTTTCAGGTTTTCTTCAATTATTTTTATGGTTTCATTAACTGGGATGCAACTGTACATACTTTCTACACCAAAAGAGAGCAATGTTGATGTGTCTATTATATGTTGTACCAGTTGAGGGGTATTTCTGATTGTTCTATCATTTTCTAGTTTATAATATTGGGTAAGCTGTGACATCATTTGTTTTGCTAGTAGGTAGGTAGGAGCTGCTCTGAAATTTACTATTGGACAGACTGGATCATTTTCTTTATGGACTGTATTTGACATCTCATGTTGAGGGCTTGAGGGTTTTTTTTTTTTTTTCAAGTCTCTGTTTCTCTCTGTCTGTAAATTTGTACTATGTGTTTTCGAGTGTGTTTTTAACATGTGTTTGAAATCTGTTAGTTGGGTTTGATTTTAACTTTTTATATTGTTTTTGCTGATGAATAATTCTGTTTTCTCTATGTATTCTTTTGTTTTCATGAGGACAACACTATAACCTTTGTCAGATTTTATTATAATGACATTTTCTGTTTTCAGTTTTTTCTTTTGATTTTTCAGCTGTGTTTCATCACAATAATTTTTGAACTTATTGTTTTCTTTTTTAATCTTTGTTGCTATGCATAAACATTGCTTACAAAACAAATAATTCCATACAAAATCATATCCCAAAACTAAATTCAAAACTAGACAGATACCAACAATATGGTAACTAACAGCTCAGTTGCAGAGATTGTGAGAAGATATACATGGGAATGATAGGCAGGACATTTGACCCACGATATAAAGAACACATCAGAGCATTCAAACATGGTACAAATTATTCAACATTTGCAGATCATCTAAAAGAAGAACGCCATAGACCAAGCAATATTGAAAACGATTGAATAGCACAAAAATCAGTAAAGAGAGATACCTTCTTCCTTTCCAAGAAAATTTCCTCATAAAAAAAAAACATTAACACAAAATAAAGTTTCTCAATGACCAGATAAATATTGGAAACCAGACTCTATATAGAATGAGTGATGAAATCACATGAAAAACAAAAAAAGTCTTTTCCATCCTTCACCCCCCCCCCCACCCAGATCACACACCCCCACCTCACCATATTCACAGTTTCGTTTGACTTCTCGATCCTCATCTTCTCCTCTAACCCACACTCCATCACGCTGCTATATACTTATGTCCACTGATCATGGTTTCCCCTTCCCTATATATATATATATATATATATATATATATATATATATATATATCGCTAACGTTTCTCTACTCTTACACAGGACATAAATACACAGAAATATACTTAAATACAATTACACACATACAATAATATAATTTAAAAGAGAATATTTGTGGGTCAGAAAAAAATAGTGGAAATATTATGTTGGCAACACTACAAAACACGAAAACAAACAGAATACAGTGGTGTGCATAAAAGTGTGTTGTGAGAAATGCATAGTGCTGCAGAACATCTAAAAAGTAGATGAAAATTATCAATGTCTAACACAGAAAAACAACGATGTGCTAGCAGACGGCATTTCCCGATGTAAGCGAGAAATCAGCCAAAAAATCACATTAAGTACAAACCAACCTATTCTTAACGAACTGTTTTTCGATCTAAAATGCAAATAAAAATGTAAATAAACTTAATTACAGACCACTGATGATGCTTTACTTCAATAAAGCGAAACTCGTCTGGTGAAAAAAATCAAAAAATTTTGCAGTTGCAACGACTGATCACAAATACCCTCATGAGTTATAAAGCAACTACAGAGACTAAGACCACACAAATGAAGAATTTAATATGGAAAATGCCACACATCACAGTATCAGATGAGCAGAGATTGAAGCTTTCAGAAGTTCTGAATGCCAGTGTATTTCTACCATTATCTTTCTGTTCACGGGAGATTTTTGAGTGCCCAGTGCTACCGAGTGCAAGCGAAACACCACGTTCATCATACCTGCGGTTCAGACAAACAGAAGAAGGAATATAGCACATGATTTCATTAAATTTCGTAATTGCAAATTAAATAATGCCAGAGTCTACCTGAACTCCGAATTCTATCCGATTGGTAATTTACACCTGCAGATTGATGAAAATGTATACAGTCTAGCAAATGACATGTACGCAAGATTCCGTGCTTCATACTACAAACAGGAAGGATGTCTACTGAGTCCACAGAAATTCAAGGAGCTGGCGCCAATCAATGTAATAGACTGCTGAACACAGAACCAGATGTTTAAATCTGTAACTATGGAAGCACGAATTGAATTTGAATATTTGAAAAATGTTTCGGAGCACACTGCAGCATATACTCTAGTTCAAAACGACCACGTTACTAACTACTGGCCACTCACTAGTGTTGTGCAACGAGCTGTATACATGAACAGGTGCACCTATGTGCCTAGAGCAAGCCACAGTGCTATCTCAATGTGTGAACATCATTGCAGACCCTCAGGGTTTCTATGATGATGTGCGTAGACAGTTCATATTTAAAGATGTTGCATTCATCACATACACAGAAGATGCCGGAATAATAGAGTGATTCTCACCAAACACTGCATCACCAAAGTCATTCAGGGATGTGAAGTGTGCAAAAACACAGAGGAATGCAAAGTAGTTAAGACATTTCTACCATGGAATTCACTGGGATGATCCTAGTATACACTATGAAGTTATGGTGACGTCACCTTGATTATTCCACCACACGGGTACCACCATCTGCATCATGGGTAAGGAGAAGATCTAATGGATATGTCAAATCTTGAAGCTTGCTGCTATTCAAGACCTGGAATTATATGGGTGTCCTGTTGTCCATTGACTCAAAACAAAGAAGAAGATGTGTGAAAATATTGTTGTTGTGACTGGTTTTGAAAATGTGAAATTACTTTTATGTTGGATGAGAAATAAATGAAGTTTTACTTCATAGGATGTGTGTACCTGTGCTATTGGTTTCTCCATGAACCATGAAGTTTAGAGCAGATGCTGTGCCTGTGATTTTCTGCAAGCACTGGCAATCTATTAGATATGTTTGCTAAACATCTTTAGAAACCGTCACAGTCACATAATATTTGTCCCCATCACCAAATATGGGCAGCACGATAGGCAAAATCCTATGTCACCATTTCATGTATTTTGTTTTTCTCCGTCTTAAACGACATGTCTCTCACGCGTCAAACTAATACTTTGTGCGTCTTGCACAGCCTTTATATACATTTATGAGGACAAGGATTTGTGAAATAACAACAAAGATGTATGGTAACGAATAACAATTTTTTTTATTCAGACATAAATATCCACAGCAGTAATACTATGTTACATTCACAAATTTTGTTGTTTTTACGGTGTATAAAATGATACTACTTTTAAATTCACAGTTCGATGATATTGTTTGAAATTTTTATTACAGACATTCACAGCTCTTGGTTTTACACATAACAGTGCTGATTGAAAAAAAATTCACTTTACATTGCAGAACTGACTGAATATTCCTACATCTCTGACAGTACTGGGTGAAATATTCTACATTACATCACACTACTGATTTCAGCTATTGCAGTGGTATAGTTTCTCTTACATTAACACTATTACTATTGCTAGTGAAATTCCACCCAAACAGAAGACTAATTTACATGTTGAACTTGGTGGCTCTAAACATTTTCTACCTCAACCATATGAAATAATTTAATAATATAATGAAGTGGGTGGCTCTAAGATGCCAATTCTAAATAGCTGTACTAAAATGAACTGTATGGAACCCACACTTAAAACTAGTATGACTTGGACAGCTAGTGGTAAGTGAAACTTAAAAACAATTCTATTTACATATGCACTCACACAATCAAGCATGCACATAAAGTACAAAAGAGATAAATACTGTAAAACTATATTTTTTCTCAATTTTCAATGTTTTAACTTTTTTGATGATTGTTCTACAATTTATAAACTTTTTATACATACACTACACATTTTTAAGGTTTTTATATTGTTGATGAACTTTTTCCAGTGTATGGTGGTTATATATTCTTGCATACATAGTATGCTACTAATTAAAAAATAAACTGAATGTGTTCATATATTTACACATGGGTATACATATTTACAAAGGTTTCCACATTGAAACGCAGTCACATTCATCCACACAGACACATAATCAGTCACATTTGTAGGCAAACCATACATCACACACATACAATATTTACACAATGATAAAAAACTGTACTATTCGGCACAAGCTCTCAGTCAGTCACTCACTCTCTCTCATTCACACCATTGGAGTCTCCCACCTCCTCTCATGCTTCAAGTAGATTGTGTGAGTATGGAAGAATAATCACAAATGGCTTTTTATGATCATTAGGGGACCATCTGACTTTAGCCTGCAGCAAAGTAAACACCTAATGACATCGTGATCGAATACTAGTTTGCATACCATATGAGGAGGTTGCAGTGGAGCACCACGAACATCACCACACAGGCACTGCAAGTAGTCTTTGACCGTGAGGACATGTGATGCCACTCATTGCACATCCGAAGCCCGCCTCTGGGTGGCCCCATCTATTGTACAATGTGCATACATTTTAGATCTTAGACCTACAAACTTCACAATTGGCAATCCATTCACCTCGTCTTACATTAAGCCAATAACCCCGTCGTTCTGAGGAACAATACTGTAATGATAATCGGCTGCATATGTAGATGTACCAAATTCATTACTTTGTCACCTCATTACTTCATCTGGATCACAGTTTATCTCTCAATAGATGAAGCACTCTGTATCCATATAAAGTAACTTTGTATCCACGAAATGAGTTTTAACAAACTCGTACTGGAACCAATACATATGGAGTTTTGAGATGTCCAGTATGCATATCCCCAAATAGATAGGTTTCATAAGTTCTGCTATAGTCCTTGCCATCTCTACAGTTTATACTGATTATGGTTAACTGCTTAAAATTTGGTATGGCGATGCATTTTCTTGCTTCCCAACATCCATCCCATTCGGTCCTAATCAAAATATAGCATTCATTTCATACATTCTGCACGGTTTTACCGAAAATGGAATTATTGATTAAATTTTACAAATCTTTTTAGAAATCACAAATCATGCCCGCCCTCTTTTCGGTATTTAATTCAATATACTCCTTAACCAAGGGGACTGACTGAAGGAGATAGTCCTTGTGATTCTGACTAGCTCCTCTGCTAAGGTGAGAGATGGTTGTAGATTGTTGTTGTTGTTGTTGTTGTGCTCTCCAGTCCATAGACTGGTTTCATGCAGCTCTCCATGCTACTCTATCCTTTGCAAGATTCTTCATCTCCCAGTTCCTACTGCAACCTACACCCTTCTGAATGTGCTTAGCGTATTCATCTTTTCGTCTCCCTCTACGATTTTTACCCTTCATGCTGCCCTCCAATACTAAATTGGAGATCCCTTGATGCCTCAAAACATATCCTACCAGCCGATCCCTTCTTCTGGTCAAATTGTGCCTCAAATTGCCCTTCTCCCCTATTCTATTCAGTACCTCTTCATTAGTTACATCATCTACCCATCTAATTTTCAGAATTCTTCTGTAGCACATTTTGAAAGTTTCTATTCTCTTCTTGTCTAAACTACTTATCGTCTATGTTTCACATCCATACATGGCTACACTCCATACAAATACTTTTAGAAAAGACTTCCTGACACTTAAATCTATACTCGATGTTAACAAATTTCTCTTCTTCAGAAAAGCTTTCCTTGCCATTGGCAGTCTCCCTACTTCGACCATCATCAGTTACTTTGCTCCCCAAACAGCAAAACTCATCTACTACTTTAAGTGTCTCATTTCCTAATCTAATTCCCTCATCTTCACCTGATTTAATTCGACTACATTCCATTAACCTCGTTTTGCTTTCGTTGATGTTCATCTTATATCCCTCTTTCAAAACACTGTCCATTCCGTTCTACTGCTCTTCCAGGTCCTTTGATGTCTCTCACAGAATTGCAATGTCATCGGCAAACCTCAAAGTTTTTATTTTTTCTCCATGGACTTCAATTCCTGCTCCGAATTTTTCTTTTATTTCCTTTACTGTTTCCTCAATATACAGATTGAATAACATCGGGAATAGGCTACAACCCTGTCTTACTCCCTTCCCAACCACTCCTTTCCTTTCATGCTCCTTGACTCTTATAACTGCCATCTGGTTTCTGTAGAAATTGTAAATAGCCTTTTGTTCCCTGTATTTTACCCCTGCCACCTTCAGAATTTGAAAGAGAGTATTCCAGCCAACATTGTCAAAAGCTTTCTCTAAGTCTATAAATGCTAGAAACGTAGGTTTGCCTTTCCTTAATCTATTTTATAAGATAAGTCGTAGGGTCAGTATTTTTTGTGGCGGCGTTCGTAGCGACAAACAATTCGCTGTAGAAACGGCTTACGAAGTCACCGCCACACTTTTAATAGCGGGCCGACCGGTCCGCTGGAACAGTGAACAGAAAGATGAAAACCCAAACACTCTGATTAAATAAAAGTCGGTACTTATCTTTATTAACGAAGATACAGAAGCACAGTAGTGAACTCCGTGTCTACAGAAATCTGTCTAGTTCGAGTCGGAGCGGCTAGGTCAGCGTCGGCTGACGACAAACAACAACTCTGCTGCGATGAACACACAACTGACTAGCAAGTATACAATTCGGTGGCGAGTATACAACTGAGCGGCGAATACAGAACTGTCCTAGCGCTCGCGACTCCAGCGCTTAAGAACCCAGAAGCCAGCGGTGGCGCGCGCAGACTTGCGGCGATTTCCTGTCTCGCTGGCGCTGCTTATGCGGATGGCGTCCGGACTTTGATGCTGCCAACCTTTTGGCAGCGGGCTCGGGTGGCATTACTGGCTAGGATATAACACTCCTCCCCCCCCCCCCCCCAAATCGCCGCACCGTCGTTGAATAATAATGACGTGGCGAGCGTCGACGGCGGGGGAGGGGTCTGGCCGCAGGCGTAGCAGAAGAGACCGGGGCGGAGACTGTTGTCGGTGGCAGTCCCCGGTCCGCACCCCAGCATTGGCTGCGCGGGGCCTAGGGAAACACCGACTGAAAACCGAGGTCAGGGTGCACGCCTGTGACCACGGGCGCAGTTTCTGGTACTGGACGCGACGGGGCGTCGGGACCCACGAAGAGAGGCAGCGTCTCCTGACGCTGCGTCGACGGCTGCTGAGTGGGCGCCGGACAAGGCGCTGCGGTGTCAGACTCCTTGGGGGTGCCCAAGGAAAGCGGCTGCAGGACAGGCTGCACAGCCACCGCTTGGGAAGGCGGCCCGGCTGAGGGGTCGACGTCCATCAGCTCCGAAGGCGGTGACGACTGAAGAGGGACCGCAGGCGCCGGAGCGACCACCTGGGGCGCTCCCGGATGAAGCTGCGCGGGAGGCATCAACGGGACGGGCTGTCGGCGTGGTAGCGGCGACGGCTGCTGCTGCTGCCCTGGGGGCGGCAGCGAAGTCGGAAGGCGCGGCTGGAACCCGCCGCGGACCAAATCTGTGGACAAAGAACGAGCGGCAGAATCCGGGCGGCCAGCGCGGCGCAACTGGTTCTGATGCCTCCTGTGCACCCCAGTAGCACCTTGAACAGTATAAAAACCGCGACCCAGGACACTTATCACGGTACCACGTTCCCAACGACGGCGACCGTGATAAACTCTGAAAAAAAAACGGCGTCGTTGCGCTGAAAACGCGTGCGATGCTCAGAAGCGGCGGGTCGATCCGGGGGGTGCAACAACCGTAGTAGGGTGCGATGACGACGGCCGTGGAGAAGCTCCGCAGGCGAAGGGCCGTCGCGTGGCGTGGTCCGGTACGACGACAGGAACGTGATGAGGGCCTGCTGACGAGAGTGCGTAGCACGAAGGCGGTCCATATGATCCTTGAATGTGCGTACAAAACGTTCCGCTGCACCATTCGATTGAGGGTGGAACGGCGGAGTAAGAATATGGCGAATGCCATTGGCAGAACAAAAACTTTCAAATTCAGCAGAGGTAAATTGTGGACCATTGTCAGACACTAAAACTTCTGGAAGACCCTCAATACAAAAAATTGAAGTCAACGCCTGTATAGTTTGTGCAGACGTTGTAGACTGCATGGGCACAACAAACGGAAAATTACTAAATGCATCTATCACGATGAGCCAACGAGAATTCCAATATGGACCAGCGAAATCAATATGTACTCGCTGCCAGGGACCGGCAGGGCGTGCCCACTCAAAATAGCGTTGAGGCGGAGCAGCTTGGTGTTCGGCACACGTCGAACAATCTGTAGACATCTGCGTAATCTGCTTATCAATGCCGATCCATGTACAATGACGGCGGGCAAGCTGCTTGGTGCGGACTACTCCCCAATGACCTTGATGCAACAAGTCGAGGACCTTGGATTGGAGCACTTGGGGAACCACTACACGAAGCTGGTCATTCTCGGTGCGTAACAGCAAAACTCCGTGCGAAACAGACAACAGATGACGTTGCGGATAATAGCGACGAACCACAGGATCCGATATGTCCTTTGCCTTGGACGGCCAACCACGTTGAACAAAACGTAATAGTAAACTCAGATGAGGATCCGTAGCTGTCTCACGTGCCACCTGACGATAATCAATCGGAAAATCCTGGAGGGATTGATGCTCATCGGCGTCAATCTGATGGCAAGAGTCATCAGAGGAATCGAAGACATCATCCGCAGCAATCGGCAATCTAGAAAGCGCGTCAGCGTTTGCATGCTGAGCTGTAGGGCGATACAGTATCTCATACTGGTATTGTGATAACAAAAGAGCCCAACGTTGTAGTCTCTGAGCTGTCCGCTGAGGAACTGGTTTAGATGGATGAAACAGTGACGTCAGGGGCTTGTGATCTGTTACTAAATAGAATGGTCTACCATAGAGGTAGTGATGGAATTTTGTGACACCGAACACAATAGCCAACGCTTCCTTGTCCAATTGGCTATAATTACACTGAGCTTTGTTTAGCAATTTAGATGCGAACGCAATAGGACGTTCGGTGTTACCGACTCGGTGAGACAACACAGCACCGAGGCCGAAAGAAGAGGCACTACAAGCTAACACCAGAGGCTTGTTAGGGTCGTAATGGACCAGACAACGATCATTCAATAAAGCCTCTTTAAGCTGCTGAAAGGCTGATTGGCAATCAGCTGACCACACAAACGGAACATTCTTACGGCGGAGACGATGCAACGGTGCAGCAATCTGTGATGCATTAGGTATAAACCTAATATAATATGTCAATTTGCCAAGAACTGCTTGCAATTCATGCAGATTGCGAGGGGCGGGCAAATCACGAATAGCTGCTAAATGTGACTGGGAGGGATGAATGCCTTGAGCATTAATAACATGTCCCAGATACTCCATCTCCGTAAGGAAAAATGAACATTTATCGATGTTGCAACGTAGGCCTGCCTGAGACAACACTTCAAACAAACACTCCAAATTACGGAAATGTTCAGCAGGCGTCCGACCGGACACAACAATATCGTCTAAATAGTTGCAACACGATGGCACATTAGCCAGAAGTTGTGACAAAAAACGCTGTAAAACAGCTGGAGCTGACGCACAACCAAAAGGCAAACGCAGAAAACGGAACAACCCCAACGACGTGTTTATGACAAAATACTGTTGTGATTGCTCGTCGAGGGGCAATTGCAAATATGCTTCACGGAGATCAATTTTGGAAAAGAAACGAGCTTCCCCTAACTTATCCATCAGCTCGTCCGGTCTAGGCAAAGGAAAAGAATCAATGACAGTCTGAGGATTAACTGTCGACTTAAAATCAGCACACAAACGTAACTTGCCAGACGGTTTCTTTATAATAACTAAGGGAGAAGCCCACTGGCTCGCTGAAACGGGTTGAATAACACCGTTGTTTTGCCAACGACGAAGTTCATCTGCTACAGGTGCCCGGAGGGCGTGAGGCACTGGACGAGCACGAAAAAATCGAGGCTGAGCATTATCTTTTAACGTAATATGAGCGGCAAAGTTCGCAGCACAACCTAGTTCGTCTTCAAATATGTCACTGTATTGTTTACACAAATCGGTTATGCTGTCTTGAGGAACAACAACAGAATTAATTTGCAACACATTGTCTTGGATAGACAGGCCAAACAAGTCAAAACAGTCTAATCCGAAAATGTTTACACTGTCTGTAGCGCGGAGCACTGTGAATGAAACTGTTTTTGTATTGCCACGGAATGTGGCTGGCACGCTACATACACCTAACACAGGAATTTGTTCTCCACTATAAGTAGCCAAAGAATGTTTTGCCGCTGAAAGTTTAGGGCGGCCGATAGCCGCATACGTAGCACTATTTATGAGAGTCACAGACGCACCAGTGTCTAATTGAAAATTGAAGGTCTTATCCTGGATGCGTAGCTTCACAAATAGTTTATTACACTGTCTCTGGATCGGTGCAGTGGAGGCGGAAGACACAAAATCAGCGCGTTTAGCGCGTGTCCGCTGCTTACGACAACTCGTGGGTTGGGCGGGTGGAACAACAACTCCCGCTTCACTTGCAGTCTGTACATTACTTTTTACAGCGGTTGAATTACGCTTGGGTCGCATAGCAGAGGGCTGGGTGGGTGGCTTATTGCGAACAAGTTTATTACCCACACGAACCGTGGAAGAGTCTTTAAACGCGACCTTCTGGGCGGGCTGGCTTTGAAGAACATGAATATCCATGGGCTGGGCAGCACTAGTATTGTTCTTGCGTTTACGCAAACAAACAGTCTGGATGTGTCCTTTCCTTTGACAAAAGTGACAAACCGCGTTTCTTAACGGGCAACGTTCACGAGGATGAGCAAGAACACACTTAGGGCAAGACTTAACTCTATCATTTTGCACACGCGGCTGACGAATGTGTTTAACATGACGCGGCCGGCTAGTGTTTACAGTCTGACTTTGCCGGTGGGGCCGCGGGCGTGACATAACTTGCTTAGCATAGGTAATTTGAGAAATACATGGCTGATCTAACCCACACTCAGCATAGTCAAAAGTATCTTGGGCTTCAATGATGTTCATCACAGTCTCTAATGACGAGTCAGGCAACTTTAAGATAGCAGCACGAATACGAGAATCTGCAATGTTTTGAGTAATAGCGTCTCGTAACATGACATCACTGTAGGAAGCTCCACACACACAATTAAATCGGCACTGACGGGTGAGGCCCCGTAAATCTGTTAACCACTGTTTATTAGATTGATGTGGCAGTTTCTTTAATCTGAAGAACTTGAATCTGGCTGCTGCCACATGAACTCGCGACTCGAAATACTCAGCAAGCTTGTTAACAACAACGTCATAGTTTAAAGCTTCTGGCTTGGATTCCGGGAACAACTTACAAAGTAGTCGATAGACGTCCACGCCTGCAGTGGAAATTAAATAAAGCTGCCGCTCAGTACCCGTGATTTTGTAGACTGTCATGTGCGCCTGCAACTGCGCGAAATATTCTCGCCATTCTTCTCTTGATGCATCAAAAGCACGGAAAGGTGGTGCTGCCTGTGCTTGTTCCTGTTGTGTTGGAGGATTAGCCGCTTGTTTGGCGATTGCTTCCACCAGACTTTGTATTTGCTGACTCTGTAACAAGATCAACTGTTGTAATTCGGCAGACATAATGAACACAAATTAAACCAGCCCCCAAAATTTTATCGCTATAATTAGTATAACCAGAAACAAGTTGAACCAGCCTTGCACACGAGTTCGGAAGCCCTCGTCGCCAGTTTTGTGGCGGCGTTCGTAGCGACAAACAATTCGCTGTAGAAACGGCTTACGAAGTCACCGCCACACTTTTAATAGCGGGCCGACCGGTCCGCTGGAACAGTGAACAGAAAGATGAAAACCCAAACACTCTGATTAAATAAAAGTCGGTACTTATCTTTATTAACGAAGATACAGAAGCACAGTAGTGAACTCCGTGTCTACAGAAATCTGTCTAGTTCGAGTCGGAGCGGCTAGGTCAGCGTCGGCTGACGACAAACAACAACTCTGCTGCGATGAACACACAACTGACTAGCAAGTACACAATTCGGTGGCGAGTATACAACTGAGCGGCGAATACAGAACTGTCCTAGCGCTCGCGACTCCAGCGCTTAAGAACCCAGAAGCCAGCGGTGGCGCGCGCAGACTTGCGGCGATTTCCTGTCTCGCTGGCGCTGCTTATGCGGACGGCGTCCGGACTTTGATGCTGCCAACCTTTTGGCAGCGGGCTCGAGTGGCATTACTGGCTAGGATGTAACACTATTGAATCACATGTTACAACATTTCTACGGAATCTAAACTGATCTTCCGCAAGGTCCGCTTCTGTCAGTTTTTCCATTCATCTGTAAAGAATTCGTGTTAGTATTTTGCAGCTATGACTTATGAAACTGATAATTCGGTAATTTTCACACCTGTCAACACCTGCTTTCTTTGGGATTAGGATTAGTATATTCTTCTTAAAATAGAGGGTGTTTCGCCAGACTCATACATCTTGCTCACTAGATGGCAGATTTTTGGCAGGGCTGGCTCTCCCAAGGCTGTCAGTAGTTCTAATGGAAAGTTGTCTACTCCCGGGGAATTGTATCTACGTAGGTCTTCCAGTCCTCTGTCAAACTCTTCATGCAGTATCATATCTCCCATTCATCTTCATCTACGTCCTCTTCCATTTCTATAATATTGTCCTCAAGTACATCGCTCTTGCATAGATCCTCTATATACTCCTTCCACCTTTCAGCTTTCCCTTCTTTGCTTACAACTGGTTTCCCATCTGAGCTCTCGATATTCATACAAGTGATTCTCTTTTCTCCAAAAGTCTCTTTAATTTTCCTGTAGGCAGTATTTATCTTACCTCTAGTCATATATGCCTCTACATCCCTAGATTTGTCCGCTGGCCATCCCTGTTTAGCCATGTTGCACTTCCTGTCGATCTCATTTTTGAGACATTTGTATCCCTTTCTGTATGCTTCATTTACCGCATTTTTACATTTTCTCCTTTCATTAATGAAATTCAATATCACTTCTGTTACCCAAGGAATTCTACTAGCCCTCGTCTTTTTACCTACTAGATCCCCTGCTGCCTTCAATATTTCGTCTCTCAAGCCTACCCAGTCTTCTTATACTGTATTTCTTTCCCCACTGTTGTCAATCGTTCTCTAATTCTCTCTCTGAAACTCTCTACACCTCTGGTTCTTTCAGTTTATCCAGGTCCTATCTCCTTAAATTGCCACCTTTTCGCATTTTCTTCAGTTTTAATCTACAGTTCATAACCAATAGATTGTGGCCAGAGTCCACATCCGCCACTAGAAATGTCTTACAGTTTAAAACCTGGTTCCTAAATCTCTTCCTTACCATTATATAATCCATCTGAAACCTTCCAGTGTCTCCAGACCTCTTCTACATATACAGCCTTCTTTCATAATTCTTGAACCAAGTGTTAGCTATGATTAAGTCATGATCTACCAGGCGGCTTCCTCTTTCATTTTTTACCCCCATTCCATATTCACTTACTACTTTCCTTCTCTTCCTTTTCCTACTATCTAATTCCAGTCCCTTCACTATCTGAGTAGTTTCTTCTATCTCATCATACATTTCATCAATCTCTTTATCATCTGCAGAGTTAGTTGGCATATAAAATTGTACTGCTGTGGTAGGCGTGGGCTTCGTGTCTATCTTGGGTACAATAATGCATTCACTATGCTGTTCGTAGTAGCTTATCTGCACTCTTACTTTTTTATTCATTATTAAACCTACTCCTGTGTTACCCCTATTTGATTTTGTATTTATAACCCTGTATTCACCTGACCAGAAGTCTTGTTCCTCCTGCTAATTCCCACTATATCTAACTTTAATCTATCCATTTGCGTTTTTAAATTTTCTAAGCTATCTGCCCAATTAAGGGATCGGACACTGCATGCTCCGAGCCGTAGAACGCAAGTTTTCTTTCTCCTGAGAAGGATGTCCTCCTGTGTAGTCTCCGTCCAGGGATCCGAATGGGGGACTATTTTACCTATGTAATATTTTACCCAAGAGGAAGCCATCATCATTTAAGCATACAGTAAAGCTGCATGCCCTCAGGAAAAATTATGGCTGTAGTTTCCCCTTGCTTTAAGCTGTTCGCAGTACCAGCACAGCAAGGCTGTTTTGGTTAATGTTACAAGGCCAGATCAGTCAATCGCCCAGACTGTTGCCCCTGCACCTACTGAAAGTGCTGCTGCCCATCTTCAGGAACCACGCATTTGTCTAGCCTCTCAACAGATACCCCTCTGTTGTGGTTGCACCTATGGTACGGCTGTCTGTATCGCTGAGGCACGCAAGCCTCCCCTCCAACAGCAAGGTCAATGGTTCATGCAGGTATTGGACATTATGATAATTAATTATATACCTCTGGGCTACCCAAGTACGACTCACGACCCGTCCTTACAGCTTCAATTCTGTATCATATCAGCGCACACTCCGCTGCAGAGTGAAAATCTCATCCTGAGAACATCCTCCAGGCTGTGGCTAAGCCATGTCTCCGCAATATCCTTTCTTCCAGGAGTGCTAGTTCTGGAAGGTTCGCAGAAGAGCTTCTGTGAAGTTCGGAAGGTAGGAGACGAGATACTGGCAGAACTGAAGCTGTGAGGAGGGATAGTGTGTCGTGGCTTGGGTAGCTCGGTTGGTAGAGCATTTGCCCGCGAAAGGCAAAGGTCCGAGTTCGAGTCTCAGTCCGGCACACAATTTTAATCTGTCAGGAAGTTTCATATCAGCGCACACTCCGCTGCAGAGTGAAAATCTCATTCTGCAAACATCCCCCAGGATGTGGCTAAGCCATGTCTCCGCAATATCCTCTCTTCCAGGTGTACTAGTTCTGGAAGGTTCGCAGAAGAGCTTCTGTGAAGTTTAGAAGGTAGGAGACGAGGTACTGGCAGAATTGAAGCTGTGAGGAGGGGTCATGAGTCGTGTTTGGGTAGCTCAGTTGGTAGAGCACTTGCCCATGAAAGGCAAAGGTCCCAAGTTCGAGTCTCGGTTCGGCACACAGTTTTAATCTAGAGGAAGTTTCATATCAGCGCACACTCTGCTGCAGAGTGAAAATCTCATTCTATATACCTCTGCTTGTGCCAAACAGTGGTCATTACTTTAGGGACAGTGCTTCCTAGCGGAACTTGTTGTTCTGGATTAATGGCAAGTCACTTGTCATTTTATGCATACTAACAGGATATATGAGGTCTGCCTAGGCCGCATACCTTACATCAGAATCAGCCACCAGACCCATTATTTTTTCACCTAATCCGTCTAATTCGTTTTCGGACACCGATTAAAACTTAATAAACTGGCAGTGGCTGCATTACCGCATGCATTTATGTAAGTTATTCAGATCCAAATACAGAATAAAACTTCACTTGACTGATGCATTGAACCCCACACCCATACGTGGGTTATTTGCCTTGGTGTGTCTATGGAGACACTGCCAAAGTCCACCAACGATTCCGCGCTCAAAGAAGAGAGACATATCAGCATCGGTCAAAAGTTCGATGCTGCGGCTCGTTTTGTTGAGCACACAGGTGCCGTGTAATAAAAGGCGAGGTCCAGAGAGTAAGTGGCCATGCATACACTCCGGAACTTTTCATAAACATTAGCAAGCAGGACCATGTTGTTGTCCGTGTATAGTCTTGCGTATTCACCAAAATTGGGAATGTTGAATTCCTGCCTGACATTCGGAGCACGTTCATAATCTGCTCTAGTTACGACGTCGCCTGTGAGAGTACTGGTAAATGCAGATATCTCGGATAGCCCTATTTTGTCGAGTTTTGCATTACTGTCCAGATACTCATAAGGGAAAACTCCTTTCCTAGTCACAAGTTGAAACTTTTCCTCATCAGGGTATGCAGATCGCTTGATGTGCATATCCTCCAGAGGTATAGTGTCGAAAAGTTTATAGTGAAGCCTACATGAAACGTAGAAAGTCAAGGAAGCAGAGAGTAATTTTTGGCGTCATCTGTTTCAAGAAAGAAGTATACATCTCTACACTCTCAGGCAGGACACTGATCTTATCTTTCATCACACCGAAACTAGGCAATTGCTCAAAGTGAAAGTGAGTATGATAGCCACTCGCATTGTGAAAGAAGATGGTCATGTGTCATGGTAACTTATACCTCAAGTTGCAAGCATTGTGACATGCGCCATAAGATGACAATGATCTCTATGAGGCGTTTCAGCTTTTCTCAGTCCACAAACATGACATTCAAACGCTTTATCGAATATTTTTTTATCCTCCTCCAATTCGGTCATGCGAATGTTGGAGCTGTAAAGCCTATAAAAATCCCATGAAAGTTCCTTCAGCTCAGTGTGCTACGAAATTGCAGGATTATCCCCGACATAAGATTCATAACGGTTAAGACTTGAATCATATGAGCATACAAATTGGTACACATCCACACAGGTCGTGTTTTTGCGTGAAAATGGTATGTGATGCTGCAGGGTCACCTTCACAGTAGGTGACAGAGGCAATAAACATTCGAAGTCACTGTATACAACACATGAGCATAGGTCTTGGTGGTGAGAATTCTTGAATTTAATGAATTTGTGTTCTTCTGTAGGCATAACAACACGTACCACTTTCTTGGATTCACAGTCCTTCAGATGCCCTTTTAAACACTATTCCTCCAAAAAGGTATTTTGACACCTGAAACAAATACGCCGTTTACCAGTGTGTTTAATCAGTTCAAATGAAAGGAGGAGGAACATGTCCTTGATCCATACATAATGCTGATTTTCACCTTCAGAGAAGAACAGCATCTTTGTATTAAGATCGGGCTCATCTGCACATTTCGAAAAATGAAATGTTCCAGCTACAGTATGCCTGTCCTGCTTATGTTGCTGATTTTCATCATCATCATCAGCTTCATCTGGCATGCATTACAGCTTCTTCAAGTCATAAACATGAACCAGTATTCAGAGATTTTGTGCCTGAGATTTAGGTATGTCCTGAACCTTTATGGGGAACTCGATACCATCCAAGTTATAGCATCCACGAATGTTATGGCCTATTCTGTATCGAAATGTGTGCTTGGGATGATATCTGTAATGGTAATTTCGCTGGGAAGCCAGGATAGGCCACGCCAAACAAGCATTATCCTTTATATTTTCAGACTTAGTACAAGCCTGCTGGTTCTTAATATCCTCAGGGAGTTTAATATAACTGGGTGCACCTTTAAACGGATCATAGACATGAATATGTATGTCAAGGTGTGGTATTTGGCTGAGTGCTTCAGCTGACCCTCTTAGTTCCATCTCAGAAAACTGGGACAATATATCACCAACTGTGGATTCACGATACCACTCGGAGATTGATGTACCCCAAGATATAACGCCATTATCGCCCCAGAAGTAGTGCAGGATTTTTTCCTCAGCAGCACCCTGATGTTTGGAAGGATGACTCAACTCGCAGCAGAGTACTACATTACATTTCATGGCATTAAATACTGGATCATCTCGGGCTTTGAGGAGCTCCTTCCCTAGCACCGGGAGGCACACTGCTAGAAACCGAGCTGGGTCGAGATACCCCACCCCCCTGCCAGATTCTGGATTCTAGTGAAATAGATGCGGCCCTAGTAACATCTGAGTTTTCTAGAGGAGTTATGACTCCTCTAATCTGATGTCCTTCATTATCAGAACAGAAGAGAGCATTGCCGCTAGTCACAGGTTCATTATCATTAACACTATCAATAAAACAATGTCTAGGGGAAGCCGATAGCTGCATCCACCTGGTAGATGATGGCATTGGGGTGGAGGCGCCTGCTAGGATGAGGGGTATCACTAAGGCATATGTACCTTTCGTTGGCGAGGGCGATCAGCCTGAGCTAGAGTAGGAGGAGGTGGCAATGGTGAGACCCAGTGGAAGCACCCAGCCTGTGGAAAGGGCTGTAAACTTCAGCACAACCAGCTGGGGACGGGGAGATCGTTGTTCTTCTGACTGAACTAACCACGGACTCCAGAGGGTATGTGATGTTGCAGGGGATAGCTCTGCAGCGGCTGCAACTGCTGCTGCCCCTCTTGCAGCCACGAGCAGTGCACTGCATGCACTTGGGAGTGTGTTTGACACCTGCCTCCACAACCACTGCACTAGACCCCCGTGCCACCGTGAGCTGTTGTGGTGGCAATGTTGGTGATGCCTCTGTAACATACGAATAACGAAAAAACTTAATTACAATGCTCAAGATTTTTTTAATATATGCTGCCAACAAATAACAACAATTAAGTGCATCAACATTCCAGAATAACTGCATGCTGTAATGGCAGTGGTTGCATTATAATCACATTTTCCACTCTGGGTCCAAGGATTGAGCAGTTCACTCAGGCGTTTGGGTACTACTTCCATCCTACCTGGCAATACCTCTTCCTCCAAAACGGTGAGATGGCGCTGCCTTTCAGCATCCTCAGCAGTCGCCAGCTTATGTACTTATTCTGGTATCTCACCCTCGCCTTGGAGCCATCTGTCTAGCTCTTTGGCGTTACCTACAACAAGATACTGGACGTAATTATTTTTTGAAAATATTCCTGACATACACAGAAAATCGTATTCTTTTGCTTACTGAAATACAAACAGAAAATCGTATGTACTAGTTCACTGAAAATATATATGAAGCACACACACACACACACACACACACACACACACACACTGAATTTGAAAATTGTATTCTGTCACTTACAAGGCTGAATCGATGGCTCCTTACTTTCGACCTCGACACATACACTTGCTTCATCGTCCATAGAAACACCGAGAAAAGCAAAGAATATGTCTCAATCAACTGAATATTACGTAAATGCACCATGTTACGAGAAATGAATGTATATACGTTTCCCAGGTCTCATCATTAGAATCACAGTACATTACGTAAAAAAGAATAGTTTCCCTAAGAGCTACATATCACGAAAAAAAAATGCACTTACATTCTTGCTGCGCCGACTCTAATATTGCTGGAGGCTGTTGCTGTCTCCAGCTACCGGTCTAGATCGGCCAACATCTCGGCGATGAGGGCTGCAACGACAAGAAAAAAAAGACAGTCTGTAATACCAGGTACGGAACAAAAAAATTCGTCACACACACACGCTAAAATTACGTGAGCAAAGCTTTCAAAGTTCGATAGTACAGATTAGTGCCTCTGCCACCTACAGCCTGAACAATTGCTGAGGAAGGGTTCTAAAATTACATAACACACAGGTGCATTGTATGGATAGAAAAAAAAAACAATTAAATTGCGCGGTAGAGCATCTGGACAACCTCGTTCAGCACTGCCAATATCATCTGCTGATGAATGTGATGTTGCTCGCTTCATCGTAGTCCAAAACCGAACATGAGCACACAATAACCGAACACCAACAGAGCAGACAAATGAAAGTAGTCTGGAACACGCACTGGCTGCTAGCACCAAGCCGATCAGAATGAGGTCGATATGGAAGGGGATAGGGTTTGTATACCCTCTGTGATGTCAGATCACAGATCGAGGGTTTTTCCCATCAAAACCAATAGGAACACAGCACCATGGGGGAACACATGTGAGAATGGTTGCTTTCCATCACTCCCTATCTTGAACTAACCAGCTGACCACAACATGTCGGTGAAGACACAACGCATGTAACGCCCCTTCATGACTTTAAGTACCAAGATGGCATCAGTACTTGAATTTTCGCACACAGATAAATAATACAGAGAAATATTCTAACTGAATCAGTAGCGTTTCAAGACGTGATGTCACTATCTTAATTTTCACACATTGAATTACGTTTGCGTTTCGTGATATGATCTCGAATTTTATCTACTCCTGTAAGAGGGTAAGTACACTTCATGTAACACTCTTCACGACTTTAAGTGCTGAGACGAAGTCAGTACCTGATTTTTCACACATTGAATTATATTTGTGTTTCGTGAGACGAGTTTTGTTTCACACAACGAAGGTACTTTATCGAATTTCAATGGTGAGAGCGAGGTATTTCGGGAAACGAGCTGGGTTTCCCAGAGTTGAATGCCTATATTCTTTATTCTGTGCATTTGCGAGCGTGTAGAGACTTGTCTGAGAACCACTTAAGAAACTTATGACGAGTCCTACGATGTGTGGAATTTCCAACTAGGCAATTCTGCAGCGCAACCCCCCTACCTCTTTCTCCCTGCCACTTGAGAGACAGCCTCTATTCGTACAGTCCTGAGAAGCTTAGTGCTGTGCGAGACCTCCGTGGCCCAGGATTACCGTGAGCAAAGCTTCCAGTCTGACCAGTGGCGGCAGTAACGCCAGAGCGGGCCTCCACGGAACGTCACAGCTCACTTTGGTGTTCAAAGCAGGTTAGTATAACAGTGTTGATATTTAACAAAATGCATGGTGTCGTGAGAGGAACGCAGTGTTCGATCGATGTGTTTGAGAATATTTTCTCCTTTCGTGAAGTTCAGGAATCCTATTTTCGTGAGGGTAGTAACTTGAACAGCTGGTTTAATGCACTAAGGAAGTGGGACAGGCGCGAGTATTCAGTGTTCTTTGAATATGGTGATATGACAGTACACCTAGCAAGGCAGTGGGAGAATCGTGTTTTCTCGATCTGTAATTAAGAGACAGTCAATACAAAAAATTAATAAACATGTGGATGTTAAATTCGTGTATACAGTGTTCCTCGAATGTTGTGATGGTTCAAGCAGCAGGGCAGTAGGTTAATCAGATCTGTCATTAGGAATCAGTTACCAACTTATATTCCAAGCCGTATACAGCTATGTGAGCAGTCACTCCTCCGATTTTTTTGAAATTCGTAGCGATTTTCGAAATAGTGGAAAACATTCCCACCCCCCCTCCACCAAAGATGATGATGAAATAAAGAGAAAATACATAATTCCCCGAAACTCCATTGCAAATTTAATTGTTGCCAACATTTCCATGCCAGTTTTCTAGAGGGAGTGGTACATGTGGTCTATCCACCAAGGATAGACAGAGTTCGATTCCAGGTGGAGGATGCTGCCTTTTGGATTATGAAACACAAAGACATAGAACCATCAATCCCTGCCAATTTAATTGTTATAAACAAATACCACTAAACTTATAAACAATTAGGGCTCTCCAGCCAGTGGAGCATGGGGCAGATGCTGCATTGAAATAAGCAGCGTGAAATTGCTTAAATAAATATGACACTGGTGTCGTGTAGTCCTTCCAGTCCAACTGCCCGACACAAACTGAGTGAGTTTCCCACCATTTTTCCCCTGAGCTGCCATCTTGAATTATGTCATGGGTGGGTGGGAAAGGGGAAGGGAAGGGGGAGGGAAGGATTTCCCTGACAGAACCCACATGCCAGCTGGAGAAACCCCATGACGTCATCAGGGGGTGAGGGTAATCAATCGATCAACATAATGAACTTTCATAATTAATTTGTATCAATTTTATATCGAAATTCGGTGGTACTCCACTTACGCCACTGCTGCCATTCACTAGGTTTGGCATCACTTTCAAAAATTTGAGAAGATTAGCTCCTAAGAATGGACCGACGTCATCAGCGATTTCAAACCTCCAAGTAGGCGAAAAATTCGGACAGAAGTGTAATGAGATCTCCCTAAGTAGCCGGGATAATTTGGCTGGAAGTTTGTTAAGCCACGTGAGATGTAATGCCGTTTCTGTTAGAAGATCTTTAGGTGCAAAGGAATGCAGTTCCGTTAAAACTCTTGAAGGTTTCAGTTGCACATAAGTTTGAGGTGAAAGTAGATTTTTCAAACGTTCACGCTTAGTTAACAATTTATGTTGGATCAGTGAGTCTTTCTCATGGATGTATGGCAGTTCATGTAGCACGTCCTCAATATTTTTAAACAGTTTTAGTGTTAACATTTATCTGTCGAAATCACTGCGTACTTGTTATTAGTGAAAAATCGATTCCACTCGGAGAAACTACAATTCACAGCTTGTTGACCAGAATGACAGGAGTTTTACATTCCCAATGTTCAGCAAAGGAGAAAAATTTTGCTGGTCTGAATCAGAGTGAGAGATTGCACATTTGTAGTTGGAGTTGCAGTCGCTGGAGAAGAGAGAGAATGGTTGTCTGTTTGTTGCAATAGGTGTCTTCAATAGAGTATCCATCGTATATGATGACAAAAATACTGACCCCATTTGTAAAAATTCTACGTGAAATACCGATGGTCGGGAAGTCACCAATGTAGAATTCCTTTTATGATGTTACCCTATGTTCGAATGATGAAACAATACACAATAACAGAAAGCTATAATTTATTCAGAAACTACACTCTGAAAGGGACACCGGTAACACAAGCGCATTACAAACACAAAAGACACCCGTCAGGTAAAAATATCGCTTCACACTACACAATGCACTTCGATCAGTCGATCTATTGGTCGCCACACTATTATCCCTTAACGAGTCACTGGAGACCATGGGGCCTTATTCCGAAATACTCAGAAAATATCACTGAACAACCTCCGAAATTTTGTCGGTAGAGTTCATTTCGGCCTGTGCTAGCAGAGATTTCCCCAATTTTGAAACAGAAACTAAATGGAAAAACACCTTCAGTGTCATTAATACATTGCATTTGCATTGCTATCTCACACTGTTGGCCTCATAACCTGGACAAAAATACCTCAAACAAACCCAGAAAAAACGTATGGAATTTACAATAATTGTGGCATCCACAATTCTAAGTAAGCTGTTGAGATACTGGTCATCCCACGCTGGAAAACGGGTAGGCGACTAACAAATATTGAGTAGCTGCACGTAAACGTTCTTTGGAATCAGAAGTAGTGTTAGCGCTATCTAATCACTGCGTAAAACAACAGTAAGCTCATACGCTAATTACACACAGCTCATTCTGGCAGAAACCTCCAAAACACTTCAGTCCGAAACCGCTCTGCTGGTACGGTCGCGGGTTCGAATCCTGCCTCGGGCATGGATGTGTGAAATGTCCTTAGGTTAGTTAGGTTTAAGTAGTTCTAAGTCCACGGGGCTGATGACCTCAGATGTACAGTCCCATAGTGCTTAGAGCCATTGGAACCTGCAAAACAATCTCAAAGTCCTGGATAGAACTAATTGACAATAATGTATTGGTACCATTTCTCAGTAACACTTTTCCCTATCAATGTTGTAGTTTTCATCATGTACTACGGTGTTAATGCACATATTTCATCAAAGAATACAAAGCCATCAGTAATAACGTCAGCACCTCTTAAAAATAATACAGTTTTTTCCACTGCTTGCCTCACTGGCTCTTTTTTCCAGAGTCAACCAATGGAACACAGATATGACACAGTGCCGGGTCACTCATTTATTAATATAATTGAAACTAACAGTGTCAAAAGAGCACATTTCACTTTCAATGGCTATAACTAAATTTCTATCATCACAATCCTTTACTTTTAAAGGGACAAATTGATTTTCTGCCTTTCATGCAAACTAGAGGTAGTGTTCTATAAAACAGTAGACTTCTCACTTTCAATGCGTAGAATTTGTTTTTGCTAAAAGATCACATAATACTGTGTACAATCCATAAATGGATGTCTGCTAATGGATTGTCTAAAAAGAGCCTAATAGTTGCAAGACAGTTTTGTTCAGATAAGAAATAACTTTTTAGGACATCACATATCTGCAGTATCCTCTCATTTGCAGGTGCAAGTGACATATGTCTTGGTTTACAATGAGACAAAACTGCCTTGCATTCTGTTCCTCCAAACTGACAGAATTCCACTAACTTGTGAGCTCTTACAATGTACAGTGTAGATTGAAAATATTTTATGTACAAATGCTTCTGCATCAAAAATTTACATCAGCATTGCCTTACCCAAAAGGAACTACCTTTCTTAAGAGATTGTGGTTATTAAGTACTTTCAAAATGTACTGTGCAACTTTGTTGGGTGTTTCTTTATGGAGAGATTGCAAATCAATAAGTTTAGTCTGCATATCACCTTCAGATGGAGAAAAAAACTAAAGTAATGGTGGGGGGCAGAACTTTACATTCTATGTTTACTGGAATCAATACTGTACTAACAAAATGAACTAACTCTAATACTGATTTTAGTTCATTGAGGCAGTCAGGTGCAATCACTTTGGTCACTATTGTCTCACAATAATTTTGTCATTGCACATGCAAAATTTGCTGCAGTATTGGCTCCACTGAAAGTTTTTTGATAAGTTTTCTGGTGGAATCCATGGAGTTAAAGTCCTGGTGGTATTTAATGGTGTGAGATGAATGTGTAGCTTCTGCTGCTGTAATTTTTAGATTAGTTTCAATAGTGATTCTGGGGAAAAAATTGTTACAGTTTGAGTTGCATCCTGTACAGTTTTATTTTTCTTGTGGTTCTTTGTCACATTATGGTTTAATATACCAGAATGCCCTCCATGTGAGATGGAAAAATAGCACCTAAAACAAGAATAAGATTTAAAATTTTGTCCTAATACAAAACTATACAGTATCACCATAAAATTATTTATCTCTAATTTATATAGAACACACCACAATAGTGACATTGTAAGTTAATGAGAATTGAGGTTATGTCAATCACAGTGAGAAAAAGTTCGTAATTAACAATAAAAATACAGTATTTATGTGTAGATATTCATATATGTTATATTAACATTGGAAAATGTATAATCAAATAGAGAAATAAGTAACAATACAATTATACTAATCAATTAGTCACCTGCATAGTGTGCATTCTGCTTCTATGTCTGTTCTACCCTAGTGCAGAAAAGGAAATTCATCCTTAAACTTGCACTTGTAGTAAATTTTTGGCATCATGATTCGTATACTGATATACTGTGTATCTTATAGTACACACTAGTTGGTCCAGGTTTCAGTATATGTAGACTCTTCTCTTTACTGTGCCTTCATAAAAGCGAAAACAAAATAAAGGTTAAAGAGAAAAAGTAGTGTAAACTTTAAGCAGGGTTCAGCAAAGACCCACTACAGAGCACACAAATCATAGTAAAATACATTTACTAAACAATTACTAAAAGTGCGACAAATTTCCTGGATGATTGCTGCTAGAGCCAGGAGTCAAAATAAATTGAAATGATAAGTAAATAACATGTTTTCATTATATACTAAAAATGGGTGGTTTTGCAAAAAATTCCAAAACTGAGTTTAGGTTGGGGAAGAGTCTCAAAAACTGGTGTCCCAAATAAAATGGGTACTGTGGTAACCTTAGGCAGACCTCAAGTACTTACAAACTGGGGCCATTGAACGTTATGGGGATGATGGGGGTGGGGGTGGGGGATAGAGGTGGCTGTAAAAATTGCATGAAATCAGTGGAAGGAATCATCCGTGATTTCAAAACTGCTGCCAGCAGTCCAGATAGCACAATGACTTTGTATATGGAATTAAAAAGAATAGGGTACAATGGTCGAGCAGTACTGTATTAGCCACGCATTCTGCATTCAGTCCTAAGTAAAACTTGAGGTGATGTAAAGAGTGCGACCTTTGTACAATACATGCCTGGAAACATGCCATTTGGAGTGATGGCACACACTATATCTTCTGGTGATCCAACAGCTGTGTGAGTTGCAGATGACATGATGTTCACTGAGTAAAAACGGCAACAACAAAAAAACGCACAGAAAATATGTCGCAAACAGCAAATAAAATTCTCAAAAACATGGTGTAACATACAATAAATAAGGTAGTATGAAAGTATCTATAGTAAACTATATTTAAAAAATAGTAAAAATGTAATAATGTGCCACTGTTTTTGTATAACCATGCTATTTTCTGCATGTTTTAGATTTAAAAAACCCATTGATGTTGGTGATATTTTTCGCCAAAGCTAGTTTGGGAAAATAAAGAAATAAAAGGATAACAAGGTGGTTTGCATCAAGGCGGACTCAATTTCTGATACAGCTGTAACACTACCTTTTCTGATTTCAGCTATTGAGGGGTAATGGGCTGGCATTCTTCCACAGACTTAAGACACTTCATTGAAGGAGCCTCTGGCAGAGTTCAAGCTGTCATAAACATGAAGGGTAGGCACACCACTTATTAATGTCCGCTAATAGGTGTCTAGATACCTCTGATCAGATAGTGTATTACATATGGACAAAACTGTGGGGTTTACAGTATATTTAAAAAGGCATGATGAAGTAATGATTCACCAAAACTTGAGATAGCTATGCAAATTAATGAAGGAGTCACAGATTCTGTCCACTCTCTGTTGTCAAAACTGACAAATACCAAATTTGCTGAAAATGCAGCATGGCAATTGACGAAGCAATACAATGTAATCGAACTTTTTTAACTGAGCAAGTCATCTTACTCATAGACATCACTGTAAGCAACACCCACAATTTTAAACCACTTAAATGACATGTCGAAATAAAGAAATCTGCAACATGAGGTAAATGCCATGTGGTAACATATATTATCAAAAATACCCAATCATCTATTAGTGAACATAAATATGGGATGTATCCACCCCTCATCTTCATGATAGACTGAACTCTGATGGAGACATTTTCAGTGAGCTGTCAGAATATCTGTGGAGGGATGGCTGCCCATCCTTACTTAAGAGCCAAAACCAGACAAGGTAGTGATGTTGGATACAGGGGTATGTAGAAGTTCTCACCTACCCCAAAAGTGTTCCATTGGGGTCAGGTCAGGGCACTGGACTGAGTGAGGTGGCGCAGTGGTTAGCACAATGCACTTGCATTTGGGAGGACGTGGGTTCAAATCCCCAGTTGGCTATCCAGATTTAGGTTTTGCATGATTTCCCTAAATCACTCCAGGCAAATGACAGGATGGTTCCTTTGAAAAGAGCATGCCAATTTCCTTCCCCATCCTCTCATAACTCGAGCTTCTGCTCTCATCATTTTCAGCTGCTCCTCTATTGTGTGCATAACACTATGTTGTAACATGTGTTCATATCCTTCCATATTTAGCGTTTTCTATAGAGCAACAAGAGGACCACACCCTAACCACGAGAAAGACCCCCATATCGTAACACCTCTTCCTCTGTACCTCACTGTTGGCACCATGCATGATGGCAGGTAATGTTCTCAAGACATTTGCGTAATACAAACTCTTCTGTCAGACTGACACAGGGTACAGTGTGATTCATCATTCCGGATCACTTGTTTCCTGTCATATACTGTCCACTGGCTTCGCTCTTTAGATTATCTCAAGGTTCGTGTAGCATTGACTACATAAATGTGTGACTTATAAGGTGCTGCTTCATCCTACTCTTTTTAACTGTCTATGCACAGCCATTGTGCTAGCTGGACTGCTGCTAGCACTTCTGAACTCATGAGTGATTCCCTCCACATATTTCATGCAACTTTTTACAACCACTCTCCACAATGCTTGACAATTCCTTTCTGTCAGTACATGAGGTCTATCCAGATTGGTTAAGCTGTCGTTTCTCCGTCACACTTCCATTCCACAATTATATCACCAACAGTCAAATTGGGTAGCTTTATAAAGTTTGAAAGTCCCTGATGGATCTTTTATTCAGGTGACATACAATGACTAGTCCACATTTGAAGACACTGAGCTCCCTTGACCGACCATTCGGCTGTTATTGCTTCTCTACTGACAACACATTACTCAACACCTTCTTTTATACTAGTGGATCTGCCTCTCATGACGTCTAGTGGTCAATTTCACATTACATATGGGTGTCTGGATATTTTTGATCATAAAATGTAAGCCTGCACAAATCTTTTCTATGGTGCTGTCAGACATGGGTGCTATCCAAAAGGAACCTCTGAAGAACCTGTACGACCTAATACTGCATTCTTCCCTCTGGTGGAAATTGTAGAAGGCAGGTATGCTCTAAACTCAAGATCCACAGAATGTGTGTGACTCTGGACACAAAGATTTTTTCAGAGGCAAAATGTCACTGTGTAGTTCATGATTAAATAATCCATTATTAATAATTCCAATACTAACATCAATATAATTTTTGTACACAATGGCCATTCATCTCTTTATAAAGAATACTTTGAATTGTGGACAGATTGTTTTACTAAATGCCATCTATTACGCCATCAGAGTAAAGCATTAAGAAATTTCCTGCTGTTCAAATGTTATTCTGTCCCTGCAAAAATCTCTGTGCGTAAAGTCATACACATTCTTTAAATCTTAAATTTATGGCATCTCCCTTCCTCTACATTTTAACCTGAACATGTCTAATACTCTTCCATAAACCCTTGTACTTATATCTTCATTCTTCACATTTCGTAACCTCCAGCACTTATCTCTGTAAGTTCCTTTTAGAAATGTGTAGTTCTCATTATTGTCACAATACTATTACATTTTCATCTCAAATTTCCCCAACCATAAGAACAATTTATGATCTTTGTAAGTGACCTATCTCTCAATATAGAACAGCTTGGTCTATAAAGTTTCTCAAATCATTCCCATTTTGAGAACACAAAACTCACTCACAAATCTATCAGCACTTCTGTATCAACATAGTTAACAAGCATAATGATTATGACTTCCTATGTGGTTGTTGTAAACAAGATGCAACTTGCCATATTTGTACCATCAATGAGTACAGTTTCATCACTTTTAATGTGTCTTTAAATTGCTGCATTAACAGATGTGTACGAAAATGATTCATTGTGATCGCTAGCTTTGGAAGTTGTTGAGACTTGACAAATGAATAAAAACATTTATATATTAAAAAAACTGCAAACAGCGATGTCAAAATATTCAGAAATGGAGTAACTTTGTCAGCTGCTTTAAAACAAGTCGAAGTCAGCAAAAAATACAATATAAAAGTTTATTCAAATGGTGAAAACTCTTTATTGAAAAGATACATACATGTAATTATACATAACCTTAAACTGTCTAGTTTTAAATTCACTTGAGAGTACTAAACAGTTACTCACATACAGAATATTAAATGAGAGGACTATTAAGCAATTGAAATACAAACTGAAAGTAGGAGAGTAGCCAAATATAATGCATAATATAAAAAAATCTTCATGAGTGTTCTCTATTTTTTTATTAATAGTTAAAAATGTAACAGATAGGCACCGTCCACTTGTCACGAAAAGATGCACCCCTAGTGACAGACAGAAAACTCAGTACTCTAACAAGTGGTACACTCCAGGGCTTGAGAAAATGAGGATAATGTTTCTTATGCACAGAAATAAGACTGGTAAAAGTGAGGAAGCCAGGCAACACATATGACCCTCAATACTTTGTATAAATAGGGAACAAAATCAGCTAAAGGTAAAATAAAACATGAATATATCACAGGTTCAAAAAACAGTTTTCAATCACCTTGGAATGCTACAAAAAGTGAGATAAATATGGGCAAAGAGCAAACCACAGTCCCAATAGTTTGCAGTACCCTTAATGAATACTTTATAAACTACGCCAGGCCCATCCTTCATTCATTGAAAATAATTATAATGATATTCATCTGTAGTGTCTCTACTTAAGCAACAAAAACTAGCAACGAAAAAATTCTCATGCACAAAAATCACCTCAGGTAACATCATGAAACATAGAAATAACTTAAAAACTCAAAAACAGAGGCTTACTATGGGGTTAATAGCAATATTATTAAGTACAAGGCCACTGCAATCGTGACACCACTAATGTATCTAGCAAATTATGTTTTCTATGAAAGAGTGTTCCCTGAATGTCTGAAAATTACATTTACACTTCGAAATTATAAGAAAGAAGAATGCCAATTATAGATCCATATCAATAGTTCCCATTAAATCAAAAGTCACAGAAAACAATATGCATATGCAAATTTACCATTATTTTGAAAGTAACAAATTAAAGAGTAATAGCCAGTTTGGGTTTCAGTCTCAGCTATCAGCAACAAAAGCAGTAGAGTGTGTCCTAAACAACATATAATTACGAAGCATTTGAGAACAAGAAACTCACTTGTGTAGCACTATTAGATTTAAGCAAAGCCTTTGTCACACATGATATAATGACAAAAAATCTAGAACATTATGGTGTTGTAGATAAGCCATTACAACTATTTCAGTCACATTTAAGTAACAGGGCACAATTAGGAAAGGCAAACAATGAAATGTCAACACCCATGAAAATAAAGAGAGAATCTCACAAGGCTCAGTGCTTGGGCCTTTCCTGTTCATTATGCATGTCAATGACTTCCCAAATTACATAACACTAATCAAAGATGGAGAAAATCGACACTCTGCCTTAGAATACAACAAAGTAGGCCTAGTAATTGAAATGAGCAGTGACTGTGCATGACCAACTATTTGCCGGCCGTGGTGATCTAGCGGTTCTAGGCGCTCAGTCCGGAACCGCGCGACTGCTACGGTCGCAGGTTCGAATCCTGCCTCGGGCATGGATGTGTGTGATGTCCTTAGGTTAGTTAGGTTTAAGTAGTTCTAAGTTCTAGGGGACTGATGACCACAGATGTTAAGTCCCATAGTGCTCAGAGCCAACCAACGATTTATCACTGAAGAAATTTATTCACCCTAGGGCTGGTTGTACAATCTCCAGTTAAGCGCCAGTTATGCTCTATTTCCAGAATAGCACGAGCAACGCATTGTACGAACCCTAGAATAACTCCTAATGAAAGAATAAACTCATACTTAATGGGCGATTTCTGGCTGGTTAGCGAGCTTAACCGGAGAATAAGTTTTCAAGATAGCAGGAAAAATGACAGGTGCAGGCACTGATGATGGGATTTTGGCTGAACTATTCATGAGAATGGGGAGAGTGTCAGACGACCCCGATTCCGAATTTATATCCAGATTTTGCCTATCAAAAGAAGCCGCACTTTGTCTTTTCAATCTTGTACATGAAAATCTGCTGCTTATGACGAACAGGTGAGACTATTTCTCTGCTTTCTTCATTAATACTGTTTATTTGTAGTAACATGCATTTGATTTCCACATTTTGTGTATTCTGTCATGTTATGTACGTAAATCAGGCACATTAAAATGATGATTTGTCCAAAAATCGCCCTTGTTTACCCGATTGTATTACAATCATTACAGTGGAAAGGACTGTCTCGTTTTATTTAGCTGACAAAAACCACACCAGTTCTGTATACTAATTGTATTAAAAGCTTTTTCTGTTTTAGACAAAACATCGATTTTTCGAGCTGCAAAACGTTTTGATGAAACAGTACTGGGCTAATATCACTCAGCCACACTACGTCAATAGCAGAAAATATTGTTCCACTTCTTTCTTATGAGAATGCTCCTTTTTGTAAACATCACAGCAGTGTCAGAACAAATTTCCGCCCTTTAGTCAAAATATTACGATAACAGGCCCAGCAATACTTCAAACCAACAACTTTGTCTCCCACCTGCCATTATTCACTGATGTATCTGGACTACTTGTGCTTACTCAGGCTAAGCTTGACACAGTAATATTAAGAGGAAAGTTAGCGCTTTTTCTCTTTTAGAAAAAAGATTATGCTTCCCCAGTTACAGAACATAGCTGATGGGTTTCTCCATTACTAGTGTTATCCACATAAGACCACCCATACTTACCATAAAATAATTGCTATATATGTAGGTTATAAGAGCAGAACAGGAATCTAGTTATTGAATCTGCGTAGCTGTAGCATGTGGAGGGAATGCCTGGAATGCTATGTTTTTAAGTTTCCTTGAATAACAAGTTATTTTCACTGTCCTCCTTTACGTCAAATTATGGCTGGTTGTAGGAAACTTAATTGAAATATTTTGTATTGTACTTGTGTAAAGTACTATTTCTCTGAAATAGATGATTTAGAATGATAGTTTAATGTAACAAGAAGTTCCCAGTTCACTCAAGCACATTTATAGCAGAAAATATTGTTCACTCTTATCTCTCACTGGACACCAACTTTCCATCATTTAGTGAATGCTTCAAAGCAACAAAATTGTCCACCACCTACCATTATTCTCATAAACATATAAATTAATTGTGTTTACTCAAACTAAGTAATAAAATTAACATGAAACTCAGTCCTCCTCAGACTACATCCAAATTTATCATAAAATATTTGTTATCTTTCTGTTATAAGAAATAGGTACATGTCATTCAGCTAACAGGAATCTTTAATTATTGAATGTAAATAATCACTACAGTCTAAGGAGTGGCTGGCAAGTTATAATTTTAAATTTCTCTTGAACTGTCTCATCTCGTTCTTTTCTTTCTTTCAGAAATGACCCTGTTCCACCAATGAACCAGCTACTACAGACACTCAAATATTTTGCCTCTGGTGATTTCCTTCTGTCCACTGGAAACTTAATTGGTACTGGCAAGGGGACAGCCAGCAAGATTATTAAAAGGATGTGTATGACATGGACAACATGCAGAAGAGATAGTTTCTATAATTTTTTAGATTTCTGGTGTAATTAAATGAAAATAAAATAAACAGATGTATATAGATGAATATACTTTTATTCTGAAATAATTTGTTTTTATCCCTGTCAACCGACTTTTGAAGCAGCCCCACCTACAACTCTGCTAATTCTTCCACATTTGAGAACAGCTATTTTTATTTTGAAAACAAAAATAACAGTTTTAAGTTGAGATGACTGCTGAAAAGAAGGAAGAACACAGTGAATGTGTCACAACACTTTCCTCCCAGAATACATATAGCTGCTAGAGATGATTGCACAAGCCAAAATTATGTATTAAATAGTCACTGTTCCTCAAACATTTAGGGTGAGATACAAAAACAACAGCCTCCAGTTTGACATGTGCCATAGGTACATTTCTACTCCAGGATTATAAAAAAGATAATGGTTGTTTATAGTTAATCTTGAAATCTTATTCTTCATACATACCCTCAATGCAATTAACGATCAGCACATCATAGAAACAGGACTGGATTTATATATGCTCAAGAACTGCAAAAATGGATGCAGAAATAGTGTTCAATAATTCAGCAGTGGTATTTTCTGCAGAACACCCATTGCTGCTGTAATGGATCAATGATTCTAAGATGTTTATACAGCAGCAAGCTAGCCAGTAACACCTCTCAGAATTTTCAGTCTAATCAATCACCATGTTGGCTGTGTTGTCACAGTTTCTTATAGAGACTGATTTGACCAACTCTTTCACAAAGCAGACCACATTTCACAGTTGCTTCTATATTATGCACCTACTTATAATTCACCATCTACGATACAACTACATTTGAAGGCATACTATTATTCATAGAAATGTTGCATCTGAATCAAACTTACAGTAGCATCCTTCAGTTGACAACTTTCTGAAATTGTGTATTTCATTGCACGCAATTTGGAACTTACACTCCACATATGCGATGCCACCAATCTGCAGCCTCTGCTACTTTTTCTGAGCATAATATTTACATGTTTCTTTCTTTACCACATGCACAAAAATATCTTACATCTGTTGTAGGTGCTCTGCCATTCTATGTGAAGTTGTTTGTGAATGGAAACTGCTGCATATTTTCTTCTCTACTTTATTTAGAAATCTAGAAAGATCACTTACTGGTCAAACAAAAACACCTGATCCTTTAACTAGTCTCAGGATAGATCCTTATATTCTTACAGAAATAAGTACCCTACCAATTTAGTGTAATGTTTTGCACTAACATTTTCATTGAATGAGAGTGCAGCACTTTTTGTGCTTTCTCCTACACACTTGAACTCATTTGCAGTATCTCCCAGCCTCAAAATACCCACAAGCAAATAGATGTGCGATCTGTAACGCTTGTCAATCATATTTGACACCCTGTTTTGGCAGATGACAACTAAGTAAATATGAAACGACATACGCGAAAATACCCAGAGTGCTCTTCAGTTGTCACCAACATAACTGGACATGAATGCTATTCCAGGAATAGCTAACTGGGAAATAAAATGATGTCATACAACCCACGCTTCAAGTTAACCCATGGCTAGCCTATTCCTCGGTTAGCTATCCCTGGATTTATCCAGAGATTGTACAACCAGCCCCTACAGACATTAAAACAAGATAAAAAAACGTCAAATTACTGAGATTGCATTTAGATCAAAAACTTACTTGGAATAAGCACATAAATTATCTATATGGCAAACTTGCTCATACTCTCTTCCTACTGCACAAACTGGGACACATTTTTAGTAAAAATTTATTAATTTCTGCATACTTTGTTTTCTTTCAGTACAACTGCAGTATAGACTACTACTCTTCCATAACTCAGTGGGTTCAAGTACCATCTTGATGTAGCAAAAGAAACCAGTTATATGTACATTAGGCTTAGCACCAAGACAAAGATGCAAAAATCACTGTAAAGAGCTCAGGATAATGACACTCCCTAGACTGATTATTCATAACTCTTTAGTATATACTAAAGAAAACGTAACAAACTTAAGCTCCTAAGTCCATGTCCATAATACTCGAAATAACAGTAACCTGGATCTTCTGAACCCAAGACCGACATTAACACATAAGACCCAAAAGTAGTTGTGTTTGAAATTCTATAAGAAAATCTCAAAGACAGTGACCCATATACCAATGAAGAAGTGTGGTACAAATGTATACCATACTTGTGAACCAATGAGTTTGTAAACAGGGGCACCCAGGAGATATGCAATAAGCCGCTGACAATTACATTATGAAGTAGTAGATGCCTATATGTACGTGACAGTAGTGAAATCCATTTACACTATTTCCTACATGGTATTTAAGTTAAAACATAATTAAAAATGAAACTATTATACATATGATTTGTGGTGTCACCGCCAGACACCACACTTGCTAGGTGGTAGCTTTTAAATCGGCCGCGGTCCGGTAGTATACGTCGGACCCGCGTGTCGCCACTGTCAGTGATCGCAGACCGAGCGCCACCACACGGCAGGTCTAGAGAGATGTACTAGCACTCGCCCCAGTTGTACAGACGACTTTGCCAGAAGGGGATCACTGACAATTACGCTCTCAATTGCCGAGACGATAGTTAGCCTAGCCTTCAGCTACATTTGCTACGACCTAGCAAGGCGCCGTATTCAATTGCTAATTAATATTATGAAGCATGTATCATCAAGAGCGATGTTCTACAATTATGGATTAAAGTTAAGTATTCCAGAAGCTACGTACTTTTCTTTATAGCATTCATTACGTATCCTGTTTCAGACCTCACTCCAGCCTGCGTGAGTTTAAGCGCGTGCCTTTCGGCTTCCTCTCATTGTGTCTAGGCTGTCTTGCCTAGACACAAGATTTTTGGCAACTCGGATACAAACGGTCGTATTGCTCTAATTTACTTGTGTCATGGCTTCGCCACAATCTCCAGATGTACTGTCCGAATTTTATCGCTTGCAGAATCAGCAGACGCAGGCCTTATTGGATGCCCTTGGACAGCTCGTCCAGGGTCAACGTGCAATGCGAAACGGTGCGGCCGCCGCCGCTTCACCGCTACCGCAGCCACAACACGCAGTTGCACCACCTTTTCGTCAATTTGATGCGGCAATGGAAAGCTGGACGGAGTGGTCACGCCAATTTGGATTCCATCTCGCCGCCTACAGAATTCAAGGTAATGAACGGCGGCCTCACTTATTGTCATGTGTCGGCGTCCAGATGTACCGTGTGATAGTGAAATTGTTTCCCTGCCGCGACGTAGCAACTCTGTCCTACGAAGAAATTTTGTCTGCATTGGATGCATATTTTAAGGAATCAGTCAATGTAGTTGCAAAACGTATACGTTCTTTCATACAAAACGTACAGCCGGTCAAACTAATCGGGAGTGGGTTGCAACTTTGCAAGGCCTTACTAGGGATTGTGCTTTTCAGTGTGAATGTGGACTCCCTTATTCAGATACTATGGTGTGTTATGCAATTGCACAGAACGTTACTGATGTTCGTATAAGGGAACAGATTTTGAAACTAGTCAATCCCTCCCTTCAACAAGTGATAGACATATCGGATAGGCAAGACACACTTGACTTTGCTCAGGAATCATTTGAAACTTCGCCAGCCGTGTGTCACATTAACCTGCCCGCCGGGCGAGCTGCACGGAACTGTAAACAGCCCTCGCGCTCGTCCGCGCAGCTGCCGCCAAGCTCTCAACCACATGTCCCGCGGCAGCAAGCAAATGCAGTGCTAAAATCATGCCCGCGGTGTGCAACCAGACATTCGCGTGAGAATTGCCCATCACGCCAAGCTATTTGCTTTTTCTGTAATAAAAAAGGACATGTTCGGAGTGTTTGCCAGAAAAAGGTCAGATCGGACATTCACAACGATTCCAGGCCCTTTGCTTCACGCCGGAATCGGAATCGAACCAAGAATACTCAGGCTCGTGAACCTTCGCCCATGGACATTCATGTAGTTAATTCTACTCCGCCCAGTGCTACTCTCTCTAAACGTGACTGTGTATGTCCCACAAAAAGTGTGCGTCGACGTCGCCGGAAATCACGTCAATTAGCAAGTGATTCTGTACCAGTGTCTGTTCACGTTGTACCAGACATTCGTGCAGGACAATAAACTTTTTGTAGATTTGGACATTCATGGGAACGTGATCCCATTCCAGCTCGATACCGGAGCTGCAGTTTCATTGCTCAATAAAGACACGTACAAACAATTGGGCACACCTCCGTTGCATGCCGCAAATGTTAAGTTAAATAGTTATTCAGGACAGCATATCCCAGTGTTAGGACAGTGCAGCCTTCTTGCAACATACAAGGGACAAACAAAACTTGTGTCTTTTTACGTCCTTCGTTCTTCTTCGGCTGTGAACTTGTTTGGTTTAGATTTATTTCAGTTGTTTAACTTGTCTCTAGTCAATCTGGTCCTGCCAGTGAACCAGACTGTGCCTTCAGCCAGTGTTTCTCGTCTATGTGAAGAATTTGCAGACATTTTTGCACCGGGCCTTGGTTGCGCTAAGAACTATAAAGCACATTTGGAACTGTAAGTAAACGGGCAACCGAAATTTTTCAGAGCGCGCAATGTTCCTCACGCATTGCGTGATGAGGTCGCAAGAACATTAAACAATTTAGAATCACAAGGTGTGATTGAACGTGTGTAGGCTTCTCTCTGGGCATCACCCTTAGTAATTTTGCCAAAACCTTCCGGAAAATTGAGACTTTGTGTGGACTTCAAAGCTACAGTGAATCCACAACTAGTGATTGCAACTTTTCCTTTACCCCGCCCGGAAGATCTTTTTGACAAACTGTGCCCGGGTAAATATTTTTCGAAGTTGGACCTAGCAGATGCGTACTTGCAAATACCAGTGGACGACGAATCCCAGCGCGTCTTGGTGGTTAAACGCATCTTGGTTTGTACCAGTTCAGAAGACTGCCATTCGGGTGTGCATCCGTCCCTGCATTGTTTCAGCAATATCTACAAACTGTTTGTGCCTCGGTCCCTACTGCAGTAAACTATCTGGACGATATTGTGATCTCCGGAAAGACAGAAGAAGAACATTTCGCCAATCTCAGAACATTATAAAAGGTCTTGCGACAAAATGGTCTTCGCTTGCGGAAGGACAAATGTGTGTTTTTTGCTCGTGACTTACCATATTTGGGACATGTAATCAATGCACAAAGCATACATCCGAGTCCAGAGCACCTCCGTGCCCTACAAGACTTGCCTTCGCCGCAGAATTTGAAGCAGCTACAGAGTGTGTTGGGAAAAATTAATTATTATAATAATTTTGTTCCACATGCCTCTTCCATTTCAGTTCCGCTTCATCACTTACGCCATAAAGGTGTTCCATTTGTCTGGACGACGGAATGCGAACGCGCCTTTCGCCAGTTGAAATCGGCGTTGCTTTCACATACTTGCCTTACGCCATTCGATCCCCGGAAACCCCTTTTGTTTATGGTAGATGCATCGGATTTCGGGATCGGTGCTGTGCTTGCGCACAAAGATGGATCGCATGATCGCCCTATTGCCATTGCGTCCAAATTGCTCTCGTCTGCGCAAAGAAATTATTCACAGATCGAGAAAGAAGCTTTGGCTCTCGTCTTTGGTGTTACTAAGTTCCATGATTTCTTGTATGGTCGTCACTTTACCATCATCACAGACCACAAACCATTGACGTCACTTTTCCACCCGAACAAGCCTGTACCTCCACGTACAGCGCAGAAATTCATTCGCTGATCTATTTTCCTCTCGCAGTACCGCTACGATATCTTGTATCGGTCCACTGCTAAGCACGGAAACGCTGATGCGTTGTCCCGTTTGCCTGTTGCTGAGGATAGAGCATTCGATTCCTCCGAACCTGCTTGTATGTTCATTGATTCGGAAACCGATGACGTGGTCGAATCGTTTCCGATTGATTTTCGTCGTGTAGCTACAGTCACAGTTGCTGACCCTGTCCTTGCTACCGTTTTGCGTTTTGTTGCTACACAATGGCCCTTATCAAAGTCACGGATAGAGGATCCGTTGGTTCGCCGATATTTTGCTCACACGGAGAGACTTTTTGTTCGACGTGGTGTGTTGTTGTTGCGTTCCGATAGTGATCAGTCTCGGGTCGTGGTCCCACGTTCGTTACAGTCCTCTGTCTTACGGCTTCTCCACCAAGGACATTGGGGTATAGTGCGAACGAAACAACTTGCTCGTCAGCACTGTACTTGGTTCGGAATCGATGCTGCAATTACGAATATGTGCTCTTCTTGCATGGCGTGTGCCGAACAACAATCTGCACCACTGCGGAAATTCTTTGCATGGCCGAAAGCCACTTCCCCTTGGCAACGCATTCACATCGATTTTGCTGGTCCATTCTGGAATGTTCTATGGTTGGTTGTGGTGGATTCATTCAGTAATTTTCCTTTTGTTGTCCGGATGTCTTCCACGACGTCATCTGCCACCATCCAAGCGTTATCCGCTATCTTTTGCATTGAAGGTCTTCCACAGACTATTGTTTCCGACAATGGCCCACAATTCATGTCCGCAGAATTCCAGTCATTCTGCAAGGCCAATGGTATTCAACATCTGACATCCGCGCCGTTTTCGCCTCAGTCAAACGGTGCCGCTGAACGATTGGTCCGGACTTTCAAGTCGCAGATGTTGAAGTTGAAAGAGTCGCATTCTCGGGAGGACGCGTTGTTGCTCTTTTTGTCTTCGTATCGCTCTCAGCCCCGAGATGGTCGCTCGCCGGCTGAGTTGCACCACGGTCGTCCTCATCGAGCCTTGATGTCTTTGCTACATCCGCCGCATCAGGTTCCTGTGCAGTGGCAGACTCCTGCTTTTGCTCCAGGCGACGTTGTCTACTATCGCAACTATCGAGGTTGACGGCGTTGGCTCGCAGGGCGCATTCTTCGCTGCCTCGGCCGCGGTATGTATCTGGTTTTGGGGGCCACTGGTGAGGTGCGTCGGCATCTCAATCAGCTGCGCCTCTGTCGTCGCACGGGTTCTGCCGCTCCCCGTCTGCTTTCAGCGACGGTGCCGTCCGGTCAGCGCCCTGGGGACCCATCTACTGGCTCGCCTCATCCCCAGGTGTTACCGACGCTGCCTTCCATTTTGCCCCACGGCGATGCGCCGCCACCGCCGCCGCCGCCGCCTGTTCTCCCGCCGGCGCCGCCCGCAGTGGACGCTTCGCTGCACCCGCCAGGCGCCTCCCTGGGTCACGCGCAGCCGTTCGCTTCCCGTGACCAGCTGTCCTCCGACGTGGAACTCTTGCCCGCTCCGGACCGGATGTCGTCTTCGCACGTCGGGTACCCCGACGCGATGGAGGTCGAATCTTCGGCCCCTCCTGTCTCTTTACGGGCGCATACACCGCATGTTTGCGTCCACCCTGGACTAGGTTTTCAGGCGTTTCCTAGCTCCCCTCGGACCGAAGGGCAGGGTGCGGGTGGCACAGCCTCGCCTGTTGTTAGGCTCCCCACCTCGTCGCATACGTCAACATGGGGTCCTCCCCACGGCGGGCGGAAGCCTTATAACACAACCGTTCGCCGATTTGCGGGGGAGGAATGTGGTGTCACCGCCAGACACCACACTTGCTAGGTGGTAGCTTTTAAATCGGCCACGGTCCGGTAGTATACGTCGGACCCGCGTGTCGCCACTGTCAGTGATGGCAGACCGAGCGCCACCACACAGCAGGTCTAGAGAGACGTACTAGCACTCGCCCCAGTTGTACAGACGACTTTGCCAGAAGGGGATCACTGACAATTACGCTCTCAATTGCCGAGACGATAGTTAGTCTAGCCTTCAGCTACATTTGCTACGACCTAGCAAGACGCCGTATTCAATTGCTAATTAATATTATGAAGCATGTATCATCAAGAGCGATGTTCTACAATTATGGATTAAAGTTAAGTATTCCAGAAGCTACGTACTTTTCTTTATAGCATTCATTACGTATCCTGTTTCAGACCTCACGCCAGCCTGCGTGAGTTTAAGCGCGTGCCTTTTGGCTTGCTCTCATTGTGTCTAGGCTGTCTTGTCTAGACACAACATGATTAATATGATGTATTATTACTACTGCTACTATTATTACTACTGCTACTATTACTATTATTATCATCATCATCATCATTATTATTATTATTAACATTGTATAGTACTACTAAATGTATGACTATTGTGTTATCACTATTATTTTAGTGTACATATCTACTTATACTGCACATGCATAGTCATGTAATTATATTTATGGTTTTTTGTATTGAACACACTTACGAAGCCAACTGTATGAAAACATAGCGAAAGGCAAATAAAGATTCTATTTTATTCAATATTCCAATTTAAAAGAAAATTATAAAATTTTCATCAGCAAAAGGAAATTTTCACCAGATTTCAACCCAAGTAGTGTTGATTATATCTACTGTATCTTGGAGACTGAGTAAATATTCGTTAGCCGTATATGAGAATTAAAAATTGTTATCTTTGTCAGTTGTCCAGGTGAAAATAGAATCGACAAAGACTTGCTTGAGAATCTCGTTTGGTTATCATTCCTGGAGGCAATCTGATGATGATGTATCATTGAATGAAGGCACTGAATTTTCAATGGTTCTAAGCAGAATATTAACCCTTGCAGCTGGTTTTTCACTGTTCATTTCCTCACTAAACACTACAGATATAGCAAGGTGCAAAATAATATCATTGTAGATACCTAAGGAGTCTCAGCCTGGTCCTAATGGGCCTCAGGTTTTTTAACAACATGTAAAACGAAAAGAAAAACGTATGATCTGAGAACAAGTACATCAAAATTGTAAAAATTACGAAAGATTAGATTAGATTAGTACTTGGTCCATAGATCATGAATACAACACCTCATAATGATGTGGAACGTGTCAGGTTAATAAAAGGTGTCTATACAAGATATTACATTACACAAAATATTACATGACACTTAATATTTTTAATTTTTTTTTGTGGGGGTTGGGGAAATTACCCACTTACTATATCCAAAAATTCATCTAATGAGTAGAAGGAGTTGTCATTAAGAAATTCTTTTAATTTCCTTTTAAATGCTATATGGCTATTTGTCAGATGCTATTGGGTAAGTGACCAAAAACTTTTGTGGTAGCATAATTTACCCCCTTCTCAGCCAAAGTTAGATTTAACCTCAAGGTTAAATCTAACTTTGGCTCAGAATGGGGTAAATTATGTGTAGCCATGCTATTACTTTTGAATTCGTTCAGATTCTTAATAACAAATTTCATAAGTGTATATATATATATATATATATATATATATATATATATATATTTATTTATTGTGATGCTACAGTGAAGATCTCTAGCTCTTTAAATAAGTATCTGCAGGGTGATATTGGATGAGCTCCAGCAATTATTCTGAGTACACGCTTTTGTGCAATGAACACAATTTTACTCAATAATAAGTTACCCCAGAATATGATGCCATACGAAAGCAGAGAATGAAAATAGGCGTGGTAAGCTAATTTACTGAGATGTATAGCGCTAAAATTTGCAATGACCCGAATTGCATAAGTAGCTGAACTCAAACATTTCGGCAGATCTTCAGTGTGTATTTTCCAGTTCAACCCCTCATCAATGCATACATCTAGAAATTTTCAATATTTTACCTTAGCTACCGATTTCTGATCGAAGTCTATATTTATTAATAGTGTCATTCCATTTACTGTGTGGAACTGTATGTACTGTGTTTTGTCAAAGTTTAATGATAGCCCATTTGCAGAGACGAATTTAATGATTTTCTGAAAAACATTGTTTACAATTTCACCAGTTAATTCTTGTCTGTTGATTGTGATAGCCGTACTTGTATCATCACCAAAAAGTACCAGTTTGCATCTTCGTGAATATAGAATGGCAAGTCATTAATATATGTTCAGAACAGCAGTGGACCTACGTCTGAACCTTGCAGCACCCCATTCTTGATTGTTCCCCAGTTTGAGAAATCACCAGTTTTTTTGCATATTATGTGAACTGCTTATTTCAACTTTCTGCGCTCTTCCAGTTAGGTATGATTTAAACCATTTGAGCGCTGTCCCATTCATACCACAGTACTTCAGTTTATCTAGAAGTATTCTATCATTTACACAATCAAAAGCCTTTGAGAGATCACAAAGAGTACAAACGGGTGACTTCCGGTTACTCAGAGCATTTAATATTTCATTAGTGAAAGTATATATAGCATTTTCTGTTGAAAAACCTTTCTGGAAACCAAACTGACATTTTTTTAAAACTTTATTTTTACAAAGGTGTGAAGGTACTCTACAATTAAATACTTTTTCAAGAATTTTGGATAAGGCAGTCAGAAGAGAGATTGGGCAGTAGTTGTTGACATCAGACATATCCACTTTTTTATGCAGCGTTTTACCAATGGCATACTTCAGTCTATCTGGGAAAATACCCTGCTTCAGAGAGCTATTACATATGTGGCTAAGAATCCCACTTATCTCTTGGGAACAAGCCTTTATCATCCTGCTGGAAATGCCATCAATTCCATGTGAGCTTTTATTCTTGAGAGAGTTTATTATCTTCCTAATTTCAGAAGGAGAGGTGGGTGGAATTTCAATTGTATCAATTGGTGTGGGTAAGGCCTCTTCCATTAACGGCGTTGCTTCTTCTAATGAACATTTAGATCCTATTTTCTCTACAACATTTAAAAAATGATTATCCAAAATGTTTTCAACTTCCGGCTTGTTGTTTGTCAAGTTTCCATTCACTTTGATGGTAATGCTGTAATCCTGTACTCTTGGTTGCCCTGTCTCCCTTGTAATAATATTCCAAATTGTTTTGATTTTGTTATCAGAGGTATTACTCTCAGACATGATGCACATGCTTCTGGACTTTTTAAAAACCTTCCTTAATGTAGCACAGTAGTTTTTATAATATTTGGCTGTTTCTGGGTCATTACTCTTCCTTGTTGTTAGATACAGTTCCCTTTTGTGGTTACAAGATATTTTTATTCCTTTAGTAAGCCAGGGTTTTTTGCATGGTTTCTTATAATTAGATTTAACTACTTTCTTGGGGGAAACAGTTTCCAAATTCTCTTACAAGTGTATCATGAAATAAGTTATATTTTAAATTAGCATGGAGTTCCTTGTACACCTCATCCCAATATAACTGCTGAAGATTTTCTCTGAAATTTCTAATTGTTGAGTCATTAATTGAATGCACAACTTTGGAGGATAGTTTTGAATTACTGAATGGAGCTACGTCATATACTGTAACTAGCTGAGTACCATGATCAGAAAGGCTATTCTCAACAGGACCAGAATTTATGTTTTTAAACTTATTGGTCTATAAAAGTGTTATCTATCAATGTACTGCTGTCCTTTACTACCCGAGTAGGAAAGTCAATGACAGATGCCAAATTGAAAGACATGAGCAAGACTTCAAGGTCATTCTTCCTATTACACTCTTTCAGTGAATCAACATTGAAGTCTCCACAAATAGTAATTTTCTTTCCCCTATCTGACAGATAGCACAATAAGGCATTCAAGTTTTCCAGGAATAAATGAAAGTTTCGTGAAGGGGACCTATATACTGTTACAATTATAAAAGAGCCCTCCTTCAGTTTAAGTTGACAGGCACATGCTTCTATATGTTCCTCTAGACAAAACTTTTTTGTATCTAAGCTTATTACACAGTGATAACTTTTGACATATATGGCAACTCCTCCTGTCACCTTATTCTCTCTATTCATATGTGCAGCTAGTTTATAACCACTGATATTTACCTTTTCCATATCAGACACAATGTGATGCTCAGACAGGCATAGTGTATCTATTACATTATCAGATTCAATGTCATCTAAACAAACCAGGAGATCATCTACTTTATTCTTCAATCCCGGAAATTAAATTAATGGTTCACATAGTTGCCCCGTTTCCACCAAGCTTCCCTGTGCAACATGGCTTCGTGATATTTTTAAACATAAATGAAACGTAATATTTAAATCTATAAATGATTCTGAATGACAATTATTTGCTCTGTGAAACGAAACATGTAGTTTTTACTCAGATGTGAATGAATGAACAGGCCACGACATTTTATCGTATACCGTACTAAAAAAAAAATCATAGCCTTCAAGACGAAAGAAAAGACGTCAATACCCATTCGTAAGCGCCTCAAAATGATGAAAATGGTCAAAATAGTCATTGTTAAATGTCGTTTGCGTACAATTCAGAGGCATAATAAAACACCGTAAAGAGTTCAGCTTTCTGCCTGTTTCGTCTCCTTCACTTGTTGTTTCGGATTCTCTTTTAAATTCGTGGTTAAGAATTTTGTGATTCTGAAAACTTTCAAAACAAGTATATTTATCGTTCAGTGCGCCTTTAAAATAAATTATTTAGGTTTTTTGTCATTTGTTGTTGCTTATAACAATAGTTTCTTTCGCTGAAATGTTACGAATATCGACTAATCGGAACACCAGCGATTTTTTTTATGTCTGACGGAGACAACATGTGGGTTGTGTATCTATGTAAGCAGTAGGTGTGTTTCGAGTTTGAATGTGAGTAAATGCTTGCAAATGATGCTAGCAGTTGATTACTGATAAAAAGTTCTGTAATTTTCTGATCTGTGCTCATTAAATGTTGTTTTCTTTTCCATAAAGCAGCTCCCATTGCCGAATATTGCATAGTTTTTTGGGAAATACTACTGTCAGCTTACAAAACATTCATCTGTCATGACAGTGACATAAGTAAATATTAAGAGTACTTGAAACATACATGTTTCATGCTTTGTTGTGTACAAATGTGCATCTGTTGCAAATGTTTAATCATAAGATAAGACACCTGAAAATATAATTGAATGACAGACGAAATGAAGACAAATAACTATGACTTCCCCTTCATAATCGAATCAAAAATTGTGGCACGTTTAAAGGTGTATTGCGGCTCGTAAATATACCTGTACGAGTAGTGTTAACTTCTGACATTCTGGCACATCTCTAGTTCAGAATTTAATACTCAAAAGGAACGATGTTTTTGTCATATCTGTAGGTCTCTCTATGGTGAACTGGTTTGCGTCGTGGAAATACGTGCCTTTAAACCCTTGTGATTCCCAGGTGTAACTTCTTGTTGCCATCTGTTAACAATGAAACGAACTGTCAACTGACTGAATGATATGGAATCTAATATTCACTTCTTTCCAGCATGCTGGTATTTAATCAGTATGGTCGTTCTCTGGCGATTTTTCGGACATCAGAGACATCCACCAAGCGAAGTGGCACAATGATTAATACACTGGGCTCCAAACCAGGAAGACTGGGCACCAACTGTGTGTCAAGCATCCAAATTCAGATTATCTGTGGTTCAATAGGATTATTTGCTGTGAATTCAAGGATTTTTTTAACAGTGCCGCAAACAAATTACACCCACATTCTTGTCCAATCTTAACTTGTTACTAATGACATCAGATTGATGAGTTGATATAGACTCAATATAATGTTCCATCTATACCTTTTCATCCATTATTTTCCAGGGTTCTGTTACAGCCAATGCAGAGAGTAAAATGTCACACTCAAAGTGAAAAGTGTTAAGATTACGTTTGCTAATAGATATATATTCTACCAGAATTCGTGGCTTCCACAAATCACATTAGGCCAGTGGTTGTTAACTTGGTCCCTAGCTCTCAGTAGTGGGCATTCCAGGTTACATGGTAGGCAGCAGTGGTTTCTAAAACATTTTCATTCGGTTTGCATATTACGTGCTTAACTTGCTGAAACTCAGCTTTATAAATTTTATAAACTAAAGTTACTCTCCTACTTTATATGCAATTACTGTGGAACTGATCGGTGGTTAAAAAACTTTAATATTAATAGAATGCAAAAGTGGGCAGTGGGTAAAAAAAAGGTTGACTATCCCTGCATTATACAATTCTTTGAAAAAGGCATACTTGATTCCCTTCCTTAATGTGAACTCGTGTTCTGTCACAAATGACCACAATGTTGTCAAAACATTAAACCCAAATCTCCCTTTCTCAAACCACAAGGTAGTAATTTCTAAAGCTTTCCCTATAATGTAGAAGATACTATTTTTATTTTATTTGGCATCAAAGAATGATTACTTGTTTATTAAAACTGTTGGGAATGTAGTCACCATGCCCGTTTTGAATTTTCTATTCTGCTGATACAATCAAAGTGAACCACTTTTCACGTGTTAACTGTGCAGATTTTCCCAAATCTGAGTCAAATGATTTTTTTGTAGAATGATATCCTAGACAAATGGTAATCATTTTGTACCAATTCCTTCTGTAACCTACATTGCATACTCTATCTTTTACTAACTTGATGAGTCAAGGTGTCTTTTCTGTAAAAAATGGAATAATTACAGTGTGCACAGAAGCATTTAAACAGTCATTCATTTGGCATTTTGTGTGAAAATGGAATGGGAAGACACCCTAATGTTGGTATAATTGGAAGTACCCTTTGTTGCACGGTTCAGTGGTTTTCAGAGTTTACTACTAGAACTAGAATATAGACATAGATTGTTTTCTTTCTTTGTCAGCTATACTAGCAGACTGATTCACAGAGAACCTTGCAGATGAATAAAAGTGTCATGCCCATGACACCATAAGTTACTGCCCTGTCAGTCTCTAAACTTTTAACTGAAATAACTTTGTTTTTACTAACGATTCTTCTTTGCATCTTATCAGAAAACTATCTCAAACAAGTAGTTTGATAACCCACACAAGATGGACCACAATAGTAGGTCATGCACAGCTGACTGCTATTAAGAAGGAATAGAATGCTTGTTTGATTAAAAGAATCTGACCAACAGGATATTCCAGATTACTGACAGGAGCAGTTCCTAACATTCAAGTTCAGATGTGGTGTTTTAAGTACACTGAATGAGCATATGCCATCCAGGATTTTAAGGGGAAAGGAATTGTACTATAGCACAAGAATTAACATTCTATCTGTGAAGACATTGTAAAGATAGAGCACAAGCTCACATTGGGAAAGGAAGAGGTAGAAAATTGACAATGACTTTGTTTAAGAAACTATCATAGCAGTTACATGAAATGATTGGGGGAAACCACAGAAACCCAAATATGGGCTCCTGGCTGGATTTTAACCTCAGTACTGAGTATGATTCCATTGCAGTAGATTTCTGTTACTGTAGTTACATGGTCTACATCATTTGGCTGATTTTTATAAAATGTTGTCAGATAGTTCAATTTGCAGAGTACTTATGCATAATTTTTATGGGAAAAAGACTGCATGCTGGCCATTCACAGATTAATAAATAATGCATTGGCTTCCTCTGTATAAGAAAGAAAATATTGGTATTCAGTACTATTCGTGCAACTAGTGATACACATAAATATAGTTTTTTCTTCTTCTTCCTTTCATGCACTATCCATTATTAATTAAAAATTCAGCAGTGAAATAGGAGTCATCCAGAAAAAGATATTTTAGACCAGGTTTTAAAATTATTATGCTGAAGGGTTAGACATTTTATGTTGTTAAAATGATGAAAGGCTTCTGTGGCTACATGTTAAAGTCCTTTCTGAGCCACTGACAGCCTTAATGGGCTGTAGTAGATCAGTTTTCATCTAGTGTTGTAGCTGTGGCTGTGACAATTCCTTCCAAGTGTGTTTGAGTATATTGAATGTGCATTTTGTGAAGAAGTTGTTAAAATACCTAACTTTTAGAAGAGATTTCTACCATGTATAACTCTCACAGCTCACTTTTGTACAGTTAGTACCTTTTTTTCTAAGTGATAAGTTTGATGAATAACCCCCAGAAAATTATGCAGTTATATGAAGAGTAAAAGCAGCTGAACCTAGTTATTTGAGAAGCTCAGTAGTATAATTTCTCTCAGTTCTAGTTTTCATCATTATGTGTGCCCAAAAATTTGTAGCATTGCACGCTGTTTATTACTGCCTCCTGTTCAAGTAGTACATTAATAGTTGGCACTATTATATTTGTAGGACAAAGCTAAATATGCTTTTTTCCAAATTTAAAGGTTAATCCATTTGCAGAGAGGCACTTGATAATTTCCAGAATGAATTTTCGCTCTGTAGTGGAATGTGCACAGATTTGAAACTTATTCGCATATTAAGACTCTGTGCTGGACTGGGACTTGAACTTGAGACCTTTTCCTTTAGGGCTACTGGGCAAGTGCTGTACCGACTGAGCTATCTAAGCACGACTCACAACCTACTCTCACAGTTTTACATCTGCTAGTACCTAATCTCCTACCTTCCAGACTTCAGAGAAGTTCTATATGCCTTGTGGAACTAACATACCTGGAAGAAAGGATATTACAGACACATGGCTTAGCCACAGCCTGGAGGATTTTTTCCCCGAATGCATTTTAATTCTGCAGCTAAGTACGCACACTGATTTGAAATTTTCTGGTAGATTAAAACTAAGTGCCTTGCCACTGGGACTCAAACCTGGGACCTTTTGTTTCTCACGAGCAAGTACTCTACTGTCTGAACTATCTAAGCATGACTCATGGCATGCCATCACAGTGAGGTACGCAGGAGAACTTTCTTGAAGTTTGAAAGATAAAAGAGGGGGTACTGGCAGAAAAAAAGATGTGAGGGTGGGTTGTGAGGTGTGCTCAGTCGGCTTAGTTGATAGAATATTTGCCTGAGAAAGGCAAAGGTCCCAGATTTGAGACCTGGTCTGGCACACAGATGTTAAAACTTTCAGGAAGTTTCACTTGACAATTGTTTGAAAAGTGTAGTTAATACTTTCTTTTCTTCCGGTATAATTTTAATATTATTCAGCATTTTTTTTTTTCATTATTTTTGTTAATTGCATTTCAAATCAGTTGTTTGAATAACCATCAGTTCCATTGACTGTGTTGTCAAGGAACATTACAGATCACTATGATGTGATAATCTGTGCAGAATCTTGTTGAAATAGGGATTAGCGTCGTGAACTTAGTTCAACATGGAATCTCACTTTAGCAGCCATAAGCTGAGAGCATGCCGAGCAGTGGACAGTATGAGGAATGGAGGAGTGCCCATGCAGAGATTTCTATGAAGCCTCTACCCTTCCCATATCCAGCCTCTCTGCCTGCCAAACAAGACACTAGCACCCACAGCTAGGGGGAGAAGGCTGTCGACCCTCATATATAAATAGGTGGGACATCCATAGTATTTTGACACTTCACCAGAAGATGATGGAGTCTGACTGTCACTGAATGCCAGTGTTCCAGCTCTGCCACTTGGGTAGAAACCTGAGAGTTTTCATACTCATGGAAATTGATTCTGACCATAGAAGCCTCCATATAAAATAAAAGAATAGTCTGTGAGAAGAATTATGAGATCACTTAATCTCTGACAGTGCAAATCATTTCTCATTATATATTCACAAAATTTTTGTTTTGAGTTAGATGGCACACAGCAATTTTTGCATTCCTATATTTTTAAACTGTACTTCTACAAAACCTATACATCATGTATAGCATGTTTCTTTGCAGATATCAGTGGTATGAGTCTCCCTTTCATGTGTGATTGCTATCAGTATAGGCCTACCAAACATATGTGTGAGAGAAAATATTGGGTTTTCGATTTCGACTTGATCTTTTGTAGGAAACCATAACATTTATGGATGAAGCAACCACAGAATTTGTGAGGTGCTGCAAATGGCTACAAATGTTCTTTCTAAAGAGATTGTGCATGAAAACAAATGTTCAAACTGATTTTTCATAATTCTCTTGAATTTGTCTTATGACTATAAACACACACACAAAATTCTGTTTTAAGGCTAGTACAAACTTCTAAATTTCATTAAAGGGGTTCTCATTTCAAGTACTATCTTAACTTCAATGTAGCATCCATATTGAACTGAATGGAAGGGGCATAACTGATGAGTCACTGGTAGAAAGCGTATTTAACAATTATTTCTTAAATCCAGAATGAGATTTTCACTCTGCAGTGGAGTGTGCGCTGATATGAAACTTCCTGGCAGATTAAAACTGTGTGCCCGACCGAGACTCGAACTCGGGACCTTTGCCTTTCGCGGGCAAGTGCTCTACCATCTGAGCTACCGAAGCACGACTCACGCCCAGTACTCACAGCTTTACTTCTGCCAGTATCTCGTCTCCTACCTTCCAAACTTTACAGAAGCTCTCCTGCTTTCTTAAATACTGTAGAAAGCATAGGGACAAACTGTTCAAAAGAAAAATCACAGCAATGTGTTGAAAAGCCAACACTCATAAATTCCAAGAATATGGATGTATCAGTAACTTCTCTTTCTGAAATTAAGAAAATTATACACACTCTCAAAAAAAAAGTTCATCTGGTTTGGTGGTGTTTCCAATAAAGTACTAAAGATTTGTTCCCGTCTTATAAGCCCAGTCTTATCTGAAATACATCGTGCATCATTAACTCAAGGATTTTTCCAGACAGACATAAATATGCCTTATTAAAGCCCTGTTTAAGAAAGGTTATAGGAGAGATGCCAATAACTACCGACTTGTTTCACTACTGGCATTGTTTTTCAAATTTTTTGAGAAAGTGATATATTCTAGAACAGTATCTCACCTGAGCAACAATAATATTCTCAGCAAATCACAGTCTGGATTTCAGAAGAGTTTCTGTACTGGGAATGCTATTTACTTGTTCACTCACCAACTTTTGCAAGCATTAAGTAATAAAACAGTGCCAGTTGGTATTTTCTGCTAGTTTGTGGTACCCTCCATTTGTAATGCTGGAATTCAATATGATGTTGGCCTAACCTTAGACTTGATGACAGCTTCCACTCTCACACGCATAAATTCAATCAGGTGTTGGAAGGTTTCTTGGGGAATGGTAGCCCATTCTTCACAGAGTGCTGCATTGAGGAGAGGTATCGATGTCAGTCAGTGAGGCCTGGCACAAAGTTGGAGCTCCCAAACATCTCAAAGGTGTTCTATAGGGTTCAGGTCAGGACTCTATGCAGGCCAGTCCATTACAGGGATGTTATTGTCATGTAATCACTCCGCCACAGGCCATGAATTATGAATAGATGCTTGATCATGTTGAAAGATGCAATCACCATCCCCGAATTGCTCTTCAACAGTGGGAAGCAAGAAGGTGCTTAAAACATAAATGTAGGCCTGTTCTGTGATAGTGCCATGCAAAACAACAAGGGGTGCAAGCCTCCTTCATGAAAAACATGACCACACCATAACACCACTGCCTCTGAATTTTACTGTTGGCACTACACACGTTGCCAGATGACGTTCACTGGGCATTTGCCATATCCACACCCTGCCATCGGATCGCCACATTGTGTACCGTGATTCGTCGTGCCACACAATGTTTTTCCACTGTTCACTCATCCAATGTTTACTCTCCTTAACTAAGCGAGGCGTTGTTCGGCATTTACCGGCATGATGTGTGGCTTATGAGCAGCCATTCAACCATGAAATCCAAGTTTTGTCACCTCCTGCGTAACTATGATAGTACTTGCAATGGATCATGATGCAGTTTGGAATTTTTATGTGATGGTCTGGGTAGATGTCTGCCTATTACACTTTGTGACCCTCTTCAACTGTCAGCGGTCTGTCAGTCAACAGACGAGGTCAGTCCGTACGCTTTTGTGCTGTACGTGTCCCTTCACATTTCCACTTCAGTATCACATCAGAAACAGTGGACCTAGGGATGTTTAGGAGTGTGGAAATCTCGCGTGCAGACATATGACGCAAGTGACACCCAATCACCTGACCACATTCAAAGCTTATGAGTTCTACGGAGTGCCCCATTCTGCTTTCTCACAATGTCTAATGATTAATGAGGTCACTGATATGCAGTACCTGGCCATAGGTGGCAGCACAATGCACCTAATATGAAAAATGTATGTTTTTGGGGTGTCTGGATACTTTTGATCGCATAGTGTATCTAAAGCATTTGACTGTTTGTATCACAGTATTCTCCTAGATAAAGATAAATTGGAGGTTTGTGGAGTTGATGGCATAGCCAACCAATGGTTAATGTAGTATCTAACCAAAAGAATGCAGGAAGCTGTACGTAGTAATTCAACCATTGTACTCCTGGACATTATTCTGACTGGTAAGAAATCACATATGGTGTTCCCCAAGGCTCAGTTTTAACTCCATGTTGTTTCTCATTTGTGTAAACTACCTTCCATCTAACATACAACAAGCAAGAGTTAGTTCTTATTGTGGATCTACATCTACATCACTACTCTGCAATTCACATTTAAGTGCTTGGCAGAGGGTTCATCGAACCACAATCATACTATCTCTCTACCATTCCACTCCCGAACAGCGCGCGGGAAAAACGAACACCTAAACCTTTCTGTTCGAGCTCTGATTTCTCTTATTTTATTTTGGTGATCATTCCTGCCCATGTAGGTTGGGCTCAACAAAATATCTTCGCATTCGGAAGAGAAAGTTGGTGACTGAAACTTCGTAAATAGATATCGCCGCGACGAAAAACGTCTTTGCTTTAATGACTTCCATCCCAATTTGCGTATCATATCTGCCACACTCTCTCCCTTATTACGTGATAATACAAAACTAGCTGCCCTTTTTTGCACCCATTTGATGTCCTCCGTCAATCCCACCTGGTAAGGATCCCACACCGCGCAGCAATATTCTAACAGAGGACGAACGAGTGTAGTGTAAGCTGTCTCTTTAGTGGACTTGTTGCATCTTCTAAGTGTCCTGCCAATGAAACGCAACCTTTGGCTCGCCTTCCCCACAATATTATCTATGTGGTCTTTCCAACTGAAGTTGTTCGTAATTTTTACACCCAGGTACTTACAAGGGAACCTCCCCATCGCACCCCCCCTCAAATTTAGTTATAATTTGGCACAGTGGATAGGCCTTGAAAAACTGAACACAGATCGATCGAGAAAACAGGAAGAAGTTGTGTGGAACTATGAAAAAATAAGCAAAATATAGAAACTGAGTAGTCCATGTGCAAGATAGGCAATATCAAGGCAAATGTGAACAGAGGAGCACCGTGGTCCCGTCGTTTGCGTGAGCAGCTGCGGAGCGAGAGGTCCTTGGTTGAAGCCTTCCCTCGAGTGAAAATTTTAATTTTTTATTTCCGGTTTACATGACAAACTCTTATGTTTTCATCACTTTTTTGGGAGTGACTATCACATCCACAAGAAAACCTAAATCGGGCAGGGTAGAAGAATCTTTTTACCTATTTGCGAAGTGTATAAGTTAGGTGGGTCGACAACATATTCCTGTCATCTGACACACATGCCGTCGCCAGTGTCGTATAAGATATATCAGACGTGTTTTCCTGTGGAGGAATCGGTTGACCTATGACCTTGCGATCAAATGTTTTCGGTTCCCATTGGAGAGGCACGTCCTTTCATCTACTAATCGCACAGTACTGCGGTGCGGTCGCAAAACACAGACACTAAACTTATTACAGTGAACAGAGATGTCAGTGAACGAATGGACAGATCATAACTTTGGGAAAATAAAGTAAGTAAAATTTTCACTCGAGGGAAGACTTGAACCCAGGACCTTCCGTTCCGCAGCTGCTCACGCTACCCATGGGACCACGGTGCTCCTGAGTTCTCACTTTCCTTGATGTTGCCTATCTTGAGCATGGGCTATTCAGTTTGTATATTTTACTTATTTTTTCATAGTTCCACACAACTTCTTCCTGTTTTCTCGATTGATCTGTGTTCAGTTTTTCAAGGCCTATCCACTGTGCCATCTTATAACTAAATGTGAGGGCGGTGCGATGGTGAGGTTCCCTTGTTAATTGAATTGACAGCCTTGAGAATTGTACTGTTTATCGAGTAATCGAATTCCAACAGATTTCTTTTGGAACTCATGTGGATCACCTCACACTTTTCGTTATTTAGCGTCAGCTGCCACCTGCCACACCATACAGCAATCTTTTCTAATTCGCTTTGCAGCTGATACTGGTCTTCGGATGGCCTTACTAGATGGTAAATTACAGCATCATCTGCGAACAACCTAAGAGAACTGCTCAGATTGTCACCAGGTCATTTATATAGCTCAGGAACGGCAGAGGTCCCAGGACGCTTCCCTGGGGAACACCTGATATCGCTTCAGTTTTACTTGATGATTTGCCGTCTATTACTATGAACTGCGACCTAGTATTGTAGTCAATGCAAAAATTCATGCAGCAACAGAAGAAATGGTAAGCCATGTCCTTAAAAGTATCATTTACTGGTTTTCTGTGAATGGTCTCGCTCTCAATTTTAAAAAGACACAACATACAGTGTACTATCCGAATGGTGAAATGAAATGATCATATGACACTGATGGCTGGGAGTCCACACCCGGGGAAGTTCGGCCGCCAAGGTGCAGGTCTTTTCAGTTGATGCCACACTGGGTGACTCGTGTGTCAATTATGATGAAATGATGATGAGGAAAGACAACATCCTGTCGCCAAATAGAAAATCTCTGGCCCAGCTGGAAATCGAACCCGGGCCTGCTGCATGGCAGTCAGACCCGCTGATCACTCAGTTAAGGATGCAGACACACCAGTGACAAGTTAACACATGGTGAGGAAATAACAAATAGGATGGAACCTCCAAAATTCTTAGGTGTCCATATTTATGAGAATTTAAACTGGAAAAAGCACATTTTTGAACTCCTAAAACCACTTAGTTCAGCCACATTTGTACTTCGAACCACTGTAAATCTTTGGGAGAGACAAATCAGTTGGTTGACATATTTTGCATATTTTCATTCAGTAATGTTATATGGAATATAATGTGTTGGGGAAACTCATCTTCAAGAGTCCGCAGTTCGTGGTCTTGTGGTCGTGTTCTCGCTTCCCGAGCGTGGAGTCCTGGGTTCGATTCCCAGCGGGGTCAGGGATTTTCACCTGCCTCGATATGACTGGGTGTTTGTGTTGTCCTCATCATTTCATCATCATTTATGAAAGTGGCAAGATTGGACTGAGCAAAGGTTTGGGAATATGTACGGGCACTGATTGAGCACCCGACAAACCAATCATCATCATCATCATCAAGAAAGTGAGTTTTCATTGCAAAAAATGTCCTGCAAGACTAATATGTGGTGCTCACTCATGATCATCTTGTAGACATCTGTGGGCATTCTGACTACTGCTTCACACTATGTTTATTCCCTCATGGAGTTTATTGTAAATAATCCATTGCAATTCAAAAGGAACAATGATTTACATAATTACAACATCAGAAGGAAAAATGACTTTCATTACTCCACATTAAGGTTGTCTTTAGCACAAAAAGGTGTGCATAATGCTGCAACTACAATTTTTTATTGCTTACCCAAAAATATAAACTGTCTGACAGGCAGCAAAGTAAAATTTTAAAACAAATTGAAAAAGTTTCTCCTTGACAACTCCTATTCCACAGAAGAATTTCTGTTATTGTAATGTATAAAGGATGCTGGGTAGAAATTAGTAACTCACAAATGTATATTTAAAAAGAAATAAAGGCCTTATAAATGTTCAGCATGTATCCATTTTTAAAAATTAATTTGCGATGTGAATGTAAAAATGACTTGTTCCACATAAAAATGTAATTTTTCTAATGTACGAGGTGTTGAAAAGATGTGTTGAATACTTTGAGAGGTGGTAGTACTCATTGAAACAAGAAAAATAAGTCCAATAAACATAGATCCGAAAAGACATACTTTCTGCGATAAACACGTATTTACTGGAGGTGTTCAGTGTGGCATCCATTCATGACCCCTCTGCCCTTTAGTGTAGGGAATGATGCAGTCTTTGAAGTATATATGGTTGTTGTATGTGCTGGCACACATTGAAGATGCGGCCCTGTAGTGTTCGCACATCATTGATCGGTATGGCATAGATCAATTCTTTTGAATGTCCCCATAACTAAAAGTCTAGGGACCAGTCCAGTGGTCCTGAAATTTCTGTCATATGTTCAAGCATCATTGTGATGAAAGTGTGCAAGTGCGCCGTCATGCACGGACCACATTTGCATTCATTGCTGTAATGGCACAACCTCCAGTGAAGTAGGCAATAATTAATGAGAAAGTCTAGCAAATGCACCCCAGTTAACTTTTGAGGTAGCACATATGGCACTATCAATCTATCGCCAAGTACATCTGCCTATACGTTGATTGAGAATCAGTGTTGATGACCTCTTTCCTGAATTGCTTGGGAATTTACATCTGCCCATACATGCTGGTCATTGATATTCACAGTACCGCCTCTTGTGAACCCTGCATCATCAGTAAATGAAATCTCGGGTGTGAACAGTGGATATGCGGCACACTACTTCTGCAAAAGCCATTCACAGAACCGCTGTCTGCCCCATTATGATCCTGTGGCCTTAGGGCCTGAACATGTTGTAGGCGGTATTGGTACAGCAATTCTTAATGAAGTACCCCCCCCCCCCCCCCTGCCCTCCACCCTGGTAATAGAGTGATGAGACATGTCTTCTGCTGCTGCTAATCGCTGCACAATGGTCTCAGGGGTTTCTTCCACCAAATGTAGCACACGCTCCTCCACGTCAGGTGTGCAGATGGTGCTGGGCCTTCCACGGTCAGTCTTCGGAGGTGCAAGGTACCTCTGTCCCTCAGACTCTAGAGAAGTCTCCTGAACAGCTTATCAGAGAGCACTCTGCGCTGTGGATATTTTTCAGTGTAGAGGCACTGGCTCGTAGGCTATGTCCATTTGCTGTACCACAGCAGAATGTCATATCTGCCCTTTCACTTATCAAGTAGTAGGCTTCCACTGCTAACAAGTGATAGAAGAGAGAAAATGTAAATGTATATGTAAACAGCACAATAACAGTAAGCACATAGGTGAACCCACATTTGGAAGAAGGTAAAACACCATGAAACATACCCAGGGTTGACAGTACTTTACAAGAAGGCACACAAACACGACAAAAACTAACATACAACACAACCCAAACAACACGGCTGACTGCAGACCACCTAATGGTGAGTAGAGTACAGTGAGTAAGACATCAGAATATCCTGCTGACAGATTTGATGGAGTGCCAGTGCAGTGACTGTGCTAATATCTGCAACCATGCATCACACAGCCCTTCCTATAAATACGTGCTTATCTCGGAAAGTATGCATTTCCATACCCATGTTTGTTGGACTTATTTTTCTCGATTTGATGAGTTCTACCACATCTCAAAGTATTTGCACTTTTTTTTTAACACCCTGTATAGTGTAGTTTCTTGTGGATGCTCACACACAAAAATACCTGGGATGTAGTGATAACATAAACTACTAAACAACTTCCTTCTATGTACATTCTCTGTACTTTGTAAACTGAAGGTGTTATATTTTCAGACTGCACAATGTGGAAGGCGACTGCTGGACAAAATCTACAGATAGCTGATGGAAATGACGATGACTGGGAGACAGACCCAGATTTTGTTAACGATGTTACTGAACAAGAACAGCGATGGGGATCCCGAACAGTTGAAGGCTCAGGAAGAACTGTTGGTGCAATAGAGTAATTATGGAGCAAGCTCATTCTCACTTTTATATATATATATATATAATCATAGTGTGGTGCAAACCTAACTGCCTTATGCTGATTCTCCCTTACAGATATGATACCATTACTTTGTCTTGCGAATTGTAAATTTTCAAACATATGCAGTCGGTGATTTCTTGCCAGCCAGAACCCTGTTGGCTGTTGTGCATTCCACAAGACACTAATTTGATTGCATGAAGTTTAAGACATTGCTTCTTGCTTTATCTGTAGTGCATTGCTGTTACACACATCGCTGTGCCCATTAAAATTTAACTTCATAATTACTGATAAGCTGAAGAGTACTATACATGCCAAACAGACTCGGCATGTGATTCTACAAGGAATGCATCATTTATCAGATAAAGGGCCAGTTTTAAATTTTTGCAGACCCATATTCACACAGAAATGTAAAACCATATGGTGGATCAATTTCTCTCTGTTTGTCAATAAAAGTTGTACTTGTTGTTCTAAATGAAAGTACATGTACATGTACATTGCTGTTTTCTCTTGACTACTCAACAGCCCAGTAGAGTTAAACTTAATTGATAGGTGTGCTGCAGTGGTGCAGATGAAAGCTGAACTTGATACATAAATTACAGTCAATATTTGTGCACATGTTTCTTAACTGGTTCCAGACCTAAAGACATTGAGTGATCAGCAGAACATCTCACTATTATGATGACAATAACAGTAATATTTAGGGATTGCAGTGTTGAGATTTCAGACTAGTGAAACTAATTGAAAACTTGTGCACATTTTGTAGGTTGCTTTACATATAGTGTATAATGTCTTTTGGTCATTATTATTATTATGTTTATGGTGGGATGGTCACAGACATCTACTAGTTGGTTTTGAAGGTGCTGTAAATTGCTGAGGCAAGCAATCTTCTGCATGTAAGTTTCAAAGCTGTTTCATCTTACACCTGTACCACCAAAGAATCTTTGGTTTGGTGTGTAGAAAGTTAAGATAATACAAAATTTGGATAAGAATATTATTTGAAGAATAATATATGTAATAGATTTGAGGACAGTGGCACTTATTCTTCTTATAAACACAAATTGGCTGTTGACAGTACAGCTAAAATAGGTGCTCCTCTAGAAGGTTGAGTAGTAGAAATTTGTAACAACATTTGTGCAAAAGATGAAAATATCTATGTTCAGAGACGTATTCCTTGTTAAAACATGCAAGAACATAAAAACTATTGCTCAAACATTTATCTATTCAGTAAACCAGTGCATATTCCAAAGATATACTTATAGTACAATGGCTGTGTTAATAATGCTTTTTATGGGATACCAAGGCCAAAATTAAATTTGTCAGAGACACTCATTATTTTGTTGTTGTCAATCATGTGACCTGATAAAGTGCAGTGAGTATTCAAATTGAATCATACTGGAAAACAAGACATGAAATGAGCTATGAAGTACAGAGAAGATGAAACACAGAAGAGAACAGAACAACTCCTTGTTGCTCACTTACCTTTGTGCAAGGCAGTGGTGACCATGAACTGCACTGCATACGAATTAAGCCTATATTTCAGGGTGGTCACAAGGGTCAAGATCTGTTGAGGCTTATGAAAGATTCTGTAGAAACACACCATGCTGCAGTGTTTACAAACTACAATTTGAATACATCATCATCACAATCTTATTTAATCACCCTCTGTTAAACAAATAAATTATAAATTCAGTTGACACTGTGGGTGTGGAACTTGAGCTCATGATCATATTTGAAGTAGTGTTTGGCTTGAAAAATAACTACTTATGGGTTGATACTGAACTGATGCAAAACAGTTCCTTCTTTAAATTAAAGTTTACCATGTTTATTTGCAGAGCTTGTTGACTGCATCATAAAATTAATGTATGTAGGTGGAGTCAACATGGTTGATTGAACTATATGGCATTATGGTTTATTATTTTACATCAAAATGTTTATCAAAAAAATTCCTGTTTTGGCTAAGAACTGTTTCAGTAACAACCCAAGCTGACAACCAGTGCAAACAAAGCTTCACTAACATCCTGCTAAATCAGGGCCGGCCAGAAATTCTGCACGCGTGCGGTGCTCTTGCACATGTGCAACTTCCGGGTCACAGCATGCACGCCACAGCCGTCAGCGTTCATGTAGTGCATGTTCCTACACACAGATGTCGCTCCTCTGTTACACAAAGTGCGTCATCGACACCTCGTATGTATATACCAACCTGGGCTGTGTCTGTAAGATCTGTTTCTTCATCGAGCGCAACAGAGAAAGCAACAAATTATTTAGCCTTATTTATTAGCTGCCTGTGCAGATCCCCGTCCATAGCACTGATACGTCTTGTCACTGTTTGTTTGGATAGACTGATATCTTGAAACCTGCTAACTTTCGTGGGACACACAAGTTCTGCAGCATCAATCAGACGCCCTTTCACAAACTCCCCTTCAGAAAAGGGTTTCCCAGATTGTGCAATTCTTAATGCGATTTTAAAACTTGCTCGCAGTGAAGATTTAGTGTGGTTGTCATTCTGGAAAATTGAAAACAGTACATTATACACCGTACAGTAAAACAGACATAAATGTAACACAAGAAACTAAGAGTTCAAGAAGTATCAGTTACTTTGGCGTACAGTAAAATCGAGTTGATGTGTCTCAACCATTTTCTGAAGGACATTTAGTTTTGCTTGCTGTTCTTCACTGTTGAGTACACTACACTCGTCTTTGTGATATGTATTGTAATGTCTTTCAATTGAAAACTTACACTGGATGCCTATTATTCGGCGGTACAGCAAATACTGTGAGTTTTCACCAACGGCAACAAAAAAGAATTGCAGTTCCCAGTCGTTTTTAAACGACTGAGAACATAGATCTCCCGTCCTTTGCTTTTTCACAGTACTTGCCATTTCCCAGTACTTCTCTGTTAAGCTTACGGTCACCAGGGGTAAACGAGACTGGATATGTTGCGCTCTTGTTTGTACCACAGGATAGTGGAGCCGCCGCCATTCATTTAGGACACATGTCTAATAACAGATGTCGCTGTCACACACGTGCGCACATGTGCAGCACTTCCGCACGTCTGCACACTGTGCAGCGTTTGGCCGGCCCTGTGCTAAATGAAAACCAAAGTTCATTTCCTACACTTATTACTACTTTTATCATGATACCATATGAAAACTCGAGTTCAAAGTATAAAATACTTTGGGAAAACACCCAAGTCTCACATTGACTTCTCTTGCAAAATTGATAACTTTCCACTATGTAGTTTATACTGTTTGGAAACTAAGAAGACTAATCTGTCTGTACTGTCCTGTCATGAAGTCTAGGCAAGTTTGCATAAATGACATCTTGTGTGAAGGACACTAAAATTCATGTTAATTTTCGTGGTATACAGTGTATGAACATTCAATTATTTCTCATATAATGTAAAATCAATGAATTAGACTTTTCGTAAATAGTAAATTAAAGTACAAGAAATTATGAATATAACTTGCTACTAAACTGCAATGGATAGCCCTACTTATAATTTATTTTGTTTGTACCATTTTCTTAACTTAGAACTATAATTGTACGTTTGTACACGAATTCTGCATGTCTTACATTTACATAATTAATATGGGGTAAAGGTGATAAGGTGCCTAGTTCTTCATACTGCCGTGTGTTTCCATGTGTTATTCAATTTATCTGCATTGAATTTCCATCTCTCTGGAATCTTAAGTGCAGCTGTTTCTTGTAAGTCCTTAATACGTGCTTCAATGGGTTTTTCTCATGGCACTAGCTGTACCAGATACTTTTGCCACCAATACTTTCTGCTCCAGCCCTGTACAGTAGCCAGCACTTAGCTGTATGTGGCCACAAATTCTTACTTTTATTCACTTACCTGGAGTGAAGTTTTCTGCAGTCTTTACTATATGGAAAATACTTTACTTACTGTGCTGATCTCCTTAAAGCTGGACTGGATGCACACAACTAAGTGACACATCTGTGTACGACTGCCCTTGATGGAATTTCGTAACATGCTCAAAGCAGGTGTTCATTCTGGTAAATCCTCTCACAGGTCAAACTTTCTGACAGAAAGCTATGACATTTTTAAATTATTAGATTTTAAACTTGGAGAAACTTCCTCTTACTTAAAACAGTTCAAGATCTCATGTGTTATGCAGTCACCTCACAGCGTGTATATTGGTCAAACCGAGTGACCAATTAGCACTCACGTGTCAGAGCATGAATGCTACATATGACTGAGGCAACTCAGCAAATCATCAATTGCTGAATACAATGTGGAATGCAGCCAGACTATCAATTTTCAAGAAGTCAGTGAACTTGCTTGGCAGCTCCAGTGAACTTGCTTGGCAGCTATCGACACAGCAGGGCTATTGAAAGACGTAATTGAGCATCCCAACTGCATGAGCAAGAAGTATAGCTACAAGTTGCTGAAGGCCTGTCTGCCAGAAATTCCAGTTACCCTGAAGAGAACGGCTACATGTATTCACCAGCCAACAGCTCCACAAGACTTAGGTTCACATGCATGAACAATTGGCCATGAAAGAACTGCCATGCCGCATCAACATCTTGCTACAGGAAAACACTGCGATGTCGGTACAAGTTGACCGTTGGCTGCTGATTCGCTATTGCCTGACAATCACTTTTTAGAGTCTCCTCCACAGGCATCTCGACTTCAAACTGTCTAATGCAATACCAGAATGTGATGTAAGTTGTCACCTAATAATCAAAATAAGATCCCTGAAAAGAATCACTGTAAAGACACTTGAAACACCTGTTTTATAGTTGTTTACATACTTCAACTGATGCAGCCTAACACTGAAAAGATTTTATTTAAATTGACATAGCCCTGTACACTTAATTCTAGCTGTGTTCAATGAGTTTTACTGGACATTTGAAAGCCTGTTGTTTAAATTTTTAATGAGACTTCCGTCAATGCAAACATTTTCGCGTGGAACATATACTCTTTGATACCTTTCAAGCAGTTGTGAAATTGAACCTTTCAGGCAGTTTTGAGATAACTTTCTTTATATTTTTTAGTTTATCATGTTATATTTCTGGGGAGTCCATAGTAGTCTGTAAAAACTTGGAGAAGGTTGTGCATTTTGTCAATTACTTCGTTCCATCAAAAAGTTGTATGTGAGTTACTTTTCTTTTATGTGCCCTGAAAGGAAGTTTTTCTTGTTTCTGAAACAAGAAATCTGAGAACAAAGTGCACTTTCAACCATCAGCTGCATCAGGAAACTGACATTCTTTATTATTTAAAGAATCGCAACAGCCTCACTTAATATTTTGGCTGATAAAAAATTCATTTCCTTTTTAGTGGAGTTTGGATGATAGTGTGACAAAATTTACTTACAACTTGGAGTTCTAAAGAACTATTTCAGATTTGATCCTTCAAATGTGGTTATTATAATTTTCTGCTGTGCCATCATAGTTCTGGTCTCTCTTTCTTTGTATGATCTTTCACATGCTTGGATGCATAAATATGTTTTGTAGTCTACCATATTGTATTTCCCTTACTCCAAAAAAATCCACCATGATTGCCTTGGCCATGACTTGAATCACTACAATCTCTTTTTCCAACAAAAAATTAATTTATAAAATAGTGAATTTGTGTGGCTTTTACTTCCTGTGGATAAGGTGGTACGATTTCTGAAGATTACAAAGTATGGCTATAAACAGTTGCACTTGCAGCGTGAGTTGGTTTCACAAATACACACAGTACCATCTGTTGTCATGACACTACTAATACAAATACTCCTAGACTACAAAAGAACTATTATCATTCATAATATAATGGCAGCTACTCCTGTCATCTTATTGCCATAAATAGACCTGTCATAGTGTCTGTATCCATATTTGTAGGCAGACAAGTTAAACACACAACCGAGGAATGTCATGCAGTCTGCAGTCAAAGAATCTACTTCAAAGAAGTCAAAATTTACTTTTTTCCAGAATGTTTGTGATGTGATTACATTGATTTTCTAGTGAAAGGTGACTACCACACATATTTATAGAAATTTTTTACTGCAGAAATGAAAGAAAAAAGTGCACAGCAGATTACAAGAAAGATCCTTTTCCAGTGTGATTAATATATTAGTTTTTTCATGTCCAAGTTTGATATCAAAGTTTTTCTTGAGGATATTTCCCACTTTCCAGATTCAGTTCACTTGACTTAGATTAGCTTTCATTCCAATGGATCTATAGTGAGGAGATCCTCCAGGATGTAAAACTTGCAAGAAAAGAAGAATGCACAATAAATATTTACAAAGAAAACAGATATACGAGGGTTGGAACTTTAATAGTGGCAACTATTTATTTACAGCTCGTACAAAATAGATATGTGTTTCAAAGTTTTACTGACCTTCAAAGTAGTCACCAGAATTGTGTATAACCCATTGCCAGCGATGTGGAAGTTGTAGGATACTCTTAGCAGTGCCAGTTGTGTTGAAAGTTAGAGTGCTGCGGTCTATTGCCTGAAGAATTTGTAGCAGTTCTGAAGCGAATGCTGTGAAGTGTTTCCTTCAGTTTAGAAAGCGAGTTGAACTTACGAGGGCTTAAGTCAGGGGAGTGCAGAAGGTGGTATTGCACTTAGCAGCCCCATCAGTCAAACAAATCAGTAAAAGCTTGCACTGTACACACTTGTGCATTGTCCCACAAAATGATGGTCAGGTCCTGCAGAAAGTGCCATCACTTCTGTCTCTAAGCAGGTCGTAGGTTGTGTTCCAAAAATGAACAGCATAGAGACAGAAGTGATGACACTTTCTGCAGGACGTGACCATCATTTTGCAGGAAAATACTCAAGCTCATACAGTGCAAGCTGTTACTGATTTGTTTGACTGATAGGGCTGCTAAGTGCTATATCACCTACTGCACTCCCCTGACTTAAGCCTTCATGAGTTCAACTTGATTTCTAAACTGAAGGAAACACTTCACAGCATTTGCTTCAGAACTGCTACAAATTCGTTGGGCAATAGACCACACTGCTCTAACTGTCAACACAACTGGCACTGGTAAGAGTATCCTACAACTTCCACATCGCTGGCAATGGGTTATACACAATGCTGGTGACTACTTTGAAAGTCAGTAAAACTTTGAAACGTGTATCTATTTTGTACGAGCTGTAAATAAATAGTTGCCACTATTAAAGTTCCAACCCTCGTATTAATGTTCCTTCCCCAGATCCCAAGTGAAATGACCTTTGTGGATGTGGAATAAGTCAAAAAATCTTAAATATATTTTCATTTAAAAGGTAATAACAAATGTGTCACAAAACATGGAAATATTCAATATACTGACGAGCATATGACAATTTGTTGCCTATAGTTGCCACGCATCACCTAGAAAAACCATTTCAAAATACTTATTTACAGTAATCACATTACGGCATTGCATTTGTATAGAAGTCATATTGTACATAATACTCATGTTATTTTATATGAGGGTGATTCAAATATAAACAGTAATTGTGCCAGTGTACTGCACAAGCAAATCCAAGCAGGATGGTTTAGTGGGAGTGGGGAGAGGGGAATTGTAAATTGGTATGATAGGGAGAGGGAACCAGCTTGGTTTGCTGCTGCACTCTGTTCTGGCCTCAGTACAGCCATGAGTGAACAAGAGGTTCCTTTGTCTGTTGTGCTGTGTATTATGATGTTTTAACCCTTGAAGGAGTTAAACCCTCAGAGATTTTAACTCATTTGAAGGCACAGTTTGGGGACACTGTACTATCCCAGAACTGAGACTTTACTCGGGTCATAGAGTTTAAGGGTGGCTGAAAAAGTGTAGAGAATGAGGGTCCTACTAGTTGGCCAAGGTCAAGTCTCACAGATGACAGCATCTGTGCTGTTCAAAAGCTTATTATAGGTGATCACTGATACAGTGTTGAAGAAATCACAGCAGAAGTGGGTATCAGCATTGCAAATACTCATGCCATTATCAGTGAACAGTTTGGCTTTAGAAAAATTAATGCTTGATGGGTTCCAAAGTCGTTAATGGAACAAAGAAGAGGAAGAAGAAGAAGAAACAGGTCAGGTTGAAAATCCGTGAGAGACTTCTGAATTGATTCTGGCTAGAAGGGGAGAATTTTTTGAAGTATATCATCACATGTGATGAGACATGGGTCCATTATTACACTCGAGAATCGAAAATGACGAGTAAGGAGTGGTGAAGAAAGGATGAAGCCTGCCCCGTGAAGGCCAAAACCCACCTCTTTATGCAGAAAGTTCTTGTGACTGTGTTTTTTGACTACAGAGGAGTGTTACACATTGATATCTTCGTGACTGATGTCTGGTGAATGCAGCTAACTACTACTAGTCATTAATGTCAGCAAAAACTGCCTCCTGAAACAAAAGATCAGGAATGCACATCAGAGATGTCATCCATTTCTATGACAATGCTAAGCCACACATTGTGAGTTTCAGAAGAGACAGATTGGAGGCTATGCACTGGGAAACCACCGAACACCATCCCTACAGTTCAGATTTGATAACCCCCCCACACGGCTTTTTTTTTCATCCATGAAAGAATTATTTGGAGGGTAACGATTCGAAAACAGTGAAGATGTCAAGAAACATGTGCACAATTGGTTGATGATGCACCCTCAGACTTTTTATGAACATGGCTTTTCGTGAATTAATTGCTGGCAAAAGCATGTAGAGTGTGCAGGAGGCTATGCTGGATTCAATTGTGTAAATGATTGATCAATAACTGTATAACAAATGATAACTATTTATGTATGAATTACCTTCATATTATTAATATTGTATTTTCATCAATCAGTTCTGCTAAGAAATTCATCAATGAAGTGGAAGGGATTGGCCACGAATAAATTGTTTAGGCCTATCGTAAACTGAACTTTATTGGTAGTTAAAATTCTTATAGCTGCTGGAAATTTATTGAAAATGTGTGTTTCTGAATAATGGATGCAATTCCAAACTGAAGTAAATGACTTTATATCTTCGTGAATATTATTCTTATTTCTAGGATTGATTCCATGAAATGAAATGAATTGTAGGTTTGAAAAAGAGATATATTTGTAATGACTAATTTGTTAAGGAATAGCTATATTGGGGAGCAATAGTTAGTGTCCCCAGTTCCTTAAATAGGCCTCTGCTGGGCATTTTTGAGTTCACACCACAAAATTCATATTACATATTTTTAGGCATGGAGAACCTTAGCTGGGCTTGATGAGTTACCCCAAAAATAATCCCATGTAACATTATAGAATGTAAGTAAGCAAAGTATGCAAGCTCTTTTATTTTTGTACCACCGATGGCTGGCAAAATTTGCATTGCAGATAGAGATGTGCTTATGTGTTTTAGCAGTTCTGTGGTGTATTCCTTCCAGTTGAATTTATTATCAAGTTGTAATCCCAAGAATTTAACACTGCCAACTTTATCTGCTTGTCATCATATTTTAGACATTTACTTGAACAAAAACTCTTACAAGTGCTGATCTGAATATAGTGTGTGTTTTTTTTTTCAAAGAGTTTGTGGTGAAGAATTGACTAGGAACCATTTATTAATGTCCATGAAAATTTCATAAACTGAACTTTCTAAGACTAGATTTGCTATTTATTGCAATGTTTGTGTTGTCTGCAAACAAAGCAGCTTGACATCTGGTAATGTTACTGATTAAAGGTCACTAATATATACAAGAAAAAGTAAGGGCACTAAGATGGAACCTTGTGGGACACCACATATAATTAGTTCCCAATTGGATGATAGCTGAATGCTTAATACATGTGTCTTTTGTATGACACCCTTTTTTTACTGTCGAGATCTAGGATTTGAATCATTTTCCAGCATTTCCTGTTATGCCACAATATTCTAATTTACTTAAAAGGATATTGTGATTTACACAGTCAGATGCCTTCAACACATCACAAAATATACCAGTAGTCTGTAACTTATTGTCCAGTGAATTAAGTATAAGGGTCAGTCAAATGAAAATGAGACAGATGGGAAAAAAGTAAGTAAACTGTTAATTGTTTTAAGGGGACACAGTCACGAGGGAACTCCCATAAGGAATCAATGCTAAAATGAGCAAACGTCAGGTACACTTTCTGAAGTAACTAATGGAGATAAAGACCTGAAACTTTTACAGTGTACAGCTGAAACATCATTCTCAAATCACATAAAAATGGTTAATGTATTTTATGTATTTCATGAGTAATCATTTTTTTGTTCTATAAGACAAAAAATTAAAACTTTTCTAAACACATTGGAGCTTGTGAATCTGTTCTTTTTATCACTACTGGTCTACTTTTTATATCTAATTAATCATCGTTGTATTAACAAGAGATACTGTAAGTCTGATGTCTGTAGCAGTCATAGTTTTTGAGAAAAGTGTACCACAAGGTCAAAAAATGTAGTTTTGAGAAAAATGGTATTAAAGTTTTACGCGCAAGAAAGTAATGTACAATGTCATACAGACACACTTTTAAAACATTCCAGGGCTATACAGTGGCTCAGCTTCTTGATCTTTATCTTCTTTTCTTTGATCTTCTGGCTATCCTGGCCTCCTTGGTAGCATTTCCTGCAGAAATATCAGCATAACGGATACGGTCCATGTCAATTTTTTTCAGTCCCCTTTAAGTATTGATACCATCCTTTGTTCCCAAGAGTCTTAATACATCAGTCTTCTTTGACACACCAGCATTGAAGCACATCACTGCATAATGAACACCAAATTTTAGTGTTTCTTTTCTAACGAAAACAGTTTTTGGTAGCCTTGTCCAAATGACAGAATTCAAACTTTCATTTGGGTTTTGAGTTTTTCCATGGAGACACTTTTTCAAGAGCTCTTGTTGGCTAAGGTATCTGAAAATGGGTTTCACAGCTAGCAGGATTTTTTCTGGAATTGAATGTTTGTGCTTATAGCTGGAAGATGTAGCTGGGTTGTTGAATTTGCACCAGCTGTCAGGTCCCCGTGGGCAAAGGTTATGTTGTAGTTCCTCATCTGTTGAAATTTTATGAAAGAATATAGCCCAGATGGCTCTCCTCATTGCTTCTACATTGTTGCAGTTATTTCTAATGGCCATACCATAATAAGTCTGGACCCTGTCTATTTCAGCCTTTGTCAGGCCCCCTTTACCACCTAACTTTTTTTCCTTACATATCTTTACAAGTCGTGATCCCATTCTTTTCTGTACATGTCCTATACTTCCCAGTTTATTAACTTTGACTCTAGGCTCATAAGGTTTATCTTCTACCACTTTCTGATACGCCTTACTGTCCCCGTCCCCAAGATAGTCTGTATAGAGGATACCTCTTGACAGCACAGACCTTTTGAATATGTTAGCAACACCAGCCACTTCCATGCCTCCACTAGAACCATCAAAGTCCTTTTTGCACACATGTTGTATAGTGAGATTTTTGCTACAGATGTCACAGAACTTAGTAATAATTTCAATATCCAAAACCTTCCCAGTATCAAAAGAAGTTGCTGACACAATGCCATTTAGGGATGTATGCCCACGTTTCTGCCAACTGCCATCAAAACCAGCAGAAATTTGCCTAGGGTCAGATTTTGTATCATTCAACTGAACTGCTTCTTTGGTTGCTTTCAACATTGTAGATTCACTTACCTCAGCTACAACTGCACCAATAGTCTTGTTGTAAACATCAAACTTTCTTGGAGGTGGAGAAATGTTCATCACTGCACAAAGAACATCACCTGCACTTCGCCCCTTTCCAATAGATCTAAGTGCATATACTAATCTTATATTGTTTTCATACAATCTGCTTCTTGTTACGTGGGATGACATTGTATCGGCAGTACAGCTACATTCCAAACACGTCAAAACTAAATTACAAACAATTTCCTTGGTTTTCACCACATCTTTGTGCAAAGGAACGTTTCCACCACAGTTTTTACAATTTGTGTGTTTTTCGATAAGTTCACATAATAACCTCACGGAGATCAGAATGTTTGTGTCAGTAACAACAGAAACACTGTTCACACCACATATTGCATTGTCACGCATTTGAGAGGCACTCGGAAAACCGGCAGCATCTAGAAGCTTCTTGCTCGAAGCACTGACACTTGCACTGACTTCACTTTCAGTATTATTTTCTGCCCTCTGTTCAAAACTAGCAGTTTCGCGATTTATTTTTACATATTTATTTCCACGAAACTTAGGCTTATATCCAAACTTCCTTATTCTACCCACTGTGTTATAACGTTTCACAAAATCATTACATGTATATCACCAAAACGTAAACAGCTAGGATGAAGAAACTGACAGGCGATAGTCGACAATGCAGACAGGCTGGCAAACGTCAGAATAACAATTCTCTCTTGCAACCCAAATAAAGCGTATTTATATCCATGGAACATAAATTATTGTTGTACTACAGTCAATGCTGACTACTGCGCAAGACACAGCAAAAATGGATGTGGCGCTAGTTACTGTGCTTCACGAACAAGTTAATAACTCCAAATCTAATAATCAGATTTGTATGAAACAAATGGCATTTTGTAGCCAAATAATTGGAGCACAGATTAAGACTAAAAAAAAGAAATTAGATTTTTTTGAGCCTGTTTTCGACTGTGTCCCCTTAAAAGTAATCACCGTAACTGTTAATACATTTATCCTGCTGTGACACAATACGGTCAATGCCTTCGTGGAAAAATATTTGCAGTTGCCTGTGGAACCATGATTGACCCAGTGTGCACCTGTTCATCCAAAGCAAATCAACGGCCACCAATATCTTTGAAGCCCACCTGTTGCCAAGATTGTTTCAAGTGTGCTGCACAGGTGTCACTAGGAAACCTTTTGACGTCCTCCTTTCAGTTCCGATTTTTTCCCATGCGATTTTTGTATTTTTGGAGCTCTGAAGAAATACATTTGTGACTATCGATTTGCTTCGAAAGAAGAGGTGCGCGCCTGGGTAGAATCGTGATTCTGTAGGCGACCGCGAATGTTTTTCTATGAAGGCATTGACTATCTTCTCGAAGTGGGATGAATATGTTAACAGTTATGAGATGTACTTTTGGGATAATGAACAGTTTACCTACTTTTTCCACCTGTCTTATTTTTATTTGAGTGCCCCTTATACCTTATCACTGTATGTGTATCTAGCCTTCTCAGTATCGGAATATCTGTACTGTGACTTTGGCAATTTATTATTGGTGGCCAAACAGTTAAAAAAGTGACTGTGTAGTACTTTTTCTAAAATTTTTGACAATGCTGGCAAAAGTGAAAGTGGATGGAAATGTGGTGGTATTTCTTTTATCTCCATTCTTAAACAAACATTTAAGTTTACCACATTTCAGCCAATCAGGAAATGTTCCACTGATAAATGACTCATTACACAAATAACTTAATATGTTACCAAACTCAGAAGCACAGTCTTTAATTAACTTTGTTGATATTTTATCATAACTACTAAAATAATTTGATTTTACATGTTTTATAGTGGGCATTACTTTTGCTGGTGTAGTGAGGGTCATATTATTGAAGTTGTGTGTAATGACTGTTCTGAGATATTCCACGATAGCATCTAGTGAACATGACAACTTCACCTCTTCAGTAACAGTTATGAAAGGAAATGCTTGTTAAATAGATTTGTAACTCTGCACACACATTTTACCAATGTATCATTTACTCCTAATGCTGTTTGCTCTTCATCTCTGGTTCTGTCAGTCTCCTCCTTCACTATATACCATATTGTACTTATTTGCTATCTGAGGGGATTATCATCTTCCTGTAATGCATTTGCTTTGATATCAGTATTACTATCTGCAATATTTTGCGGTATATCTTGTAATGAATACAGCATCGACATCAGAGCTGTTTCTGACTGAGACGTACAACTTCCTTTTTATCTTACAAGAGATATTTGTTCCCTGAGTAACCCCAGACTTCTTTGTAGACTTTGGTAATCTATTTATTTCCTGTTTTCCAGATTCAGTTGTCTTGGCCTGCTGTTTATTTCCTGACATGGAAGAAGTTTAAGCAAGTCTGCAGGCTTTTGTGCCTTAAGTTAAAATCTTCTGTGTTGTTAGGACACATTATATTTCACCAGACAATTGATGCTTTGACATCTCTGCTGGGAACTTCTTCAGGATCATATGGTGTCCCCTGTAGACTGAGCACTGTCAGAGACCAATGTCGCCTTCTTTTATAAACAGGCGTGTTCACGTGCTTGTGCTGGAGATGTGGGATTATTGGATAAAACTCTTATGGTTACAATTGGTGGGTCATCATCACTGGATAGTGATAACAGACACGAAAGCATGCAGACTAACATAAAATGCTTGTATGTGCATGATGTTTATACCACCCGCAGAAGATTGGAGAACCTGTGCAGAAGAAGAAGTAAATTACTGAGTGATTGGTCTTCTCTTTCCTGTTGTTGTGATAATGATGTAATCCCCAAATTATCCAGAATTAGTCAACACGTGCAGACAATGAAAGCCAGGAGGATTTACCGAAGGGCAAGCCAAACTTCTTCATGAAAGAATCCAGCAAATGTGCAAAGACTTGAATTATTTCAGCTTCATTTTCGTTGCTTTTAATTTTCCACTGGCAACAACTCTGTCGCTTCAGGACTGGGATAAATTGGACAGTATAACGATTAATCGTTCGGCAAGATTTCCACATTTCAGTGCTATGAAACAGAAAGAGAAATTTGAGAAACTAATGGATAAACTACACAAGAAAGACAACATTGTGTATCTGAAATGAGTAGCAGTGAATCTCTCATCAGGGGTACTCAATGATGCAGATGTCTCAGTTCTGGCCAAAGGTCTGAATTTCGCAACTACATTCCTGTTGAAGAAATTGTAAGTGCTGTCGAAGCATCCTTGTTTCATCTTGAAAGTGCAGGTCAAACAAGTGAGACAAGATGTGTTGAGAATTCTATGAAAATTGAAACCACCCAAAAGCAGCATATCGGTACAAGAAAGGAAAGCTTTTAATGAACTCAAGAGATAAGGGAAATGATGAAGTTCTTATGAACATTTTGGAAGACCATGACAAGATGGAACAACTATTAGCTTACTCTTTGTACTGCAAGTTAAAAAATGATCTGACAAACAGAATCATTCAGAAAGTGAAAAATTTGATATCAGAGTCCAAAGTGGATAGCTCTTATTACAAAGAATCCATCACCTCAAAAACCTGTCTCTCCCAGAATGTGTGGACTACCCAAGATACACAAAGAATCAGTTCCTTCGCGATCTAGTGAATGAGATTAACTCATAAACTTACTTTTTAGCAAGTCTTTTGTCTGGAAAACATGTCGTTGGAAAATCAAATACTTTTGTAAAAGATTCAAAACTTTCTTAGAAATTATAAGCATGGTGAAGATATCAGCAAGTGACATTCTTGTTAGCTTCGATGTGACATCGCTATTTACAAACATCCCAGTATCAGATACAATGGAGATCATAAGGGAGAAAGTTGCACCAGATGTTTATGGCTTAATTAATTTATGTCTTTGATGAGCTGTTTTAAGTATGATGGTGAGCTCTATGAACAGACTGATGATGTTGCTTTGAGCTCACCCTTGTCGAACAGTAGCAGCTGACATTTTTATAGATTATTTTGAGCAACAGGCATTAAGTAGTGCTCCTTTGAACAGACTGATGGTTTTGTTACGAGCTCACCCTTGTCGAACAGTAGCAGCTGACATTTTTATGGATTATTTTGAGCAACAGGCATTAAGTAGTGTTCCTTTGAAGCCTTCCTGTTGTATCTGCTATGTGGATGATACGTTTGTTATATGGCCACACAGCAAAGAGGAGCTTCATGGGTTCCATACTTCTTAACTGCAATTCATCCCAAATTTGTCTTGGAGGTTGAAAGTGAGATCGGTCTCCCGCTCCTAGATGTGTTGGTGTATGAAAGATCTGACACCACACTAGGACACAGAGTGTATAGGAAGCCAACCAACACAAATAAGTATTGAGATACCACTTTGCACCTTTACCCAGCCCAGACACGAGCAGTGCTCAACACACTATCTTATGTGCCTTCCACAACAGCTTGGAATTAGAGCTGGATTTTTTAAAGAAGACTTTGAAGTCCAGTGGCTGTGACAGTTTGTCTATAGACATGGCTTTTAAGTGAAATATTAATTTTGCTAATAGAAACGACGATGAACTGCCCTCTCACTCTGTTAAGTTATTGTTTGTTTCTGGGGTCACTGATCACTGAAGGGGTCACTGATCACTGAAGCTGAATTCTAAGGAAAAAGGGTATTCAGACCACTTTAGTCAAACCAAAATAAAAGAGTTTTTCCAATGGGAAACGGATGCAGTTGATTGCCTCTATGAAATAATGTGTGGCTGCAGCAAAGTGTATATAGGTACATCAAACCATGTTTAACAAATGTGGTGGTTGCCGTAGAATTTTGAAAGAGGGGGTGTTCTGTGTAGACTGTAAGTTATGGTTTCATTGGGGCGAATGTAGTGGCGAGGAAACGAGGGTAGAAAATGAGGCTCTTCCATGGCAGTGTAGATTATCTAGAAAGGACAGAAAAATCTCGGAACAGGGGGCAAAAATTTGTGCCCTTAAGGCTGAATTAGAAAACGCGAACTTGGAATTACGTAGGTTAAGGGAGGAAAAAGAGACTGGGAACTGGGAAAAGGTAGCAAGCAAAGGGCGAAAAAGGGAAACAATTGTAAAAATTCCAGAAATTCAATTAGTAAATCAGTTTGGCTTGCTATCTGAAGTGGAGGAAGGGCTTCATCCAGATGTAGTGGAAAGCAGGTTGAAGCAGAATATTAGCTTAAAGAAAAAAGAAAGGTCGGGATCAAACCAGAATAGGAAAAGAAGAATTCTGCTTATAGGCAGCAGTCATGGGAGGGGTGTGGGCCAGCTGCTTCAGGAGAAATTAGGTGCAGGGTACCAGGTTACAAGTTTTGTGAAACCAAGTGCTAGCCTTAGCCAGGTGACAGAAAACTTAGATCAGCTATGCAGGGACTTTGAGAAGGAAGATCAGGTAATTATAGTTCGGGGAGCAGGAAACAGCCTGGCTATGAATCCAAGATACACTATTAGGAGTGACCTGGATAAAATAGGAGCAGATATTGAGCACACAAATGTAGGGTTTGTGGAGGTCTTTCAGCGCCATGATCAGCCCTGGGTAAACACTGCTGTAAGGCATGTTAACACTGAGCTGAACAGGATGCTCTAGGACACTGGCAAAATCTCACATAAGTGTTGTTCCAGTAAATGCTATTGGTAGGTGGGGATACACTACACATGGCCTGCACCTGAACAGGATGGGGAAAAGTAAGTTAGCTTCTCTATTAGCAGAAACTGTAAGGGGGTCCACAGTCACACAAGGGGTGATCCTGTGGTTAATGGGTCCAGGCAGACAGGTTTTTTAGGTTAAAGGCAAAGTCCAGACAGATGACAATCAGGATAAATAGAATAAAAGAAACTCCATGTACAGTTAATAGGGGTATAGCTAAGGTCAGTATCAACATACTTCATCAAAATAGCAGTGGAATAAAAAATAAAGTAGATGAGCTATTAGTGTGTTTAGATGATCTCAAAAATAAGAATGAGATTGGTATACTCTGTCTGTATGAACACCATGTAACTGTGGGGATGGATAGTGTCAGTATAAGTGGGTATAATTTAGCATCCTACACTTGTAGATCTAGGATGGATAAAGGAGGAGTTGCCATTTTCATAAAACAAGAGTATAAATGCAAAACTGTAAAAGTAAGCAAATTTTGTTTTGATCAGCACTTTGAGGTTTGTACATGTGAACTTCAGCTAGATAATGTAGTATTGATATTAGCAACAGTGTACAGGTCCCCATTAGGAGACTGGGAGCTGTTCATAAAAAAGTTTGACTCCCTATTATGCTGTCTGTCAGACAAAAAGAAGAAGTTATTAATCTGTGGTGATTTCAATGTAAACTTTCTAAATAATTCTGGTAAGAAAAGTGAACTAGAAGTTTTATTAACAACGTATAACTTAGAATCAGTAATCAATTTCCCTATACGTATAGCTCAGGACAGTAGCACGCTAATAGATAATGTATTTGTACAGAAAGGGGATGTAAAACAAATACGTGCTTTCCCTGTGGTAAATGGATTGTCAGACCGTGACGCACAACTGATTAACTTACATAACCTAACAGTGTGTACAGTTCAGAAACCATTAAGTAAAAGTGTGAGGTCACTCAACCCAGTATCTATACAGCACTTCATAAAAAGCTTAAGAAATGTTAATTGGGGAGATGTATATAATGAGCCAAATGCTAATGATAAGTGTAACATATTTTTTGATAAATTTATATCCCTCTTTGAACATTGTTTCCCAAAGAAAATTACTAAATGTAACACCACACTCTTTTCAAAGAAACCTTGGATTACTACAGGTATTAAAGTGTCTTCAGAAAGAAAAAGAAAACTAAATGAGACAGCAAGAACTAGTAAAGATCCAGAAGTAGTTTTACACTATAAAAATATTGTAACATACTGAGAAAAGTTGTAAGGAAATCAAGAAATATGTATATAAGAGAAGAAATTAACAACTCTGGCAATAAAATGAAATCAATATGGAATGTTGGTAGAAGGGAGACAGGAAAAGTAACCACTGGGGTAGGTAGTATTACTGTTAAAGAGACTGAGACCATCCTAACCAACAGTACACAAGTAGCTAATGTATTTAACGACGATTTCTTAAGTGTAGGAGAAAAAAATTGGTGAGAACAGTTCAAAAGAAAAAGCCATTGAAGAGTCTGTTTTGAAAAAAAATTAGTCAGATTAAGTTTCACCTAACAACCTCTTGTGAAATAAGTAAAATTATTAAATCTCTGAAAAATAATTGTTCTGTTGGAGTAGATGACATCTCTAATAAGATATTAAAACAATGTGGAGCAATTAGAGCTGATGTTTTGAGTCACATATGTAATGCATCACTAACTCAAGGTATTTTCCCAAACTGGTTAAAATATGCCATTGTCGGGCCTCTCCACAAAAAGGGGACACCACAGATGTCGATAATAATTGGCCATTATCCTTGCTTACAGCATTCTCAAAAGTCTTCGAGAAAGTAATGTACTCAAGAGCGGTCAGACATCTCAACAGCAATGGGATACTTAGTAAATCACAGTTTTTTAATCTCATTTTGTTCTCTTTTGTTCGTTGCATCTGCTCAGGGCGGACGTCATAAGACATCCGTTTAAGTTCGTTGTTGATCGGTTAACTCAGTTTTTTTATTACAGAGGGCAGCTAACCCTCTGACCGAACACACTGAGCTACCGTGCCGGCTAGTTTGGATTTCAAAAATGCTGTTCCACTGAGACAGCAATTTACAATTTCACTGTCCACATAATAGAGTCTTTAAATAGTAAAATGTCACCAATAGGAATTTTCTGTGACTTGTCCAAAGCATTTGATTGTGTGAACCATGACATTATGTTACAGAAATTACAATTCTGTGGTATAAATGGAATAGCATATGAGTGGTTTAAGTCATACTTACAGAACAGGAAGCAAAAAGTTTCCTTATATGGGTCAAGTGATTTAAATAAGTTTTCCACTTCATCTAACTGGGGTAAAATTACATTAGGTGTTCCACAGGGTTCAACCATAGGTCCCCTTTTGTTCTTGATATATGTGAATGACCTCCCTTCCTATCTGAAACAGGAAGCTGAACTGACACTGTTTGCTGGTGATACAAGCGTCATTATTAATCCAGTAAAAGAAAGTCCAATTGAAAATGATACAAATAAGGTCTTTGGAAAAGTCATTAATTGATTTTCTGCAAATGGGCTTGCTCTAAACTTTGAAAAAACACAGTACATCCAATTTTCTGCTGGAAAAAGCACAGTTCCTTCAATAAATATAACACATCAACAGAAGTCAGTGGACAGGGTAGAGCATACTAGGTTTTTGCGTGTACATGTAGATGAGAATCTTAATTGGAAAATTCATATTTTGAATCTCCTAAAGTGACTAGGTTCAGCAACTTTTGCAATCAGAGTAATTGCCAATTTTGAGGATATAGACATTAGTAAGCTAACATACTTTGCATAGTTTCATTCTCTGATGTCATACGGGATAATATTTTGGGGTAACTCAGCATTTAGACAAAAAGTATTCACTGCTCAAAAGAGAGTGGTTAGAATAATGTGTGGGGTTCATAGTCGCACATCTTGTAGGCATCTTTTTTAAAGATTGGGAATTCTTACAACAGCCTCACAATACATCTACTCTCTAATGAAATTTGTTCTCAACAACATGGACCAGTTTAAAAATAACAGTGACATCCATGATTATAATACCAGAAAAAAGGAAGACTTACACTATCTTTGGCACAGAAAGGGGTAAAATATGCTGCTATAAAAATTTTCGACAAATTACCAGGTGAAATAAGGTGTCTGACAGACAGCAGTAATAGCTTCAAAAATAAATTGAAATCATATCTCCTTGACAACTCCTTCTATACCATAGATGAATTCTTGAATAGGAATAAATAAATCTATAAATATAGAATGTAGTATATGCATTTGTGCCATTTAAGGGAATGGGGTAAATAATAGAAATATTAATCTTTAACTCTGTATTCACATGTAACTTCAATAGAAAGGATGACTGTAGGCTTCTGTCATTGTGGTTTCCTGCCATCAAGGAAGTGAATCTCCAGTCATGGCGTATGAACAGTACAGTGCCCTGGAAGCCTTTCTGGACAGCAATATTTTGGATAAACATTCCTTGTCTCTAATTCTGCCCATTTCACTTCTAGCCAATGATGTTGGCCCACCAATAGCAGCAGGGGAAATTTTAACCAACAACTCTTCTCCAGCGTAAGTGTGGGAAAAATCCCTTTCGAACCAATGATGTTAGCCAAACAACAGTAGCCACAAGAGTTTTAGCCAATAACCCCCTTCTTTGACATTAGTGCAGGAATACTTCCCTTACTATCCAATGGTAATGGCCCACCAATGGTAGCCACAAGATTTTTATACAGTAGTCCCACTTCTCCAACACAAGTGCAGGAAAACTCCCCTTTATAATAGGATGTGACACTGGTCTCTGACAATGCTCAGTCTACAGTGGACACCATAAGAGCCTGAAGAAGATCCTAGGAGAGGTGTCAAAACATTGACCATTTGATGAAATATGACGTGACCTAACAACCCAGCAGATTTTAACTTCAATGAAAAAAATTTGCCATCAAGAGATGTTCAATATCACGCAAAACATTGGTAAAAGATTGATACAATCTCATCCTTTGAGTGAGACTTATAAACTTATTTATCATGGATCATACAGTGCAGGCTTTCATTGATGGTATTTACATCCTTTGTGTTTTTTGTTATATGGGCATTGGATATGGCCAAGGGTGTGTTTCTATGGCTAATGGTTGATCTCCAATCTTTGATCTTCTAATCCTAGAAACGTCATCCAGATGATATAAAGATACAGTTAATGTTTTCAAAGTCAAATAAGCACTGTTCTATGTTTACTATTGTGCAAGTTTATCAAATGGCCACAGTGTTTAGATTTCTCTGTGTACATAAATTGCTTTGGCCATCGTTAAAGGATGGGAAATTTCTATAGTGGACGTAAAGCTCAGATATTTTAATAATCAGTGTAGAAGTCTGATGTACATATGCCATCTTTAGTGATCCTACTGGCAGTTGAGCATTTACCACAGCTATCAAAGTAGACTGACTGAATGATTTGAGTGACCAAAAAAAAAGGTTTTTTAAGTTGCAAATGAACTCAAATGTATTCAGTGCTCAAACTATAATCATTATCTGCAAAACTTAAGGATGAGATAGATAAAGTATTATAAAATATTAACTAGTAGATGGGAATGTACAAAAGTACAGGAGCATGTTGCCAGAGGTCTCCCAGTCATGTACAGGAAGTTGGATGTCACATAGTGTGAGGTCAGCACGACTATAACACCAAATAAGGCTGTCCCTGCAACATGAGGTAGTTGAAAGGACAGGAGAAGACAGCACTTGTCAATCAGTGGGCAGTTACAGTGCATTGTGGTGGTGTTCTTCGTTACAGTATGGCCCAGAGACAACATTCGGATGACTTCACACAAGGAAGAATCGTCAGGATACTGGAAGAAAGACAAAGTTTGATAAGTGTAGCCCAGGAGTTTGGGATTGCTCACAGCTTTGTTTAATGTGCACGGAGAGCATTACGGACCACAGGCACTGCTGCCCGAGGGAGAGGAGTTGGTTGACCGTGGTCAGCTACAGCAGCAGATGACTGCTGACTGACAAGTAGTGGAGTCGTGTGCTCTTCTTGAATGAAGACAGATTCAGTCTGGGTGGTGATTCTTGACATACCCTCATATCGCGAGAGGTGGGAACGTGTAATCCACCCAGAAACACTGTCGAACATCACCGTTTTGGTGGTCGACCTGTTACGGTGTTCGAAGGCACAATTTTGCGTGGGCATATTGAAATCCAAATCTTTGAACGTGGCGTACTCACCGGTCAACATTACTGTGACACTGTACTCCTTCCCCATTCGCATCTTTTCAAAAGTGCATTTGTCTCTGACTTTATTTTTATGGATGATAGCGCATGGCCATGTCAAACTGTGCAGGTGGAGCAACTCTCGGAATGAGAGGATATTTGGCAAAAGGACTGGCCTGCTCATTCCCCCAATTTAAATCCCATCGAGCATGTGTGGGTGCATTGGTGAGATGTATTGCAACGTGTCCACACTCTCCAATGACCACCCAGCAGTTGTCTACCATGCTGGTGGAGGAATGGATCACCGTGCCACAAGAACTTCTTACCAACCTTGTGGCCAGCATAGTAGCATATTGCAGGGCATGCATTGCCATCTGTGGTTATCACACACCCTATTAAGAACCGTGTCCCATCTTTTGTAATGATCAGGGTAATATCATAAATTGTGGTGACTTCCATGTGCAATTATTGTCTTTGAATAGAAGTGTTATTTCTGTCTGTCTCGTGTATTTCTTTCAGTTGCCTTCTTTAGTACGCTGTAGTAGTTCTTTCTATGTATGGTTCATGTGCTGTAGTAGTTCTTTCTATGTATGGTTCATGTTTCATCAATCTTACTTGACACTGACACATCATGTGAAAGTTACTTTCATCCTTAATTTTTGTACATCAGTGTATTTCATCAGCTACTTTGTGCTTATTTCCCTGTTATCCAGCATCAGGCTAGGTTGGCACGTTTATGGTGGTTCTCCATTTTCCTCTGTTTTTCCACCATTCTTCCTCCATAAATGTTTCGTTCCAGTCCCGATTCTTTCTTCTTAAACTTGTGTTTGATGAGTTAATCCGTCTTGCTCTAGGTCTTGCTTTTGCCCACAAATATGGCCTCCACCATTCATTTTGGTATTCTTCCAACTTTCATTCTCTTTTTATGTCCAAGTCATTTTAACCTGTTTTCAGTTCTGTCGTTCATCTTTTATGCACCACTACGGACTACATTAATTTCATAACTACATAACTGTGTTACCACTTAACTACAATAATTTCTGTTGTTTCTTTCCTTCCTTCCCCTCCACATTTACTTCATTCCTTCGTAGTGTTGTTCTCTTTTTTTCTTCAGGCCATGCTGCACTAATCTTCCTTTTAGCCTTTTCCGCAATACTTACACAATTTTGTAACTTTGCTTTAAGTGAGGCATGTACTTGGATGTCTTCATGATCGATTTTGAGTTTTTTCTTGTTCTCCTTTGATCCTTAAGTCAGTCATTTTCAATTTGGCTACATAACTGCATAATTTTCTTATGTGCCTATTATGGCCCATTCTTTGAATATGATTATAAAAAGCAGTTCATCGCTTCTTAATTAAATCTGCAGTTTTTTTTATAAATGTGTTAATTCAGAGTTACTGTATTAAAAGAGATAGCATGTTATAGTTGTTTTAAATCTGTCATTAGGTATGGTATAGTTTTCAAATAGAGTTTCGCGGATGCTGAAGCTGCAGAAGAAGGTTGCCAGAAAGTGTACACTACTCAACAAAAAGAACTTCTTGCCCCTGATTTTGAATCTACAAGCACTTGATGTTCCCTCCTTTCATGAAATTATATTCGCGTTACTCCACAGACAGAAAATATTTGACAAGAAACATTTTAACCATACGTACAACATGAGATACAAAGAGAGTTTTATATTTACCACACACTAATTGAAATTACATGCACAGTCTCCACAATACATAGGAATGAAAGTATATAACAAATTAACAGACAGAAACATACTTAATGTGAAGCCAGATCTTCTAAAATCATATTGCAAGATATCCTGTGGAAGAAATGCTACAATTCAATGGGAAAGTTTATGGAGAATGAACTGAGCCTTTCTTTCTGTAGCAAAACTGTTGTTATTAAGACAGTGTTATTAGTCAGTTGTTCTCTGTTTATTACGAAGCTTCACTACAAATTTGTGACATATCTGATGTATCTGAATCAAATGATTTAAAGTATGTCTTTTATGATACTAATAAATCACAATTCACAATTCTTCATTGTTTTGAATTGGCCCTAATATTTTCTTAATATCCTTCTTTCAGTGATTTCCAATTTCTTCATCACCATTTTCATGATCAGTAACAGGCATTCCGCAGCATGAAGTACTTCTGGGCTATTTACTGTTGCATAGTGTTTGAACTTAGCATTTATGGACATTGATTTTTGTTATAGATATCGTTGATTAAATGATGTGCTATTTTCATTTTGGCTGTTGTTAAGTGAACTGGTTCTTTTCATGACACATTTTTTCTTGTTACTTCTTTTCAATACTTGAATATATTGTTCAGATTAATTTATCCACATTTAGGGAGAAAATGTGGGAAACCAAAGGTTATCTACAATTTGAACAGAAATCAGTCCCCAGTTATGAGAGTGGAAGGACATGAAAGGGAAGCAGTAGTTAGAAGGGCATGAGACACGGTTGTAGCCTAGTCCTCATGTTATTTGATCTGTACATTGAGCAAGCTGTGTAGGAACCTAAAGAGAAATTTGCAAAGATAGTTAAAGTTCCGGGAGAAGGAATAAGAATTGGGCAACAAAATAACTGACGATGATTAAAGTAGAGAGGATACAAAATGAAGACTGGCACTAGCAAAAAAAGTATTTCTAAAGAAGAGAAATTTTTCAACATCGATATAAATTTAAATGTTAGGAAGACTTTTCTGAAGGTATTTGTACGGAGTGTAGCTGTCGTGCCCGCCCGCTTAGTTTGGCGAACGAGAAATGCTCACATAGATTTTGTAGGACAAGTTTAATTGACAAGAAGCGATACATCTTCTCTGACATGTGTTGAGTACAATGTAAGAATTAATTACTTTAGAAATACAATATCTTCTTAAATAAGAATGAACTGTATTGAAAAGAAAGTTTTTTTAGTATAGAAATAACAGCATTATTTGTATGGAAGACGAAGGCCTGAGCAGAACAGTTACTTATGGGATAAAGAATAAACATCAATATTGACTGAAGGCCTTTAGGAAAATAACCACTATTGGAAAATGCCACTAACTGCTAAATACACAATGCACTACCCTAGCAAAAGTTCAAGTCCCGACAGGACAGTCAAAAGAATACTGTGATAATTGTAAACTTAGACTCGGTACAAGTTGAAGACTGAGGAGGACAGTCCAGTATCAGAGCACCAGTATGATGGAACACAGTTGAGTCCAGAGTAGCAATAATGATACAAAGACCTGTATTCTTGCAAGTCCACAAGGTGATCACCGACTCGGAAATTGTTGTTGTCGTAACAGTGGTTCCAGAATGAGTTACCGATCGATGGAATTTTACTGTGTTCAGTACCTGGCTTGGGAGCCCACTCGGAGTGAATCGGTTATTGTGGCGCGTGCGCCAGCCTGAATAATATAGCCCGGATGCCAGTATACCGTAGGCACTACTTTCAGTCACGTGGCCTGCAGAGGAGAATAGGTCCACAGGACCATCAGCCTGTTTTGGCACCCGGGACAGTGTGTGGTCGCTAGGCGGGTCGTGGCCGAGTTGCGTATCTGTCTGCAGGAAGGCTGGCCCCTGCGAGTTATGTGATTGCTTCTCTCAGATGTATTGTTGGCTGCTGGCTGGGTAGATGCGAGGCATATCTCCCCCTCCAAAAGAGTGGAGAGGCGGTGGCCAATCTCCGCACAACTGTGTGGAGAAAGCTGGATCCCAGCTGGTGGCATGTAGAGTAACTGAGAGTCTCCTCCTCCTCCTCCTCCTCCTCCTCCTGTGGTCAGCTGCTGATGGGAGCAGCCTATGGGTGTGTTCATGTGACTGGAGTGGGTCGGCCCAAAGCAGGCAGCAGTGAGCTTCCTGGAGTCAGCCTGTAAGGAGACCAGGCTGGACATAGAGGGTAGAAAACTGTGTGGGGAAAACATGGAAACAGAGATAGAATAATTGGTGCACAGGAGCACTAGGATGAGAATTCATTGTGCACTCAGGATTAGAATTTATTGTGTGAAAGCACCTGGAATGAATTTTTTTTGTGTGACAGCACTTTGGATGAAGATTGCTTGTGTGGAAGCACCTGGGATACGATAGTGTTTAAAAGTTCTATAGCAGTTTCTTGTACCATTTTTAAAATTTTACTCTATTAGATTTAGTTCGTCTTTACTGTATCTTCTCTTGGTGCTCCTTATTAATTTAACTGTTTCATTTCTAACTTCAATGAAGTTTGGATTTAAGGGAGAGTGTGGTTATTCTATTGTTTGGAGATCTGAAATCTGTTAGTGGTTGCTGTTATTTTATAGCTGACTATGAAATCCCTGTGATTGAAAACTATAAAACTATATTATTATTATTATTATTATTATTATTATTATTATTATTATTAAAATACATTTTGAGGGTTAAGTGTGTAGTGATACAGAAAATTTGGTCAGACAGTGCTGTGGACACCTTGTGTATTCTCTGAGTCCCAGAAAAATGAGTTGTTGGGTACTCTGATGAACAACACATTTTAGATAGTACACCCGTTCCAGAACAGTACTCATTATTCTGCCAGCTCTTCAATGAACTAAATAGCTAAACTCGTTTGTTTCTATAAATTAATTGCGCAGACAGTTATCGTATTCCAACCGTGTGTTGATATAATGTGGAAACAGTGGTCTGTGTACAATTAATAATTATCGCATAAGCATCAGAATGTTGACGTTAATAGGGTGCACATTACTCAGTAAGTAATTGTTAAGTAATTAACTGACATTGATTTGCAGTGTTTTAGCATTATTTATGCATTTATTTATTTATTTATTTATTTATTTATTTATTTATTTATCATAACAGTATGAAAAAGTTACGTGAAGAAACTGCAGAGGCAGATGCAGTCCTTAAACAAAGACAGTTGGAAGATGGACCCAAAGCAGCATTTGGCTATGGAGGGAAGTTTGGAGTGCAGAAAGACAGGTACTGTTACATACCAGCATGTAAAAGAAAAACAGACTGCAAATTTTTTTTCTGCTTTGATTCACCTTTCATTGGAAGCACCTTTTTTTTCCCCCCACTGGTACCAAATACAAGTTAAATTGGATGACATGAGTTTGGTAGAATCTTCCAATTTTGGGCTAATGTAAAAACAGATTCAGCTGCATGATCCATCCCTTTATTTTCCTATGACTAGCCACAGCAGAGTCTTGTTTTGAGAACTGCATCATCAGATTCACATTTTCCAGACCATAATCATTTTGCTTGTTTTTTAAGTACTGCCTGAAAAATTGATGACTATGCCAGAAACCCATTTATTCATCAGTCCAGAGCTTGTTTTCTGGAACATAATTATTACTTATAATGCTGATAACTAGGTCAAAAATTGGTCTTATTTTGCAGTTTGTCGTTATATTGCAGCGGGTTGTCACGGAAATGTAGACATCACAATAACAGCCCATCTCAATTACTGCCAATAGGAATTCCCAAATCTGATAGTGTAAAAGGGTCTTCTTCTCCAGTAGTGCTCAGTGACAGAAAGCAAGTGCCTGTTTGCAGCAAAATCCCATGTACATGTTCATTTCAACATGTTTTCATCCATATCACGACCTTGCATAACCAACTCATCCTGCTTTTGTAAATATATTTGTTCTGTTGATGAAGTGAAGGACTCTTTGGGTGGATCAAGGGAAAAAGGGGGAGGGGGGGGGGCAATAAGTGCAATGATACAAAAATTTTGTAAGTATGATTTCATTCTCATCTTCTCACTGAATGGAAATGCTGATGTAACCAGAGGAATTTCACTGTATGCATCACAATTTTTACTACCTGAGATGGAACTAATAATCGACATCTGTGACTTATAGTTGAAAAATGTGTAGATATGTTTTTGAGTGTTCAGTCGGAGTTTCTTAGATTGGATCCTACAGTCTGGCCATGCAAAGCCTGTGCACTGGGTGATTACTGCAGCACTGTGCTGTTTTGTGCTTTTGAAGGAAAATTCTGATGGAACTATTTGTGGACTTAGGGCATACAAAAAAATGCAGTAGTAAATATAACTGTTTACAGTCCAGGATACATGGGAGTGTGGTATAAAGATATCTGGCCACACTGCATCTCAAGTGGTTAAAAAATCCAGCAGTACTGTCTTTCCCAGCACACAGTTTGTGTGCTCAAGCTGTAAACATCTAACCATATCATCATCATCATCATCATCATCATCATCATCGGTATCAGGGAAACTAAAGAGATTGAAGAGAGGTACACTCCAAAACCAGTAATACAGCAATAGCAGAGTTGGAAATACAAATCCACAGGTAAGTTCCAGGCCACAGCTGTGTTAGCTATACAGTGTATGATACTTGAATTGGATAAAGCATGAGTAGAAACAGATACCAAGTGCCTGAATCCACTTGCACATATGCTTATATGCAGAGGTGGTTGAACAGCTCTATCCAGATTATGTGGATCCACCCATTCGGCCTAGGGATCCCTCAAAACTCTTTTGCATTCTTTTCACCATGTTTGTCTAATGCAGATACTAACATTAGTTGATGTCTGCAGTTTCCAACTGGTGTACAAGGTTCATCATACAGCTAGATGCAGATCTTATGACGTTTCACATTTGACAATGATTTTTGCTTGGATTTGTAGAAATATATGTGGTTTTTTTCTAATGGTTGGTACATAGGGTTGCAGCATAACTTAATCTGTCTCAGGCTTAATGACAGTGGTCATTTGGTTCTGAATAAAGTGGAAGATTGGAACCCAGTTGTCAATATTTCTATGGGAGAGTTTAGGTGTGACTATCTAAACCTACACTATACAGTTTAGTGCTGTAATCTCTCATTATTACTAGAGAGTAATTGATATGCTTGCGGCTGAGTTTGTGAACCTCCAATGTGCACAAACGAGTGACACACTTACGTCCAGAATAAAGTAAAAACAGAGTATTCTGTAGTATTAATCATCACCACCATTGTCATCAATGTATAAAAATGTCAAAAATAGTTTGAAGCTGAAATTAATCCTCCCCAATGTCTTATTCTTTGTTGTTTCCTTCAGTTCTTGGTTAAGATATTCTTTTACTTTGATCCATCATGCTATATCTTCTGCCTCTTTCTTTGTTTTCCTTCTATCTTCCACATCTACATCTACATCGATGCTCCGCAATCCACCTTATGGTGAATGCCAGAGTGTACCCCGTACCACTATTAGTCATTTCATTTCCTGTTCCACTCACAAATAGAATGAGGGAAAAATGACTGCCTATATACCTCTGTATGAGCCCTAATTTCTCATATCTTATCTTTGTGGTCCTTGTGCAGAATGTATGTTGGAGGCAACAGAATCATTCTGCAGTAGCTTCAAATGCCAGTTCTCTAAATTTTCTCAAGAGTGTCAATTTTCTCAAGAATGTTGCCTTCCCTCCAGGAATTCCAATGTGAGTTCCCGAAGCATCTCCATAACACTTGCGTGTTGTTCGAACCTATCAGTAACATATCTAGCAGCTTGCCTCTGAATTGCGTCAATGTCTTTCTTCAATATAACGTGGCATGGATCCCAAACACTTGAGCAGTACTCAAGAAGAGGTCACACTAGCATCCTATACTTGATCTCCTTTACAGAGGAGCCCCACTTTCCTAGGATTCTCCCAGTAAATCAAAGTTGACCATTCACCTTTCCTACCACAATCATCAGTCTTCCCTTCGATGAAAATTTTATGCAAATAGTTTTTCTTTAAAACATGCCCAGCACAGTTTGCTTTCCTGTTTTTAATGTTTTTCTGGATGGTACTTGTATCTCTAGTTCTCACAGGCAATTCATCATTCCTTTCTTCGTCTGCCCATTTACTTTTACCCATTTGTCTCCATTGTCATGTTTCAAGGCTTTACAAATACATCTCCTCTTTCTTCCCTATCATCCATATTTCAGAGTAATATGTAGCTAAACTTCACATGGGCATTTGTCTCAACAAATCTTTTTCTTTGAGCAATTCCTGTTGGTGTTATTTTAGTATTCCTTGTATTTTTCTAAAGACTTCTTATTTGTGGATATCTATTTTCTTATTTCTCTGGTACATTTCCATCAATAATAAACATGTTTTCTATGCAAGTGCTATTTTAATTAAATTTTTGTGGGTGATGTGGATAAACATTCCAGATTTTCCTCCTTGTTTTTCTTATTGTCTCCATCATATTCTGAAGATCACCATCATTTTCTGTAAGGACTACTTAATCATCAGTAGGTTTATCATTTTTCATTCCACGTCTTTCTCCTTGTGTTCTGCCTGTAATATTAAAGGCTTTTTCCACAAGTCTATAACCATAGGCTATAAGCAAGGATGCAAACATGTAAAAACATTGTCTCATATCTCTTTTAACACCTGATTGCTTTTCTGCCTTGTGAAATCTCACAAGTACTTTCTGTTTTAGCTGTGAACCCCCTCATGTCTTGCAAAGTTTGTTTTTATGATCGGAAATGTCTTACTCAACACACCTTTGACCACAGGAAAATGGTGCATAGAGCCACTAGTATACTGTGTTAAAGGATACCTTGTTTTTTCCATACAGTTCACTAGAGTACATTGTGTGTCCAATCATAAATGGGACACTGTGGCCTGTGTACACTGTTCAATCTGTCAACATGCCTCAAAAAGTAGTTCACATATAGACTGTCCCCACACTGTCACTTTACGCCAAGAAAGTTCTCAGCATGAAACCTGCCAATGGAATTGGCATACACCATGGCAACATTTGAACATTCAACCACAGTGCTGAGACACAAAACATTGAAAATCTGCCTTGTAGTGGTCACCCTCGGCCAACAACTCCAGCTGATGAGTGCTGCCTAAAAATTATGACTCCTAAGTACCGCAAGAAAAACGTAATAGAACTGTGCACTACGTTTTTGGAGGCAAATGGCATGGATGTGTTGACCCAGACAGTACGCAACCATCTTCTTGGGATCAGTTTGTCCATTATGAACAATGGTACAAGAAGCTGCAAAAATCAGATATAACATACAAATAAAATTTGTAGGTTTTCAATCATATTGTTTCATTTACTGCCTTTCCCCTTATACTTGAGTCTTAATAACAAACTTAACAACCTCCTCTTCAAGGCTTTGTTTTTCATCTGAGTGAAGTGGTATTCCTTTGGAGAAAGCAACCAATAATTTTTCTGTGAAATGTTATTTACCATCATTTCTGTTGTACATCATCAAACATATTTTTAAGATGACATGCTCTTTAAAGATATAATTATGTTCTCATAATCATTCCCCATGGCCTCATGCAGAAGATAATTATTTCAAATGCTTAAATTGCTTATCACCAGTTTTGAACTTGTAGTTATTTTCACATACATTACAAGTACAAGGGTAATCCCAAGAGTAAGGTCTCCTATTTTTTTTATATGTACATAGACCTGTTTATCTCTACAATGGTTTACATCAGTTTATAGCTTGAACATTTAGCTATTTTTCGACATAATCACCATTTCTGTTGATGCATTTTTGTAGACGCTGTGGCAGTTTTTGTATGGCCATGTCATACCAACTTGCGGCCATGCTGTTCAGAAAGTTATGAACCTCTTCTTTCACCTTGTTGTCGGAGCTGAATCGCTTTCTGGCCAAATGTTCTTTTAACCTAGAGAACAAGTGATAGTCACTGAGTGCCAATTCTGGACTATAGGGTGGGTGGGTGATTATGTTCCACTGAAACTGTTGCAGGAGAGCAACGGTTTGCCAAGCGATGTGTGGGTGAGCATTGTCATGGAGAATGTGTACGCCCTTGCTCAAAATTCCTCTTCTCTGGTTCTGAATTGCCCGTTTGAGTTTTTTCAGAGTCTCTCAGTACTGGTACCTGTCAGCGTTAATTGTGGTCCCAGTGATTCAGCTCCAACAGCGAGGTGAAAGAAGATGTTCATAAATTTCTGAACAGCATGGCGGCAAGCTGGTATGACATGGCCATATAAAAACTGCCACAGTGTTTACAAAAATGCATTGACAGAATGGTGATTATGTCGAAAAATAGCTAAATGTTCAAGCTGTAAACTGATGTAAACCATTGTAGAAATAAACAGGTCTATGTACTTGTGAAAAATAGGAGATCTTACTTTTGGGATTACCCTCGTACTATTGTGTCTATATTGTTCTCAACATAAAATTTGGTTTTCATGGCACACAGTTGATAGCCGAGTATTTGTAAGTAACACAGTGTGTGTCACTGACACTCAAGAAACTGAATAGAGCTTCCAGTTATCTCATTATATATTGACAGCTAGTGCACAGAATTGGATCAAAATGCATGTAGTTACTATAAACTCACAAAAATTATGCAGGATTTGTGCAGCAGTGATTTCAGTCTTTCAAATCAGTGTGCTGTTAATTATTTTTTGTTTTATAGGATGGATCAGTGTGCTGTTGGACATGACTATGTTGCAAAAGTAGAGAAGCACGTGTCCCAGAAGGATTACAGTGCAGGCTTTGGGGGCAAATTTGGAGTGCAGAAGGATCGGATTGACAAGGTGAGTTTGTATGTTTGCACCAATTGTAATTTTGTCTTCTTCTCCTCAAAAGTGGCTTTGAATCAAATAGCATGCCTGTGGAATATCACATCTGTGTAACTGGATTTGTGCTTACGAGTGAGAAAGGGCACAGTATGTCGTACTTGACTGAAATTCATGAGGCGAAACCAAAGTTTACCTGGTATTCCCCCAGGAAGTGTGATAGGCCATTTACTGTTCTTGATCTACATAAATGATTTAAAAGACAATCTGAGCAATCCTCATAGATTGTTTACAAGTAATACAGTTACTTACTGGCTAGTGAAGTCAATAGAAGATAAAAATAAATTACAAAATATTTCAGACAAGATATCTGAATGATATGTAAAGTACAAGGCGTACAACTTTGCTTCCTCCGTTTGCCAATAGGTGGTGACAATGGTAAGTAGCGGTCGAAAGAAACATATCACAGACATCAGGCAGTTAGCTTGGACTTCAGTCAACATAACCTCATTCAAACATTAGTTGATTTGTGTCAAAGTTGTTCTTGATTGAAAATGTCAGTTTACGAGTCTAATTCTCATCATTTGTGGGAGATGTTACTATTTTGTTTCAATATGAAGAAAACAGTGGCTGAGTCTCATCAAATGCTCTCAAGTACGTATGGTAAGGATGCTATTAGTGAAAGAAAGTGTCGTGAGTGGTTTCAACGCTTCAAGAACGGTGATTTTAATGTCGTAGACCGGCATAGTGATGGAAGAGAGAACGTTTTCGAAGGTGCAGAATTGGGGACATTGCTGAGTGAAGACTTGCGTCAAACTCAAGAAGAATTGGCATGATTAGTGGGAGTGACACAGTAAGCCATTTCAAAACATATCAAGGCTATGGGCATGATTCAGAAAGAAGGAACTTAGGTCCCTTGTGAGCTGAAACCAAGAGAGATTGATTGGCATTTGTGTGTTTGTAAACAGCTGCTTCAGAGACAAAAAGGGAAGGGATTTCTGCATCACTTTGTGACCGGGCATGAAAAATGGGTTCATTATGGTAACTCTAAATGCAAAAAAATCATGGGGATATCCTGGCCATGCTTCCACGTTGACGGCCAAACTGAATATTCATGGTTCCAAGATCATGCTTTGTATTTGGTGGTATCAGCTTGGCGTCATGTACTATGAGGTGTTAAAACCAAGTGAAACAATCACAGGTGCTCATTATCAAATGCAATTAATGCATTTGAGCAGAGCATTAAAAGACAAACAGCCGCAATACTGCTAGAGGCACGATAAAGTGATTTTGCAGCATGACAACACTCGACCCCACGTTGCGAAAGAGGTCAAAACGTACTTGGAAATGTTAAAATGGGAAGTCCTACCCCACCCGCCATATTCTCCAGACATTGCTCCCTCTGACTATCACCTGTTTAGATCAATGGAGCATGGCCTGGCTGACCAACACTTCAGATCTCATGAAGAAGTCACAAATTGGATCGATTCGTGGATCGCTTCAGAAGATGAACAATTTTTTTGACATTGGATTTGTACACTACCCGAAAGGTAGGAGAAAGTAGTGTCCAGCGATGGAAAATACTTTGAATGATACATGTGTAACCAATTTGTTTCATTAAAGCCTCAAATGTTTGAGAAAAATGGCGGAAGCAAAGTTGTACACCTTTTAACTACTAAGAGAATTCCATTGAACTTGTGTTACATGATAAAGAACACAAATTTAGAGGTTGTCAATATTAAATATGTTGGGATTACTGATAGGAATGACTTAAATGGGGATGAACATGCCGAAAATGTAGGGAAGGCAAACTATATTTTATTAGCAGATCACTCAAAAGGTGCAACAAAGCCACTAAAGAAATGGTTACACTATGCTTGTCCGTCCTATTCAAGAGTATTTCTATGGGTTATGAGATCCTTACCAGATGGGACTGGGAGAGGACATTGGTCCAAAAAAAAAGGGAACTTGTTCTGTGTTGTCACAAAATGGGTGGGGGTGAGTGTCACAGACTGATAAGCACATTTGGGTGGCATTCATTGAAACAAAGATGTTTTACATTAGAGCAAAATCTCATCACAAAATTTCAGTTAACAACTTTCTCCTCTGACTCCCAATATACCTTGTTACTCCCCACTTACATAAGGAGGAATGATGATCATGATAAAATAAGAGATGTCAGAAGTTACACAGAAAGATTTAGATATTTGTGTCTCCCATATACTATTCCAGAGGGAATGGTAGAGAGATCCTTTGAAACTGATGTTATGCTCTGTCCACTAAGAATGTCCTGGTATATGATTGTATAGAAAAGTCACCTAATTTTTACTGTTCAAAAAGGACTGAAATGAGCTGAATGTCCTACCCATAATTCCATAATATTTTAATTTATTTAGAAGTTTACCATATTCTTTGCAACCATCCAATCTGTGTGCATTAGAGTTCATACGTCTCTTGCCGCTGACAACATTTCGAGAGTCAGATAAATGGTTCCACTTAAGCAGATTAGTGACCCCTCTCTTGAATATTTGTGTACTTCACATTTCTTTCTTAATAGCCAAACACATAAAGTCTCACGATTTGATAACCTATTACCAACCTTTTCCTCACTATTTGATGAAAATATTGTCTATTGCTGTGATGCCAATGGTGTAATTTCACTAAGGGATAGTAGTTATATTTTGTCCCTCGATCCCAGTACCACACAGATGAGCTGGTCATATGTTTTTGTAAATTTATTTGTTTATTTGCTGTCCATATAACAATCAGTTTTTGGACATTGTCATAGATTTTAGATCACATACAAAGGTTTAGTTAACATACGTAAGTGCACACATTGATATAAATAGTGAAGGTCATATTATAATTTTTTGTTGCAAAAACAAACTTATGCCATGTACACTGTTTTACAAAGGGCTATTTCAACTTGAAATCTTCTGCCGAATAACAGCTTTTCTCTATTAATAAAAGCTTAAGTTCATTCTTTGAAGTGTTTAAATTAGCTGTCATGAGGTCAGATTGAAATCTGTTATAAAAGATGGTTCCTATTGTATGTGGATTATGGTCTGCAGCCTTTGTTTTACTGGCAATCCTGTGAAAATGTTCCCTTCCCCATGGATCGTACCTATACACATTATTGTTTGTTACATTATATTCTGGATTTTGTTTCACGAACAATATTGCCTGTGGGATATGCATAGACTATATGGTTAGTATTTTATATTTCGTGCAGATTTCTGTACAAGGCTCTTTCCTGTTTACCTCAGCTACCACTTTTACTGTCTTTTTTTGTAGTCTGAAGAGCCTGTATGTATAGACAGCTGGTGCCCCTCCCCGTGTCTCAATACAATCTTGAAGATGTGGATGTGTCACTCCAAAATATATTTGTCTCAAGCTACCTTGGTCCAGGAAGGCTGAGATCCTTTTCAGTAGATATGTATTTGAACTGAATTCCTTACAAATATGGTATATATGTTCTTTCCATGACAGGTGTTCATCAACAATTATACCCAGAAACTTGTGTTTTTTGTGTAGCTAAGGACCAATGGGACTGTAAATAGAGTTCTATTTATATTCTGACTATAGCTAAGCATAAATTGTGTTGTCACTGTCTTCTCTTTATTTATGAGTATCTGATTTGCAATAAGATAACTTGACAGAAAATTACAGTTGATTTCACTACTGTTTGTAGTAGTTTGCATATCACGGCCCCAGCTGACAAAAGATGTGTAATCGGCATAGCTTACAACCTTGCAGTTTTGGGGTTCAATTAAATTGTTAATGTACACAAGAAACAGAAAAGGCCTCAATATACTTACTCTCGGTCACACCAAATCGAGGTATCTTGTGGGTTGATTTCGTTGTTACCCGCTGTCAATTCCTTTTATAAGTTAGCTTGACACACTGGTTGCTGGCTTTCAGATAGGAGGTAAGGAGTTGTAAGGCCACCCCTCTCATCCAAATGCTTCTAAGTTATGCCATAGAATTTTATGATTCGTAGTATCAAAAGCTGTACTCGTATCCAGGAAGGTGCATATCGCCTTGTCTCCTTCATCTACCTTGTTTAATATTTCGTGTATAGAGGTTGCTACTCCCATTACAGTAGATCTTCCTTTTCTAAAACCGTGTTGTAGATTGCTAAATAGATTGTTTCATGAAACATGCCTCAAATTGATTTAATATTACAATATTGGCCTATAGTCTTTCATATCAGCCGGCCGGAGTGGCCGTGCGGTTAAAGGCGCTGCAGTCTGGAACCGCAAGACCGCTACGGTCGCAGGTTCGAATCCTGCCTCGGGCATGGAGGTTTGTGATGTCCTTAGGTTAGTTAGGTTTAACTAGTTCTAAGTTCTAGGGGACTAATGACCTCAGCAGTTGAGTCCCATAGTGCTCAGAGCCATTTGAACAATTTTTCTTTCATATCAGCTTTTATTCCCTTTTTGTACACCGGTAGGATTTCAGTGATTTTCAAAATATCAGAGAATTCTCCATGGCAGAGGGATATATTTATTAGGTGTGTTAGAGGCTTCACTAATTCTCCTCTGCATTCCTTTAGCAACTCAGGTGAAATGTCATCCCAGCCACAACACATTTTAGCTTGAAGTTTTGAAATGATTGCTGTTTTACTAACATTGGCTGAGTTCTTTATTTGATAGGCATATATCAGAGCTATAAGTTTAGTCAAGGAATCTCTGTATTTTTTCTGAGGAGTTTACATTTTGTTAAATAGTATTGTAATTTAGTATCTCTAAAGATTATGTAAGAGTCTTTCATGTACTCTCTCAGGTCACTGATTTCTGGAGGTAAATTCTCAGTTTTGTAATAATAGCTTTGTTTACTTGTTTTACTAAAGGACGTGTTTAATTTAAAGTTTTATTGAATAATTTATAGACATTTTTCCATTATTGTTCACATTTGTTCCATTGTAATTGGTTCCCATTTTTCATTGCCTAATGCCCTCTTAAGTTTACTATAGTTAAATTTTCTTTTATACATAAACATATCACTTTTAGTTATATCTACATTCCCTACATCAATTTCCATAGTAAGGGCTCTGTGATCAGATATGTCATTTTCTATGTTGGTTATGTTTATGTTCTCCTTTGTTATGTTTGTGTGAATGTGGTCAACGCATGTGAGCCGTGTTGCAGCTCACGTTGGTGCCAGTGGTAGGTTGGCATCATGTAATAGGGATAGTGGTGTCTCATTTTCTTCTTGTGTTTACTGACACCACTGCGTTTGCTAGCGTTGTCAGTCCATGAGTGGCAGCAGCAGTTATTGATAGTACAGTGGTATTATTTTTGGAGGGATGTGAAGTGTTTTCTGGGTCAGAGGGTGTCAGGGAGTTCGGTTGGGACGGAGCACAGTGAGGTCCGGCAGCACGAGGATGTGCAGGCACTGCCAGATCGAGGGGCTGTAGTTGCGAGGGCCGCAATCTCGTTGTCCGCCGGACCCAGGGTGTTTGAGTTGAGTGAACATTAAACCAGTTGTGAAACCTCCACTATTTTGAGATCACACTGTTTGTTCAGCCGTTGCTGCTTGCAGGGTCGCTGAGACGAAGAGCGACGAGTGGAGTGTTTGGAGTTGGCGAAATTAATTAGCTGTCCTCCACTTCTTATTATTAATCATTGAATTCCTTGTGTTATTATGGGCGAAGCTCAACCAGCAGTATTTTTCTGCCTAGTGGCTGCTAATGCTCAGTTACCTGGCCTGGAGGTTTGCATATTTTTGCGGCAGTGTACCTTTCCTCGCCTTGCCACTGCTCTCTGGTAAGGTGTGTAGTTCAACAACCTCCTTGATTGTGGTTTGAATATTTTGTTTGTTTTGGATTACTTTGATCATAGTGGTTCCTTATGCTTCTGGATGTTCTAAACACTGGATTCGGAAGACGCAGTGCTGTCCACCGGTTCTGCCTTGCCTGGGTTATTCCGTCATTGTATTGGTTATCAGACGTTAGGGAGATTTTGAAAGAGTGTTGGTCTGTGTTTAAACTGTCACTAGTTTGAGTTTACATCCGGTTAGGTGAATACAACTCTTGGCTGCCTGTCTCATTCTTTACGAAGTTGAGCGACTTTCCCAGGTTGATCCTAGGAGCACTGTCTGAGGCCCACATCTCTCTTGATTTGGTCAGAATGTGATGATTGTTATTTTAAATACGGTAATTTTGAATTATTACTGTTTGGGCCTTCAGCTGACAAATAATTTGAATTTTTTGTCAGTAAGACCTTTAGCTGTGAACACTATTGGTTGTAAGAATTTTTAATTAGATATTGTCTCTTAATTGTGAACTTTTGATGATTGTCTTTTTTTTTTTTAGATATTTTAGTATCCCTTGGAGAAGTTTAACTGTTTCTTAAGTATTTTCTATCCAGGCCTTCAGTTGTCAAATTGTTTTTTGAGTTATTACTATTGGGGCCTTCAGCCAACAAATAAATTTTAATTTCTGGTCAATAAGGCCTTCAGCCGTGAGTGCAACTTGCTTAATTTTTTTTAAAATTAGACATTTTGTCTTAACAGTCAAATTGAATGATTGTTCCTTATTGTCCAGTTTAGTTGCAATTGTTTCCAAATAAAGTGTACGTGATTTAAAAAAAAAAAAAAAAAAAAATCTGAGCAACCAACAGTAACTGATTACAGCCCTGTCCACACCGAATCCTGCCTTTCCCTAAGTACCAGGTCTCAGTGGTAGCAGAGCGTGGTTAGGATTGTAATATTGCCATTACAGTTACCGTTGGTTCGAATTGTAACTCTCTCAGTGTTAGACGATATTTGTCTTTGATATTTTGTTGTTTCAGGTGACCAATTCTAATGATGGTCAGGCAGTGCCCCGGGATCAGCCTGTTGAGGAAGGACTACCTCGTTTATGAGCTGGCGATAAGGCGCCAGCCTATTGAGGATAGTTTCCCAGACTTAGCCGCGCGTTTGCGTGCTACCATTCTTCAGCCAGTTGATGTCATGCCGGATGTTGTGGGCGAGACAGAAGCAGCCATTGAGTTTTTGTTTACACCTGTTAGGGTTCTTGAGTGCACCATCAGCTTTTTGGAGGGCACTCAACCTAGTGGCAGTCAGTTAGACAGGGTGCGGGCATAGTTATTACATTTAACCAACCAGATAGCGGATTTAAGGAAATTAAAGTTAGAGGATCATTATAAAGAATCATCTGCTGAATTGGGGTCCTTGATTAATGAATTGCAGTTCAAAATTACATGTTTAGAGCTTGTTGGGGAGAGGACTGGGGAGCAGGACTTGCTGTCTTCAGGGTGGCGCGCAAGCCAGTCCGGGAATAATGCACTTATGTCTCCCGAGAGGTTAGATGCAGCGTTTGCTAAATTGCCTAATCCTCTGGTGCATCTCTTTTGGGACATCATAGAATTAGTTATAGACCGACTCTAGCAGATTGAAAGGTTATTATGGTTGTTGCTTCGCCATGAGCAACACGCTGCTGCCTTTGGCATTTCGCATCAAGTAGTTTTGTCGCTATTGTATCCATTAGCTGGAGGCGAATTGAGGACCCTCATATCCAGAGCCATGGCAGAGGGATTTTCCTTGCAGTGGTTGAGGGAGCTTGTAATTAACAAAAGATTGACCATGGGAGTTCGCTAACAGCTCGAGTGTCACTATATTTGGCAGATGCAGCAAGATAAAGGGGAGTTACATGAATATGTGGACAGAGTCAAGACAGCCTGCTTGTCCTTTTTAGTCGACTTGCCAGAATGGGAGTTAGTTTCTATTATCTTGGTGAGAATGCGAGCGGAGGATAAGTCACACTTTGTTTTTTTGTTGTTGTCCCTCCACCTGGGAAGAACTTAGTGCCGCCGTTGTAGCGATATCTGCGTTACCGCTTGCGGACGATCCATGCCATGAAGTTAAGGTTCAGCCTGCGGGCGTTATCAAGGAGAACTCCGGATTATCTACATTGGCTGAGTCTGCTAAAAGGGAACCACGGCATTGCTTCAGGTGCGGTCAGACAGGTCATTTAGTTCGTTCTTGCGTTCAACCACGTGCACCCAGAGCCAATAAATGACGCTGGGCCGGACAGCGACCTCGGGATCAAGCCTTTAAACTTTGGTGTGCCCATGTCGTTGCTTGATCATCACCTCCCCGACCTTATATTTGTTCTCGAGCAGGTGGCGAACCTATTTGTGCCCTTTTGGATTCTGGTAGCTCCTTTTCGTTGTTGTGCTTGGAATGGTTTCTTGAATTTGGGCATCTTACGAGACTTTAGTCGGTCCCTTCTTCAGTGCAGAGATGTCGGGTTGCCAATGGGCAGGTGTTGCCTCTGCATGGTTGGGTCCAAGGGAGTATCTCGATTGGGGATTTCCCCTGGCCCTTGTCTTTGGCCTTGGTTAAGAAGCTGCTGGTCGTTTTGATTTTTGGATGTGATTTTATCAGTAAAACTGGTCTTGTCTTGCATTATTCCGAGTACACCTTCTTCTTTAAGTTCGCTTCTGCTCAGGAGTTTGGGTTCTGTGAATGTGCTAAGCGTAAGGTGCATCGAAATACCAGCGTGCTGGCTGTTGATGCTAAGGTTAAGGAGTTGATCTCATCCATCTATCTTCACAGCAGGCCTCTGAACTAGAGGATTTGTTGCAGAGGTTCCCCGAGCTTCTCTGTGGTAGACTGGGGGTTACTAATGTTCTCGACTACCATATTCGTCTATCTGACCATATTCCTGTCAGGCAGTCCCCATATCATCTCTCACCGCCTAAGATGAAGATACTAAGAGGAAAAATCTCTAAAATGCTCGAGCAAGGAGTTATTAGGCCTTCTACATCTGCTTATGCTTCCCCCATATTCCTTGTTCCTAAGGATCAGGGGCGGGATTTTTGGCCTGTTGTTGACTACCAGCACCTGAACACCAAGGTTGTCCTCAAATCAGTTCCATTACCTGATCTTCATAACTCTTTTACTTGGTTTGCCAGTGCTAATTGGTTCTCAGTGCTCGATCTGAATCCAGCCTGTTATCAGATTCCCTTAGCTGAAGAATGTAAACACCTTACAGCATTTTGTACTGACTAGAATCTGTTTGAGTTTAACAGGGTTCTCTTTGATTTGGCTACTGGCGCAGCTGTTCTTACTCGTTTGCTGGATAATATTCTTGGAAACTTGAAATTAGTCTGTGTTTATAATTACTTGGACGACTTGGTGATTTATAGCCGTTCGTTTCAGGAGCATTTGGAACATATCCAGCAAGTTTTTGCCAGGTTGCAGGTGGTCAGTTTGACTGTTAAACCCAGTAAGGTGACATTACCCAGGCAGCAGGTATCCTTCTTAGGTCACCTAGTATCAGGCGAGAGCATTCGTATTGACCAGGAGCGGTAAGGCATTGAGAGCTCTCCTGCCGCATGCTGATAAACGTTGGATTGCCAGGTTCGTAGGCATGTCGAATTATTTTAGGTGTTTTGTCCCTAATTTTGCTCAGTTGGCAGCTCCTTTAAATGAATTGCATCGAAAAGGCGTACGTTTTGACTGGGGACCTGCCCGAGAGGCTATGTTTGAGCACATTAAGGCAGCTATAGCCATCCCTCTGGTTCTCAGAGTGCCACTGAGCGAGGTGGCGCAGTGGTTAGCACACTGGACTCGCATTCGGGAGGACTACGGTTCAATCCCGCGTCCGGCCATCCTGATTTAGGTTTTCCGTGATTTCCCTAAATCGCTCCAGGCAAATGCTGGGATGGTTCCTTTCAAAGGGCACGGCCGACTTCCTTCCCCATCCTTCCCTAATCCAATGAGACCGATGATGTCACTGTCTGGTCTCCTTCCCCAAAACAATCCAAACTCAGAGTGCCTGATTTTAATAAAAAAATTATTGTACAAACCAACGCATCTAATGAGGGAATTTCGGCCATCCTCCTACAGGAGTTCGAGGGTCAAAGGCAGCCATTAGCATACGTGTCTCGCCAGTTAACCAGTGCTGAAGTTAAATATTCTGTTTATGAATGTGAGGCATTGGCCGTCTTGTTCGTGCTGGAGAAGTATCGCTTTTATCTCGAGCATAGAGTATTTCAGCTAGAAACCGACAAGCAAGCGTAAAACTGGCCGTATCGCCAGGTGGGCAGTACAGATTTCAGCGTTTCAATTCGAGGTTAAACACATTAAGGGGACTGAGAATGTGCTCACAGACGTCCTCAGCCATGTGTTCACTGAACATCCATCTAGTGAGTCCGTCCGAGAAGCAGAGGAAGGCAGTCTTAGTTGTGTTGCGTTAGGCAGTATTCCTCATTTGTTTAGTGACTGTGCCGACCATCAGAATTGGGACCCCACTTGGGGACTGCTTAAGGAACAGCTGTCAGTGGGGAACCTTTGGATGGATATGTCATCAGGAAAGGCATTTTGTGTAAAAGGGTGGGACATGCCAAGGAGTTGAATATCTGTCTACCAGAAACCCTGGTATGCCCCGTTCTCCATTAATTTCACAACTCGTTGATTAGCAGGCATTTAGGAACCTATAAGACCTTGCAGAAAATTAAGAAGCATTTGACTTGGCCGTCTATGGACTGAGACAATAGAGAGATGGTTTCTCGGTGTCAGTTGTGTCGTGTGGCCAAGCCTAAGACCGCTCTTTGACAGGGCTTCTTGAGTTCTGAGTGCGAATCCCGTCCCGTGGACAAATTCTATATCAGTTATGTGGAGCCCTTACCTCGCACCAAAAGAGGCCATCAGTACATATTGGTTATTATTGACGCATTTTCAAGGTTTACCTGGCTGCTTCAGAGTTGTAACGTGACTGCTGCTGCCGCCACTATTGCCCATTTAACTAACGTATATAGTGTTTTTGGACCCCCTGAGCAAATCGTTAGTCATAATGCGCTGGCCTTTCTTTCGGCTTCCTTCAAGGCTTTCTTTTTTGCAAGCCATGTGAAGCACATGACTACCACTCCGTATTACCTGCAGGGCTCTTTCACAGAAAGGGTCAATCGTAATCTCAAATCCGCACTGATTATCTACCATCAGAAAATGCCCAGTAAGTGGGATTTTAGTCTCCCTTGGCTTAGTTCTGCCTTCAATACCACCAGCCGTGAGGCTTTGAAGGTTACTCTGGTTTCCTTGTCATTTCTTATCCTGTTAATTCCCCCCTTTTGAACTTATGGGTAATTCAAGATCTACTCCCTGTGGATATTACCCCTCAGATCGCCAAAGAAAACTGGAATTGTGCCAGGCACAATATTCTCAGGGCCCACGACAAACGAGCTGACCATTACAACCGTAATCGAGTCTTTAGGGGTAAACCAGGAGACCAGATGTATGTCCGTAATTTTCCAGTGAGGGAGGTGCGTGTTGGGAACCTCGGTAAGTTCACTCCTCGTTTCCTGGGTCCCTGTACTGTTATGCATATTTTAGCCCCAGTTAATCTTCTGGTTAAGGACAACCGCACCGGTAAGCAAAACCGGGTCCATCTTAATCAAATTAAGTTTGGTTAGGCCACTTGTCGGATTACCCCTGGGTCGGTGTTTGAGGGGGGAGGGACGAGGTTGAGCCGTGTTGCGGCTCGCGTTGGTGCTGTCGGTAGGTTGGCATTTGTAATAGGGATAGTGGCGTCTCATTTTCTTGTTGTGTTTACTGGTGCCACCACGTTTGCTAGCACTGTCTGTCCGCGAGTGGCAGCAGCAGTGGTTATCGATATCTAGTACGGTGGTACTATCTTTGGAGGGACGTGAAGTGTGTTCTGGGTTGGAGGGTGTCGAGGAGTTCGGTTGGGACGGAGCACAGTGAGGTCCAGCAACGCTGGCAGCACGCAGGCCAGATCGAGGGGCTGTAGTTGCGAGGGCCGCAATCTCGTTGTCCACCGGACCCAGGATGTTTGAGTTGAGTGAACATTAAACCAGTTGTGAAACCTCCACTATTTTGAGATCACACCGTTTGTTCAGCCGTTGCTGCTCGCAGGGTCACTGAGACGAAGAGCAACGATTGTAGTGTTTGGAGTTGGCAAAATTAATCAGCCGTCCTCCACTTCTTATTATTAATCATTGAATTCCTTGTGTTATTGTTGGTGAAGCTCAACCAGTGGTATTTTTCTGCCTAGTGGCCGATAAAGCCCCAGTTACCTGCCCTGAGGTTTGCGTATTTTCGTGGCAGTGTACCTTTCCTCACCTTGCCACTGCTCTCCGGTATGGTGTGTAGTTCGACAGCCTCCTTGATTGTGGTTCGAATATTTTGTTTCTTTTGGATTACTTTGGTTGTAGTGGTTCCTTCTGCTTCTGGATGTTCTAAACACCGGATTCGGAAGACGCAGTGCTGTCGACCGGTTCCGCCTTGCCTGGGTTATTCCATCGTTGAATTGGTTATCAGAAGTTAGGTAGATTTTGAAAGAGTGTTGGTCAGTGTTTATACTGTCACTAGTTTGATTTGCCATCTGGTTAAGTGAATACAACTCTTGGCTGCCTGTCTCATTCTTTACGAAGTTGAGCGACTTTCCCAGGTTGATCCTTGGAGCACTGTCTGAGGCCCACATCTCTCTTGATTTGGTCAGAATGTGATGATTGTTATTTTAAATACGGTAATTTTGAATTATTACTGTTTGGGCCTTCAGCTGACAAATAATTTGAATTTTTTGTCAGTAAGACCTTTAGCTGTGAACACTATTGGTTGTAAGAATTTTTAATTAGATATTGTCTCTTAATTGTGAACTTTTGATGATTGTCTTTTTTTTTTTTTAGATATTTTAGTATCCCTTGGAGAAGTTTAACTGTTTCTTAAGTATTTTCTATCCAGTCCTTCAGCTGTCAAATTGTTTTATGAGTTATTACTGTTGGGGCCTTCAGCCTACAAATAATTTTAATTTCTGGTCAATAATGCCTTCAGCCGTGAGTGCAACTTGCTTAATTTTTTTTAAATTAGACATTGTGTCTTAACAGTCAAATTGAATAGTTGTTCCTTATAGTCAACTTTAGTTGCAATTGTTTCCAAATAAAGTGTATGTGATTTAAAAAAAAAAAAAAAAAATCTGAGCAACCAACAGTAACTGATTACAGCCCTGTCCACACCGAATCCTGCCTTTCCCTACGTACCAGGTCTCAGCATGTCTGTATTTGTACTGTAGTTCTTGTATGTTCTGAGTTTCTGTGATAATAGTTATAACACTGAAGTAAGTCAACATAGTGCAGATAATTATTGCTTTTATTTAAAGAGTCTATGTTAATGTCTCCAACAAACGGCACATGGTTTTATACACTTATGTCTTCTCCAGCAGATCCTCCAGACAATTGAAAAGTTCTTCAATACTACTTCCAGGTGATGTATACAGAGCTGCTATAATCAGGCTGTTTTTCTCTAATTTTAAATTTTTTGCTGCATCCTTAAGTACTATTTCTTTACTCAGATTACCAATCCATTTGACTTTTTCACATGTAGTATCATTTCCGCTATGAATGCCCATATCTCCACCTTTATGTGTCCTCCTGCAGTACAAGTTTATGAGTTCATAATTTCTTAGCCTGTACTATATACTTTCTCTTCCTTGCAACCTAATTCACTTTCTATGAAGAAATGTGGTCGTGATTCATGTAGGTATATATCCAATTACTCTGTGTTTTTGTTATATACATTCTTGTATGTAATGTTGAAAGCACTATGTTATGCTCTAAAAAAACCATCGCTTTACCCCGTGACTAATAATCTTGTTTACATCATGTAAGATTGTTAAAATAATTCTTATTTCTTATTTCATTCCTTGGCATATGTAATTACAGGGCAAAATTAAAGTAGACAAATGAAAAGTGTTAGGTCTGGAAAAATTCAAATTCATGTGGTTTTATTTTCAGAGTGCAGAAGGTTGGGAATATAAAGAGAAAATTGAAAAACATGCATCACAAAGAGACTACAGTTCTGGATTTGGTGGGAAGTTTGGAATTCAGGCAGATCGACAGGATAAGTCTGCAGTTGGTTGGGATTATGTAGAAAAGATCGAAAAACATGAGTCACAGAAAGGTAAGGAAAAAACAAAAGTGTTTGGAAATTATTGTGTTACTTTTGATAAAAAGTTTGAAAATAATGTTATCACACAATCACCAGAAATTATCAGTTTATCTTGTAACATGACTCCATTCACAAAGGCAATAATTATTATAGACACATGATAATCCTTAAACTTGCATTATTCCTGAATTAAGATGCACCTTTAAAGTATGTGTGTGCCATGTTTTATTTCATTTGAAACAGTGTTAATTTGGAAAACAAGTTCTAATACACATCCCCATATGTCTTTATATCCTGATTATGTGATAGCTTTTTCATAATTCCAGTTATGCAATTGGTTTAGTAATCAAATCAGTTGCAGCAGCTTTTTTCCTTAATTGTTTTATGATGTTTGATGAAGTTCCATTAATTTGCATGTGCACTATTTCAGCTAATGGTTGATGAATAAGAATGTAAGGTGAAAATAAAATAGTAGTGTGCAACAGACATCTATACAAAGTGGAAGAACATGTCATAGTACTTTAAAGACAAAGCAGGTCTCTCAAGATGGCTGAAACGTATATGGCCAGAATATGGGGAGAAATAAAGTTTATGCAACTACACTCCCAAAGTTTAATTCTAAGTTATTGTACTGTGAAAACATGAAAATGCACATCAGTGTAATAGTTGTTTAACATGTAAACAATACAATGGAATCGGACACAATGAACAGTGGAGCATTTTGTCCTAGGGAGTGTCATGATTAATTTTGGAGCCTTGGATGTAGATGTATTTTTATGCAGAGAGAGTGCAACTGAGCAGGTAGTACAGTAATTAAGATACTGGACTTGCTGCATTTGGTGGGACGGCAATTTAAACCCTTTCCTAGCCATGCAGATTAAGGGTTTTCCGAAGTTGCCCTTTCTCTATTGCATCTATTGAATCTTTAATGATCTTGTCATTGAGGACACACAGAACTGTAATCATTCTTACATAGTTCCAACATTTTGTTTGGAGATGACCACCCTCTTAGATTCAAGAACTGTTGTTTTAAATTTCTGTCATAGCACGTGTAATTTATACTGGTGACCAGTTTTGAATGTAGCTATGTTTGAAACTAGTCAGCAGTATAAATTACTCAGAGCTACACTATGTGATCAAAACTATCCAGATACACACAAAAACATACATTTTTCATATTAGGTGCATTGTGCTGCCACCTACTGCCAGGTACTCCATATCAGTAACCTCAGTAGTCATTAGACATTGTGAGAGAGCAGAATGGGGTGCTCCGTAGAACTCATGGATTTCAAACATGGACAGGTGATTGGGTGTTACTTGTGTCATACATCTGCAAGCGAGATTTCCACACTCCTAAACATCCCTAGGTCCACTGTTTCTGATGTGATACTGAAGTGGAAATGTGAAGGGACACGTACAGCACAAAAGTGTACAGGCTGATCTCGTCTGTTGACTGACAGAGACCGCCGACAGTTGAAGAGGGTCATAATGCCTAATAAGCAGACATCTACCCAGACCATCACACAGGAATTCCAAACTGCATCAGGATCCACTGCAAGTACTATGACATGCGGGAGGTGTGAAAACGGAGTTCATGGTCAAGTGGCTGCTCATAAGCCACACATCACGCCAGTAAATGCCAAACGACACCTCACTTGGTATAACGAATGTAAACATTGGATGATTGAACAGTGGAAAAACGTTGTGTGGAGTGACGAATCACAGTACACAATGTGGCAATCTGATGGCAGGGTGTGGATATGGCGAATGCACGGTAAAAGTCATCTGCCAATGTGTGTAGTTCCAATAGTAAAATTCGGAGTCAGTGGTGTTATGGTGTGGTCATGTTTTTCATGGAGGGGGCTTGCACCCATTGTTTTGCATGGGACTATCAGCACAGGCCTACATTGATGTTTTAAGCACCTTCTTACTTCCCACTGTTGAAGAGCAATTTGGGAATGGTGATTGAATCTTTCAACATGATCGAGCACCTGTTCATAATTCGCGGCCTCTAGTAGAGTGGTTAGACGACAATAATATCCCTGTAATGGATTGCCCTGCACAGAGTCCTGACCTGAGTCCTGTAGAACACCTCGGGAATATTTTGGAACAAGACTTTGTGCCAGGCCTCACTGACCAACATCAATACCTCTCCTCAGTGCAGCACTCCGTGAAGAATGGGCTGCCATTCCCCAAGAAACCTTCCAGCACCTGATTGAATGTATGCGTGCAAGAGCGGAAGCTGTCATCAAGGCTAAGAGTGGGCCAACACAATACTGAATTCCAGCATTACCAATGGAGGGCGCCACAAACTTGCAAGTCATTTTCAGCCAGGTGTCTGGATACTTTTGATCACGTAGTGGATGACAGAAATTTAAATAAAAAATTGTGTAAGAATCCTTCCTGTCACAGTGTGTGCATTTTATTAAACAGCCTCACATGTCCCTTTGTAACTTCCCATTTTCATTAAGAATTTTCCTGAGCTGGCTGATTGAAAGCTAAAAATAAAGAAAATTAGGGTTTGTAGGTCAAATAAAATAATTTTTTGATTGACAGACAGCAGTGATGTGGTCAATGTTACTGGCTGCTACTAGACAATACACCCCATGCTGATGCAATCAGTAGTTGTGCATGCACCTCAAAACAAACAAAACATGTACTTACGAGATTTTTGTAAATTATTGGTAGTGGGGAGGGTATTAATGATGGTGGCAGAACAGCAGCAGTTGTAATACCTATTATGCATACGTAAGCATCATAATTAAATTTTTCAAAGGCAAATAACAGCACTAAGGTAAGTGTCCATTCTCACATTATGAATGATGTGAAGTAACAAAATTCCTAATACACAAGAAAGAAACAGTAAATTGAGAACACAGTTTAATTTTTGGTGCAACATGCTACACAAACAATAGATACACTGCTTGTGAATCACTGTCATCCTTGTGTTCACTACATCTGCTGTCAGAATGTAATGAAGTAATAAGTTACTCATTGTGTTTTCCACTACAGCTTCATTCTCCCACACTTTCATTGTGATCTCATTTGTGTTTTCCATGACATCATGACCCTCCAGAAGCGAATTCTAGATTATAGCATTATTTGTCAATCTCTCTATTTCTGCCAGTGTGTATTTATTGTTGTTTGGTGAGCTGCACCAAACTGGTCGTTGAACTGAAGAACACAATACATTACTGTGAGATCTCGCAGAATTATTATAGTATTTGGTCCACTCTAAATGCATAAATTGTATATCGAAATTCAAAGTTAGGAAAAAGTAAAACTACCATCAACCTAATGATTGGTTTGAACTCAACAGTGGTTTACTGGGTATGGTCCTGTTGAGGATGGTATATCCTTGTCTTCATCCAATTTGTTAATTAGACTTACCTTGCCAGTAATAAGGGGACATGCAGTTTAACATGGGATCTTTACTGAGATGCAGTTATGCATTTTTCGCAGGCATGAAGCATCAGTAGAGGCAAAAGCAGTGAAAGGAGACAAAAATCTGACACTTAGTCTGACAGCTGTCATCACAAATGAGTGTTTTGTTTCTGACAAGAATGGGTGGATATTTGATTGGTGTATCTCAGTTTGGCACGCAGCTTACCATACAACACTTCTTTCTTAAAGTGACAATTCAAGCATGGTCATTTAGGAGGTGGTGTGCTCTTTCCTTCCTCCAATGTGTGAACTGAGGATCTTCCATATACATACAAACATGCATAATTGCGAGAGTTGAAGAACTCGATAAATAACTAGCAAAATCCTTGAAAATTAACTTAGATCAAGCCTTTAACAGTGGAATCTATAGCGACATTTTGTCACCAAAAGTCATGTAAAACTTTGTAGCCCTAAGTATCTCTACAAGCTACTGAATGTGCTCTGTGTGACATCAGACTAAACATCCAAATTTACACAGCTGCATGCAAGTGGGACATCATACCGATGTGTTTTGTATTAGGATTTGCTTTGAATGGGAAATTACTGTAGGAGCCCACATATGCTAGCAGTTTGAGAGTTTTTACGGGACCTATGTGTGGCCAAGTCAACAGTTAGCACTATTATTGCATAGAGGAAATTTCAGAAAAGGTCCCAACACAATAAGTGTAAGAAATTGACTGATTGTGAGTCCCAAACACTAAGGCATTTGTCTTCATACATACCATGTCACTATCAACTGGTATAGTCATTGATCACTCAGTTGCCATGATTTCGTCTGCTTGGGTTAGTAATATGTACTAACCACACTATATAGGCTCACAATTTGCTTGGTTGATTTATAGGATCAGATTCCTTTCTTAAAGGGGCATCTAGTAATTAATAGCACATTTGTGTGTGGCGTAACAGGTAAAATGCTAAAATAGGGAGCAGTTTGCTTGGTAAGTTGGTGCTGTAGCTAGACTTTTTTGGGGTAAGGGGGGGGGGGGGCTGTTACATGAGAATTTTTGTATCACTGTAATAGCAACTATTGCTTTACTGTTTCAGATTATGCTAAAGGCTTTGGTGGAAAATTTGGAGTTGAAACTGACAGACAGGACAAGTCTGCTTTGGGTTGGGATCATGTAGAGAAGACTGAAAAGCATGCAAGTCAAAAAGGTATTGTTGTATACAACTATTAATCTTTACCAAACTGAAAATGTTTGTGCTATTTTTACTACAAATAAGAAAAGAGAACAGTAAATTAGATACACACAAACAGTGTGACAAGTGTTTGAAGTTGCTATTCATTCAAGTAAGTGCTTGTTCAAGTAATAGTGTACTGACTTGTCAACATAAATACAAAAAATATATGAAACCAGAAGGTAAAAATATATAGTATGAATAATGCTAGATGTAATTCATAAGATATAACAGGTAATGTGGTATGAGAAATCTATACAAGGGAGCATGTAGCTTTTTTTCCTTTCATGGAGAAACATGCTAAACACCTTAGACACACAGAATAAAGATTAGTATTCACAAACTCTGTTCTCCAAACATGCCCTTGGTTAAAAGGAATCTCATCACAACTGTTGACTAAATTTTGCAGTGAACAAATAATCATTTGATTAGGCTCTATTTCCAACTCCTGTGGCCACACTTTAGCACATCATCTATATTCATCAGCCGCTGTGGGAGACACTGCGACTGCCAGCAAACTGTAGAGACTAATTTTACATCATGGTGGCAACAAATAAGTTCTCTACTAGTCTCTCTTCAAAAAAACATTTTTTAAAATTTCTGGATATTGTATCCTTCCCCTCATTATAAAATTGCATACTATTTAAGATATTATGGCTCTCTAGTCTGACCACAACATACACTTCTCTCAAATAAATCCATCTCCCTTTAATAACAATGCTTTACAGTCACCACTTCAAAGCCAGAAACTTGTCTGCACTTCACTTTTTCTATTATCCTGTAGAATCCGAAGTTTCACTATATTTTGTAGTACTGTACATCCACAGTTCACAGATGATAGTTAAGTGTGTGGCAGCATCCTTTTTGTTGTATTATACAGGGTGATAAAAAAATGTTTACAAGCAGACATGGCACTTCAGGCATACAACAAGGATCAGTAATCACATGGGAAGCAGTTTTCGTAAAGGCCATCCGGGGCTACTGAATGGCGTTGGAGTTATTTCGTCACATGCTACAAATGTATGCCAGCTACAGGAGAGGCTCAAAGTGCTGTCCAGATGCATGAAGGCATGTCTGACATCGACACTGCATCGAACAGTGCACCCTCTCAATGACATCCCGCTACTGCAACAATCCTGCCCACTAGGCTCTCCTGAGGTGTAACAGGTGTTTTGTACACAAGGCCCTTGAGGCATCCTCACCAGAAAAAATCAGTTGATGACAGATCAGGTGATCACAGTGGTCATGCAACTGGCCCACCATGAGCAATCCAGCAGCTGGAAAAGGTTGCCTACAGATGTGCCCTCATTTTTCTGCTGAAATGCGCAGTGGCTCCATCATGCTGAAGTCAGATGTGACGACAAGTAGGCGTGGGAACATCATTCATCATGCCCAATACAACCTTTCACAGGAATATGAGGTATGTGCAACCTCCAAGTCAGTCTGGGAAAATGTACAGCCTCTCGTGACCAGAGCATCATCTTGTGGCATTTGCGACTCCCAGTTCCTATGTGATTACTGATACTTGTTGTATGCTGGATGTGCCATGTCAGTTTTAAACGTTTTTTTTTAAAAAAATCATCCCGTATGTTAAGTGTTTATCTTCCATGTGGTGGATACTAAGAAATGAAATGACTATGTATGTCCCTTTTTGTAAATTGTAATTAATTGATTTATGGTACTCACAGGAATGCTACGTGTGTGATTACAGACTTTCTACATCTTTCCTTTAAATGCCACTTTGAATGTACTTTACATATAGATATTACATGATAGATGTGAAAATGATGCTCGGAGGAGACACTCAAAATGTAAGTTGTTCTGACAACATCTGCTGCACAAGCAATATGAGATCTGGGATTGTAATGCTACAAAACACTACTCACAGACATACGAAATACCACTCGCAGACAGGAATCCATATAACTTTGATTTTATTTTTATTTTTTGTTTGATGCTAGTATTGATTTTTCAGTAGTGTTTTAAGATTTTCAAAAATGTTTATTCACTGATCTGTCCCATACATTACCAAATTGGCTTCTAAGATTGTGCTTTGCTTATTTCAAAAGAACGTACTTCCAGGTGTTGTTATGAGTATCAGCCAGCTACACTGCTCTTTAAATGGTTTTTATTTTATAAATCACTCACAATGAGCCCATTTCGGCATATTGTCATCATCAGGTGCTCTGTAAATACATAAGTAAGTGATGGTCCTAATATAATGGTCTGTAACTGTAATCAGGAAAATTATAATACATTTGTTTGGTGTTTTTTCCTTACATGTAATATCGTTGCTGCCATGTCCTGTCTCTTTTTAGAATTATTAGTTTCTCCTTACATGTACATTGGAGATGTATGTCTGACGTAAGTCAGTTTTTATGTATGCTATTTTTCTCTTGACAGCTTGGATGACAGTGGATCAGCGATATTACTTGTTTACATAGTTACCATTATAAGTAAGTGATGTGTGGAAATTTGGTTGTTTTTTATTATTTTTATAGGTTTGGTTCTAATTATGTTTTTGCCTGGAATTTGGTTTAGTTTTAGTTGAAATTTTTATGTTATATTTTTATTTTTTCATTATAATTTTGTTATTGACTATGATTTGTGAAGTTTTCTTGATCTTATGTCTCTTGTATGCTCTTCATGTTGCTATCGCTGTTACTATGAGTATGTATTATTTATTGTCTCTGTTTTATTACATTACCCATTTTCTTGCTTTACAATGCGAATAAAGTTTTCTATGTACTTTTTGTGCTTTAGGTTGGTTTGTTCGTTCAGTAAATTTGTGGGGTTGCTGTATGCATGTGAATATATGTCTATTTCTTCAAGGATGTTCATGATTGCCCCCTTTTGCATAATATGGAGGCTTTCTAGTGCTTCATTTATGGGTTTTATGTAATGTTTTTCTGTTTGTAGATGTTGAAAAAATGTGAATGGGTTGTTTTCACTTTCTCTGGTGTGATCCTTATGTATCTAATGTTCAAGATTCTACGCGTTTGTTCTGTGTAGAATTTGTGACATGAAAGGAGGAGGCTCTGCTGCTAGGTAGTTCGCATGGTAGAGGTGTGGGCCAGCAGTTACAGGAAGTGTTGGGGTGTGAGTACCAGATCACCAGCATTGTTAAGCCTAATGCAGGGGTGTCCCAAGTGATAGTGATAGTGGGTGGAGCAGCAAACAGTCTTGATAGGGATGGGGAATGTGATGTAAGTGGTGACCTGGTAGAGATAGTTACTCAAACTGGTGGCACTAATGTGCATTTCATGCAACTGTTTCAGCATCATGAATGGCCTCACCTTAATGCCCCCCCTGCGGGTCTGGGGATTAGAATAGGCCCGAGGTATTCCTGCCTGTCGTAAGAGGCGACTAAAAGTAGTCCCTCCCCCTCAAGGGGGTAGTTAGCGCCTGCGTCTGGAGACTGACTGTTCCACGACCTATATTTGCGGTCATTTTGGTTTTTCACTTCTTCTCGTTTCTTCCTTCCTTTGGTTGGTTCCTTTCTTTGTTCTTCTCCATCTCACTGTCTTCCTTACTCTTTTCCTTGCCTTCTTCTCCTTGCCTTCTTCTCCTTGCCTTCTTCTCCTTGCCTGCTCCTCCTTGCCTGCTCCTCCTTGCCTCCTCCTCCTTGCCTCCTCCTCCTTGCCTCCTTCTCCTTGCCTCCTTCTCCTTGCCTCCTTCTCCTTGCCTCCTCCTCCTTGCCTCCTTCTCCTTGCCTCCTCCTCCTTGCCTCCTTCTCCTTGCCTCCTCCTCCTCGCCTTCTTCTCCTTGCCTTCTCTGGTCTCCGCCTCGGCGTTTGAGACAGTCTGTCCTCTCTCTCCCTCTCTCTCTTCTTTTTCCTCTTCTTCCTTCCTCCCTGTGCGCGCCTGAAGGCCGACCCACACGTTCGCACATGTAGCCGGTGACGGGGTAACGCTAATTCCCTGCCCTGGGTAGACAAGTAAGGCACGCACGTACCCCCTGGTAAAGGCCAGGCCCAGGGAGGGGTGATTGCCTGAGCTGATACCTTCTGACCATGCCGATTGGTCCCTCCGTCTGTTTCTCGGGAGGTGTGACCTGAGGTGTAAACATTCACCTAAGGCGGGAGTGCCCTCTGAGAGGGTCCCCACAAGGAAGGAGCGCGCCATCGGAGATGCTGACAATCATGGGGGATTCCTCCGCAAAGGATTTCTCTTCTTCTTCTTCTTCTCTCTCGACTTCTGCCCACAAACGGAAACTTGACCAGCCACCAGTGACAAAAGTACTACCGCCTGCCCCACAGTTCCCTGTAGTTTCTCGATCTGAGGATGGCAAGGATTTTTCCTCTGTCAACCCTTTCGTTATCCAGAAGGGCGTAGATGCCATAGCCGGATCTGTCAAGTCTTGTACCAGGTTGCGTAATGGTACCTTGTTACTGGAAACTGAGAGTGCCTTTCAGGCACAAAAACTGCTTCGGGCCACACTCCTGTACACGTTCCCTGTCCGGGTGGAGGCTCACTGCACTTTGAATTCGTCTCGTGGTGTGGTATATACTCGATCACTCGACGGATTGACTGACGAGGAGATTCAGTCTTTCCTCACTGAGCAGGGCGTGACGGCTGTCCATAGGGTCATGAAAAAGGTCAACAATGACCTTGTACCGACCCGGACACTTTTCTTGACCTTTGATAGTGTTCAGCTGCCGTCACGTATCAAAGCGGGCTACTAGGTTATTTCTGTTCACCCCTATGTCCCGACACCTACGCGCTGTTACCAGTGTCAGCGTTTTAATCACACTCGCCAGTCTTGTTCCAATGCGGCTAAATGTGTCACTTGTGGCAGGGATGCCCATGAGGGTGACTGTCCACCTCCGTCTCCTCGTTGTGTGAACTGTCAGGGTGACCGTGCAGTGTCCTCCCGCGACTGTCCCATCTACAAGGAAGAACGCTGTATCCAAGAAATTTGGGTCAAATAGAAAGTGTCCACCTCGGCTGCTCGCAAGCTATTTGCTAGTAGGAAGCCCACGCTGCTCCCAGCGGGGAAATACAGTACTGTCCTCGCCTCTCCTCGGACTACCAGGGAGGTGGCGACGCAGACATGCGATCTGACCTTCAGCATCACAGTCGTCCGTTCAGCCAGTGCTAAGATCGCGAGGTTGACGTCTCCTCTTCCTCCCGTCACCCCTCAGACACAAGCACCTTCATCAGCTTCTGCCAAGACGAAGACCCAGAAGTCAGATGCACAGGCCTTCAAGAAGGACCCGTCCCATGCAGACTTCCTACGTACCTCGAACTCCCAGCCGTCGACCAGTACTTCCACTAAACGACCTTCCAAGAAGGCTCATAGGAAGCACAGTTCTCCTTCTCCGCCACGGCGCATTTCTTCTCCTGCGCCACCCAGCGGTTGCCGCCCCAGGCCGTCATCCGTTTCGCCTGGCCGCACCGCTGGTAGCTGAGCATCTGGCTGTTCACCTGCAGAGGAAGCTCCCCCTCCCGGTCATCTTAACAAGATGGCCGATGAACCTATAGAACCAATGGACGATGACTGTCCGCCTACTGATAGCGGCGGCAGTGCTCGCTCGAAGCCAGGCACTCAGCGGCCTTCGAGGTGACCCCTTCTTTCATCTTCCTTTTCTTCTCACGATGGCACTTATGCACTGGAATATTCGCAGCATTCGCTCCAACCGAGAGGACTTGAAGTTGCTGCTCCGCTTGCACCGTCCGCTCGTCGTAACCCTCCAGGAAACGAAGCTACGCCCATGCGATCAAATTGCCTTGGCACATTACACCTCTGTGCTTTTTGACCTACCCCCTGTGGTAGGTATTCCGGCTCATGGAGGGGTTATGTTGCTGGTCCGGGATGATATTTACTATGATCCCATCACATTGCACACCGGCCTGCAGGCAGTTGCCGTCCGAATTACTCTCCCGTCTTTTACATTTTCCATTTGTACTGTTTACACTCCATCGTCGTCTGCCATTACCAGGGCAGACATGATGCAAATTATTGCTCAGCTACCTGCACCATTTTTGTTAACTGGAGACTTCAATGCCCACCATCCCCTTTGGGGCTCTCCAGCATCCTGCCCGAGGGGCTCCCTGTTAGCAGACCTTTTCAACCAGCTCAATCTTGTCTGCCTCAATACCGGCGCCCCTACTTTTCTTTCGGACACATCTCACACCTATTCCCATTTAGACGTCTCTATATGTACTACCCAACTTGCACGCCGGTTTGAGTGGTATTCACTTTCTGATACATATTTGAGCGACCACTTCCCGTGTGTTATCCATCTCCTGCATCATACCCCCTCTCCGTGCTCAACTAGTTGGAACATCTCCAAAGCAGACTGGGGGCTCTTCTCTTCCAGGGCGACCTTTCAGGATCAAACCTTCACAAGCTGCGATAGTCAGGTCGCACACCTCACGGAAGTCATTCTCACTGCTGGTGAATATTCCATCCCTCACACTACTTCTTCTCCACGTCGCGTACCGGTCCCCTGGTGGACCGCAGCATGTAGAGACGCTTTACGTGCTTGTCGACGTGCTTTACGCACCTTTAAACGCCACCCTACAGTGGCGAATTGTATCAATTATAAACGATTACGTGCGCAGTGTCATCGTATTATTTAAGAAAGCAAGAAAGCCAGCTGGGCTGCTTTCACAAGCACCTTCAACAGTTTTACTCCTCCTTCTGTTGTCTGGGGTAGCCTGCGCCGGCTATCTGGCACTAAGGTCCACTCACCAGTTTCTGGCTTGACGGTCGCGAATGACGTCCTTGTGGCCCCTGAGGATGTCTCCAATGCCTTCGGCCGCTTTTTCGCAGAGGTTTCAAGCTCCACTCATTATCACCCTGCCTTCCTCCCCCGAAAACAGGCAGAGGAGGCTAGGCCACCTAACTTCCGCTCCTCGAATCATGAAAGTTATAATGCCCCATTCACCGTGCGGGAACTCGAAAATGCACTTGCCCGGTCACGGTCCTCCGCTCCAGGGCCTGATTCTATTCATATTCAGATGCTGAAGAACCTTTCTCCTGCGGGTAAAGGTTTCCTTCTTCGTACTTATAATGGCATCTGGATTGAGGGACATGTTCCCGCATGCTGGCGCGAGTCTATCGTTGTACCGATTCCTAAGCCGGGGAAGGACAAGCACTTGCCTTACAGTTATCGACCCATCTCGCTTACCAGCTGTGTCTGTAAGGTGATGGAGCGAATGGTTAACTCTCGTTTGGTTTCGCTGCTCGAATCTCGAAGCCTACTTACCAATGTACAATGTGGATTTCGTAGGCGCCACTCTGCTGTTGACCATCTGGTTACCTTGTCGACCTTCATTATGAATAACTTCTTGCGGAAGCGGCCGACCGTGGCTGTGTTCTTTGATTTGGAGAAGACTTAAGACACCTGTTGGAGGGCGGGCATTCTCTGCACCATGCATACATGGGGCCTACGCGGTCGCCTCCCTCTTTTTATTCGCTCCTTTTTAATGGATCGACAGTTCAGGGTACGTGTGGGTTCTGTCCTGTCACACACCTTTCGCCAGGAGAATGGGGTGCCACAGGGCTCGGTTTTGACTGTCGCTCTCTTCGCCTTAGCGATCAATCCAATAATGGATTGCCTCCCAGCTGAAGTATCAGGGTCCCTTTTCGTGGACGATTTTACCATCTATTGCAGCACGCAGCGTACATGTTTCCTGGAGCGCTGTCTTCAGCGTTCTCTTGACTGTCTTTACTCCTGGAGTGTCGCCAATGGCTTCCATTTTTCTGCCGAGAAGACGGTCTGTATTAACTTCTGGCGCTACAAAGAGTTTCTCCCACCGTCCTTACAACTCGGTCCCGTTGCTCTCCCATTCATGGAGACAACACAATTTTTGGGTCTTACATTTGACAGGAAACTTAGCTGGTCTCCACATGTGTCATATTTGGCTGCCCGTTGTACCCGTTCTCTAAATGTCCTCCGTGTTCTCAGTGGTATGTCGTGGGGAGCAAATCGAACCGTCCTACTTCGCCTATATCGGTCGATCGTCTGCTCCAAGCTGGATTATGGGAGCTTCGTATACTCCTCTGCACGGCCGTCCATCTTACGCCGCCTCAACTCTAAACAACATCGTGGTTTACGTCTTGCGATCAGAGCGTTTTATACTAGTCCCGTCGAGAGTCTTCATGCTGAAGCCGGTGAATTGCCACTCACCTACCGGCGCGATATACTGCTTTGTCGGTATGCCTGTCGGCTACTGTCAATGCCCGACCACCCATCTTATCGTTCCTTTTTTGACGACTCTCTCGACCGTCAATACGGGTTGTATGTCTCTGCCCTGCTACCCCCTGGAGTTCGCTTTCGTCGCCTCCTTCAACACCTTGATTTTTCACTCCCTGCAACCATTAGAATGGGTGAGAGCCACACGCCATCTTGGCTCCAGGCTCAGGTTCGCGTTCACCTTGACCTCAGCTCGCTCTCAAAGGAGGTTACCCCCGGTTCGGTATACCACTCCTGTTTTGTCGAACTTCATTCGAAGTTCATTAATATGACCTTCATTTATACAGATGGCTCTAAGACCAATGACAGGGTCGGATGTTCTTTTATTGTCGGGGCACAAAGTTTCAAATACCGGCTCCATGGCCATTGTTCGGTCTTCACAGCTGACCTCTTTGCCCTCTACCAGGCTGTTCTTTACATCTGCCGCCACCGACATTCTGCTTATGTCATCTGCTCCGATTCCCTGAGCGCCATCCAGAGCCTCAGTGATCCGTATCCGGTTCACCCTTTCATGCACCGGATCCAACGCTCTCTTCAGCAGCTAGTGGACGACGGTTCTCTGGTTAGCTTTATGTGGGTTCCTGGCTATGTCGGTATCCCTGGGAACGAAGCTGCAGATGCCGCGGCCAAGGCTGCGGTCCTCCAGCCTCGGACAGCTTCTTGTTGTGTCCCTTCATCAGATTGTTGCAGGGTCATTTGTTGGCGCATTTTATCGCTGTGGCATGCCAATTGGGCTGCACTTACGGACAACAAGCTTCGGGCCTTGAAACCTCTTCCCGCGGCTTGGACGTCGTCCTCACGCCCTTCTCGGCAGGAGAAGGTAGGTTTGGCCCGGTTACGAATTGGACACTGCCGGTTCAGCCATCGCAATCTGCTGACGGCTGCGCTGGCGCCGTTCTGCCCATGTGGGCAATTGCTGACGGTCCGCCACATTTTAACGTCCTGTCCGGATTTTAATACACTGCGTCTTGATCTTGGCCTGCCATGTACTCTAGATGCCATTTTAGCGGATGACCCAGGAGCAGCTGCTCGCGTTCTTCGTTTTATCAACTTGACAAACCTGTCTAAGGACATTTGATTATGCTGTTTTTTTAATCCTATGCCTTTCAATCTGTCTTTTATCGTGTTTTCCCTTTTAGTTGCTGTTTTAAACTTGTGCCTTAATGCTGCTGTTAGGTGCATTAACATGGAGCTGGAGAAGGCACTGATGGTAGAGGGCATGGGTCACATTTCAGTGGTGCCAGTTGAGTCTACCGTATTTACTCGAATCTAAGCCGCACCTGAAAAATGAGACTCGAAATAAAGGAAAATAAAATTTCCCGAATCTAAGCCACACGTGAAATTTAAGACTCAAAATTCGAGGGGAGAGAAAAGTTTTAGGCTGCAACTCCAAATGGAAACAAAGTTGGTCCATTGTAATACGAGACACAATTTAGGACGAATGAATGACGATACAGCTACAGTAGTTTGGTTCGAGTCGTAAGCTTAGCAGTTAAGCTTTACCAGGTAGCCATTGCAATACGTCAGGTGCTCCGTCCGTATTTATACGGGTACCCTTCCTTTTTCACGTGCTTCGTCTGGTTTGAATCGATTGCTTATTTTGCTTTGACCTGATAAGTGCCGTTCTCTTTGTTATAGGTGTTTGGGTCACTCTAAGCTGAAAATGCATTATTGTACTGTGTCGTGCATTGTTTGTCGCATTCTGATAGTGCGTGTTTACAGCCTGTTGCCGCTCGTGGCACGGCTTGCTTTTGTGCGCACTACCACAGCTTACAATAAAAAAAAAAGAGAGGAATTGTCTCTAACCGAAACAACGGTAAGAGACTGCTATTTGTTGTTACTTACACTGCTGCTTTCTTTGATAATGATCAACAAGAACCAAATAATAGACGGCGTATGATAGAATTTGTTCCGAACGAGAGTTTAGCGAAAATTTTTCTCTGTTTGAAAATCTTTGCAGATGCCTCTTTAGTACATTACCTGCTACACAGATGTTAGTCATCTTAGATTCGTGCTTCATTTATGACTGTGTCACTATTCAGCATAAGAATAATACGAATATAAAGATGACATTATATGTATATTCTTCCACATTTGCTGTTGTCTCACTCTAGTTTCGTAGTTTATTACGCAGACAGGATTTAAATGAGATAGCAGCAAACACGAAAGAATACGCGGCATGATGTTTACATTCTTCAACCTTTTCTTTTAATTTATTTACTGACGGATAGGTTTTGGCACCAGTATTTATCTTTGTGCCTGCAAAGCATGCCTGTGTAGTGCTACATATAGTAGACAGCGGAAGTTAGTTGTGGCGGCACCTACCAACATTTTTCAGAACTTCCGCTTGCTTTGCACTCGATTCTAAGCCGCACGCGGTTTTTTGGATTACAAAAACCAAAAAAAAAAAGTGCGGCTTAGATTCGAGTAAATACGGTATTAGTAGATCGGGTCACAATACGCGTGGCCTGCACCTCAATAGGTATGGGAAGGGGAGGCTGGCAAAACTTACAGGTGACAAGTGTAGTGGGTGGTGGTGGGATCACTCATGGAAAAATCTGTAGTCGTTAGTGTTAAAGCTGCACCTTTTTTAGATTGAAGTCAGCTGATACGTATACCTGCTTAAAGGTAGTCCCTCTAACTAAGGGCTAACCTCCAGAGGATGTCATGTTTCCAAGTAGAGAAGGAATTAGCATATTTCGTCAAAATATGAGGTATTAGAGATAAAGTTAGTGAACTGCTTATAGATGTTGACTGTGAAATTATTGGTTTATCAGAGCACCACTTCAATAATTTCACAATTCAAGGGCTTCCTTTACCAGGATACAGATTAGCTGGCTCTTTTTCAAGGAGTTCCTTGTGGGGTGAGGGAGTGGCCATGTACATAAAAAACAGTATTCCCTTTGAGTCCATTGACGTATCATGGCACTGCACTGAACAGATATTTGAATGTTGTGCAGAGGCAGTTGAATTTAGTGAAAGTAAACTTCTAATTGTTGCTGTTTATAGGTCCCCTAACTCCAACTTCAGAGCATTTCTGCTCAAGCTAGAGAGGGTTCTTGGTTCACTTTATAGGAAGTACCAGAAATTAGTTATATGTGGTGACTTCAATATTAATTTTGTATATGATGATGCAAGAGAAAGGAAGTTGGTAGATCTCCTAAATTCATATGATCTGATGCAGACTGTGTATTTTCCAACTAGGGTGCAGGGGAACAGTAGCACAGCCATAGATAATATTTTTATTCATTCTTCATTACTAGATGGGCATTCTGGTAGTAAAAGGGTGAATGACCTTTCAGACCATGATGCACAAATTTAACACTAAAAGCCTTTGTACCCAAACAAATGTCACATATAACTACAAACTATGTAGGAAAGTTAATCCAACAGCAATAGTGAGTTTCTTAAAACTTGTCAAGGAACAAGAATGGCAGGATGTTTATAGTGCCGATAACATAGATGACAAGTATAATGCTTTCCTTAACACATTTCTCATGCTCTTTGAGAGTTGATTTGCATTAGAACATTCTAAATGGGGCACTAGCAGTAAAAGGCAGCCTGGGTGGCTGACTAGTGGGATAATGATATCATGTAGAACAAAGCGAGAATTACATCAAAATGTTAGAAGTAGCCACAATCAAGCTACAGTAGCCCATTACAAATAGTACTGTAAGGTGCTTAAAAATGTTGTTAGGAAGGCAAAGATTATGTGGTATGCAAATAGAATAGCTAAATCACAGGATAAAATTAAAACCATATGGTCAGTTATGAAGGAAGTGTCTGGTCAGCAGCACAAGGTTGATGATATAAAGTCAGTTCGTAGAAAAAATATTTCTGTTACTGGTAAATCAGATATATATATATACAGTATTTAACAATCACTTTCTGAGCATTGCTGGTGAATTAAATAAAAATTTAGTTTCTACAGGGAATCATATAACACTCTTGGCATATGCCTTTCCGAGGTTGATGTTTGAAGTACTCCTCTGTGGTACAGACAAGGGGGAGATTGAGCCAATAATTAAATCACTGAAGACTAATGACTCTCATGGGTATGATGGAGTGCCTAGCATAATACTGTGCAGCACATGTTAGTCCTGTATTTAGCCATGGTCAGTTTTCTGAATGATTAAAGTACTCAGTAGTAAAGCCACTTTATAAAAAGGGAGAAAGCGATAATGTAGACAATTTTAGATGTATTTGTATGCCATAAGTGTTTGCTAAAGTTATTGAAAAGGGTGTGTATGTAAGGATAATTGATCATTTTATATCACACGATTTGCTATGAAATGTACAGTTCGGCTTTAGAAGTCATTTAACACCTGAAAATGCTATATTATCTTTCCTCTGTGAGGTCTGGATGGGTTAAACAAAAGGTTTTGAATGCTAGGCATATTTTTTGTTTGAATTAAGGCATTTGATTGTGTTGATCACAAAATATTGCTCCAGAGGTTGGACCATTATGGAATACGGGGAGTAGCTCACAATTGTTTCACCTCTTACTTTGGAAATAGACAGCAAAAGGTCCTTATTCACATTGTTGAGAATGGCTGTGTTGTGGGGTCTGAGTGGGGTACGGTCAAGTGGGGGGGGGGGGGGGGGGGGTTGGCCCAGGGATCAGTGTTGGGGTCACACCTGTTCCTTGTTTATATAAATGATACGCCCTCTAGTATTACGGGTAACTCTATAAAATATTTTTGTTTGCTGATGACACTAGCTTGTTGGTAAAGGATGTTGTGTGCAACATCGGCTTGGTTTCAAATAGTGCAGTTCATGGTATAAGTTCATGACTTGTAGAAAAGAAACTAAAGCTAAATCACAGTAAGACTCAGTTTTTACAGTTTCTAACACACATTTCAACAAAACCTGACATTTTAATTTCACAGAATTGGCATATGATTAGTAAAACTGAACAGTTCAAATTTCTAGGTGTTCAGATAGGTAGTAAACTGGCATGGAAAGCTCACGTTCACAATCTTGTACAAAGACTTAATGCCGCCATTTTTAATATTTGAACAGTATCTGAAGAGAGTGATCATTCAACACGAAAATTAGTCTACTTTGTTTATTTTCATTCATTTATGTTATATGGTATTATATTTTGTGGTAATTTTTCCCATTCTGAAAGGATATTTTTGGCTCAGAAACGAGCGGTTCGGGCAATAAGTGGTGTACACAAACCTCTTGTTGACCCCTATTCACAAGTCTGGGTATTTTGACATTGGCCTCTCAGTATATATATTCCTTACCGTCATTTCTCGTTAACAATATTAGCTTATTCCCTAGAATAAGCAGCTTTCACTCAGTTAATACTCGGCAGAAATCCAACCTGCATTTGGATCAGACTTTGTTAACTCTTGTGCAGAAAGGTGTGCAGTATACTACTGCATCCATTTTCAATAAGCTACCACAAGAGTTATCTTAGCAGTAATCCATGCACTTTCAAATTGAAACTGAAGAGTTTCCTCATAGGTGCTCCTATTCTGTCGAGGATTTCCTTGAAAAATTAAGCTGATTCTTGTTGTATTGTCGATTATGTTTACTTAAATTTATGGTTTGACATTTTTTGGGTTCACAAACATTTTATTTTTATCTTTTATTACTTTTATGTTGTAATTTCATGTATTGACACATTCCATGACCTTGGATATTTGCTCCTCAGTTTGGTCCTATGGAACTTGATGTGTAAATAAATATATAAAACGAAATTTTGTAAACACTGAGGTGGTTGTGTATGGAATTTTCAAGCTGCCTTTGTAGATTTTGTGTTTGAGACTGTGTGTTTTGATATGCAAAGACAATGTCAGTTTTGGTGAATAATATGTTAATTTTGTTTGAGATATTTCCCAGATAAGTTGTGGTTACGTATGTTGTTTTCTTCTTCTTCGTTTTAATTCTTTATGGTTGCATTTTACTGTAGAATAATTGCGTTACAATTTTGGGGTCATAATCATTTTGCTGGGTTATGTATTCTACGACTTTTATTTCCTTCTGAACTGCTTCATTTTCTAGTGGAAAATTTGTTAATCTGTTAAGGATTGTGTGGAAGAACGCGAGTTTGTGGGCCTTAGGGTGACATGAGTGTGCACTGCTTATACAGTCTGTTGGGGTAGACTTTCTGTAAATTTCAAAGCAATGTTTGCTGTTAGTTAAGTCGAGAAAGTTGATTGTTTTGTTAGTTTTGTGTTCTGTGGTAAATTTCATTTTAACCCTTTGACTGCTGGAGGCATGCCATCTGCTTGGCATGCTGAGGCGCCAAGGCCTGCGGCCTAATCTGGCTACCTGTGCTGCGAGCCTGTCCTTTGGAGCCGCCGCCGGGACCGGAGCGGCCTGCACTGCCCAACCTGCCCTGTGCTGTGCTGCATACTTCTCGGCTGATTATGATTAATGAAGCAACCCACTATCATCCAGCAATTAAAAAGTAGGAGACTGCAATGGGCTGGACATGTGGCTAGAATGGAAAACAACAGAATCTCCAAGAAAGCATTTGAAAGAACTCTCCAGGCAACAAGACCATTGGGACGACCTCGTACAAGGTGGAAAGATGACATAGAGAAGGACATCGCAGCATTAGGAATTTCCGCAGGGTGCAGAGAGGTTGCGTGAGATAGAAGGCGATGGAAGCACATCGTTGATGCAGCGCGTGGTCTACAGGACCTGTGATGACTGAGGAGAGAGGGAGGGGGGGGGGGAGAGAGAGAGAGAGAGAGAGAGAGAGAGAGAGAGAGAGAGAGAGAGAGAGACTATTTTCCAATAATCTACAAATTAGTCAAAAAGATGTTGATTTTTATGAAAACATGAAAGCAGGGTATATTTGAAACTTCTTTTACTAATATCATTTTCTGTTAATGCTTCAAAGCCAGTGTCATTTGATCAACGAATTTTAAGCACCCAACCCTCCCCAGCTAATGACAGAGGCAAAGTAGCAAGAAAAATCGCACTGAGAACAGCATTTTAACTTTGGCATATTGTTTCTCGTTGATCAAAGGCATTTAAATCAGTTATGGAAAACAGGTTTTGTACAAGTAGACCCAATGTGATTTATATTTGTACTATTAAGGATAAAAGAATAACTGTCCATGTTATGTGTTAATATTTAAATGTATCGTACACAGATTAATATATGGGTTTTGTTATACTGGCCCAATGTACTCGGCGTAATTACATTTGCCACAGTACAGATGTTGCACCCTCTCAATCACCAATTCCATTCATTTGCCAGTAAACTGCTACACATGAAGAAGTCAGGCTTTGTTTGAATAGTTTTACACCTGTTGCATCTATTTCCCATCCTTTATGATCTGGGCTTTGGACTGGCACTGGCGAAGTTAAAAACAGATTTATATTTCATTTTTTACATTTTTTAGTAATTTATTCAGAAGTGTCAATAAATTTTCTCAGATTTAGTTCCCAGTGATTAATAATGCTTCTTTGTGTGATAAGTCTCAAAGCAGGATACAACACGTAATGGAACGTTGCAAGTTTTGCTTTGGTATCTAGTTTCCCAGCGCACTTTCTGTTTCGTGCAAACCATGCATCTGCGCATTAGCGTACTTTTCTGCGAATGTTCACTCACGATAACAGCTGGAAAATGTCTCCCTGTGAATCGCAGAGGATTCTTGTTATCGTAGCACCTTCCCCTATCAGCTTTTTTCCATTCTGTAGCATATTTTTCTACAATCTCCCATAAGAGAGAAAGGTGAAACTCTGAAAGTGCCATTTTTCGCCCTGTTAGCGACCAGTGGAGAGCATGAGCATTTAGAGTGCACAAATCCAGAATGTGAAAAAAATATTTCTTGAACCATTTCACAGTCTTACGCACTGATCCCACTGAGCTCAGTAACATGTCACAACGGTCAGCTGCACCCATACTCGAATTGTAATCTACAATACATTGTGGTTTCTTTATTTTTTCACCAGTATTTCTGACAGTCTTCTGTGATTCAACCATTTGTGTTGTGTGACTTGTGGTCAATATGCACTCCTCTCTCTTATCGCACCACTTGATAGCAAGGACCTTGTCAGTGGACTTAAACTCAGTTTCTCCTCGTTTTAATTTCTTCTGCGGTTTTGGCATGGTGCACCTATTCTTATGAACAGTGCCACATGCAGCTGCTCAATGGTTGTGAAGCCAGAGAAACAGATCTGGGCTGGAGTACCAATTATCTCCATATGGAATATGACCCTGTTCCAAATACGGTCCCAGAAGAGTTATCACTACATCACCACTTTTTCCCAAATTGTGAAACCAAATTTCTGTTGTTGCACCTGTATATACAATAAAATCCAAATTATACCCACTCCAACAGTCACCCAGTACAAATGTCTGTATTCCACATGTGTTTTGCTTGGTTGGAATAAACTGCTTAAACGATAATTGCCCTTTGAACACCAAGACTTTCATCTATACAAAGCTTGTGATGTGGGCAAAATGAACTACAAAATGTCTTTCAAGCTTTGTCAACAATCGTCCTAATTTTAAATAGACTGTCACCTCCGGTACTCGCAGAGTTACCACTGAATTGTAACGTTCTCAGAAGTAGACAAAAACGGCCTCGGGACATAATTTCATTGGAAACTGTATCTCTGGACCAATAATCACTTAATTTTAACTTCTTAACTTGTGCCGTAAGAAGGCAAATAGCAACAAAACAATAATGTCCTCAAATCCAGTGTCTTTCCACTTTGACAGTCGGGGAATTCACAGATTCTGTAGTATTTTCTCTGGTGTAAACGTAAAAACGATTTGTTTCATCTGCAATAAATTGCCAAAGTTCTTGGGACAGAAATATCACAAAAAATGAAAGAATGGTTGGGTCAGTATCTAATTGACAGTTGTGTCCTGACCTCGAGTCATCGAAGTAATGGTTTAACAGCTGGAAATCGGTTTGTTTCCAGTAAAATGGGTCACTTAAGCGTGCTCTTTTCCTAACCATTTCACTGGCACTTTCTGATTCCTCGGATTCAGAGGAACTGCTGACTGTAATTCTTGCTCTCCCCTCTGATGTGAAGGGCTGAGTACTACAGCTTCGAGATTCTGTTGAAGAATCATGACTGCTAATGACGTCAGATAATTCACACTCACTGTCGCTATTAGTGAATGTATCCAGGATTTCTTTATCTGTGCAACCACGGCGACATGACATTTCTCACAGAAAACAAGAAAACTGATGAAAACATAGGAATTGAAGCCGAATTCCGCAAAGAGGGAATGCAGCAACAAACATATATGCACTCTCGAACTATATAGTCAGATCACTGAACAGCTACTGGAAGAGCAGAGCGGAAAGACAGCTCTGTGTGTTTACACGTCTGTAGCGCTCAGGTAGCTGTGACTCAGCGCGCCTAAACTCGTCCCTAGTGCTGGAAAGGCCAGTGGTGTGGTGCACGTCAACACGTCCTTAGCGCTGTAGGGAAGACCCAAGGGCCGCGCTTATACACGTCAGGTGTGCCAGGGGAATGGCGAGGCTTGAAATAAGATGGCGCCAGCAGAACAGTGCTGCAACACTTCAGCCTCAGCTAAAAAGAAGTTTCATAACAGCGCAGAGTGTAAAGAACGCAAAAAACGTGTTATTAAAGGCATCCTTTGTGTGAAATGTAACTTCTGGTTACACGAAAAATGAGCGAATGTGAATCTCGAGTTCGTTAATGACGATATTAGGTGGTCATGTCGTAACTGTGTTAATGATTAACGTGAAGACTTCCTCAACATGATAAATTCAAAAGACAAAATGATCAAGTTACTGAATAGTGACATTGAGACTCTCGGAAAAGAAATTGTAATCTTGAAGCGAGAAAACGTGAAACTATTAAATGAAAAACGTTTGTGGTTCTGTGGAAACAGTGAATCAGTGAAGGAAAATGGCCAAAAACACAGTGAGACTCAGTGTTAAAAGCGATATACAAACTGAAAAAAGTGATGATAATGACGAAAATTGCGTAGAAAGAAATACAAAACATGTCGAACCTACAAATAAAATATTAAAAGTGGGTTGCAGTGACGTACAAAAACAAAGGAAGGAAGCATCAAGAACGTGGCAAACAAGGTACTGCAAATGACGTCTTAATAATTGGGGATTCATTATTCAAAAACGTTGCAGTATCGAATACTAAAACTGTGTCCACCCAGGGATAGGTATACATCAATTAAATAGTCACCTCAAGAACATGCAGACAACGAAACAAAATGCATTCCCACCGGTACATCGTGATGAAAACTACAAAGGTGTATTCATCCACGTGGGGACGAACTCACTGCGAAACAGCACTGAAGAAGAGATGGTAAACAAAGCAAGAAATCTAATCTGGATGTCGAAAAATGTGTAACCGGTATCAAAGTTAATTATTAGTAGTATCCTGCACAGAAGATCTGTAAGTGATAAATACATAGACAGGATAAACATTCGCATCAGAGAGCAGTGCAGCAGACTTGGTGCAGTTTTCATAGATTCGAATAAATTTGTTAGTGATAAATGTCTAGGACAAGATGGACTGCATCTGAACAGGCTAGGATCGGCAACATTCAGCAATATGTTTAGTGACATACGTAAGACCGTACTCAATAAGAGAAACTAGTATGCAAAGATGGGGGTGTAAAAATTGATAAGCCTAATGAAATTGAAAAGCCTAATGAAATTGAAACAAAAATACACAAACAGTGTTTCAAACCAGATGCCATTAGGAATATTCAAAAAGATAACAATACGTTCTTATTGCACTTGAACATAAATGGGTTAAGTTCAGATTGCATAAATGGCAGAGAAACTAAACTAAATGACTTGCAAATCATTTTGTCGGAAATACCAAATATCAAGATTGTGTGCTTGAATGAACACTGGCTTACAAAGGATAGTATCAAAATCTTAAATAACCTGGATAATTTTTATGTTGCCAGCATCTTTTGTAGAAGTAATTTAACTCGAGGAGAATCGTGCATACCAGTGGAAAGATCAATGGAATGTAAAGCAAGACTCAATTTCGATTCCCTTAATGAAGAATGTGTATTTGAAAGCTGCTGTGTAGAGTTAGCGCAAAATATTGTAATTTTATATGTGTACAGAATTCCGGGCGCAGAAATAACGAAACATTTTTTGTCGAAATTCCAGTGTCTGTTCCAAAAACTTCAAAAAGAAACCAATAAAAGAATCATAATACCCGCTGATTTCAACATAGATCTAGACAGTGAAACCAATAACTCAACAAAATTCATTGATATGATTCAAACATCGGGTTTCAGTGCAAATTTCACTGATTTCACCCGAGTTAACGAAGTGTCTGCATCATGTGTAGATAATATTTTAACCAATTACACTTATAATGAGACAAATAAGTTTTGTTTAGATTTAGGATTTTCTGATCATTGCAATCTGTTTATGGAGTTACCAAAAACAATAGAACCTTGCACAACAAAAGAAACCTACACCAAATGCCAGTTCAGCAAAGAAAATATAAACTTATTCTATCATAGATTAAATAAGGTGGAGTGGTCTATAGATCATAGTATTTCATGCTCTGAAAATTTTGCTACTTTTCTGGAAAAATTCCTGCTCGTTTTTAATGAAACTTACTGTACTTACTGTACATCATAAAAAGTAGGAAATAAAGTAAAGTGGATTACTGAAGGAATAAAAATCTCGAGTGCAAGAAAAAAGGCGGCTACATAGGGAACTAAAACATAATAAAAGTCCTGATTTCGTTACCTATGTAAAAGATTACAAAAATATTTTTAAAAAAGTAGTAAAGGTAGCCAAAGAGCTGGAAAATAATAGATTCATATTGGATAGTGAAAACAAATCCAAGGCATTATGGTCAGTGATCAAACCTGAAACAGGTGCCACAGGTAGAGGCCACAATATTTCTAAAATCAAGATAGAGGATAAAACTATTGTAAATCCTGCTCAAATTTGTGAATTGTGTAATGAATTCTTTATAAATGTAGCAGTGTATCCAGTCACAGTAAATTTCTTCAACGGTGAGCAACTTGATGGTGAATTTTTCAGTACCTTTACAAAAAATACAGTAAAAGATACAGAAAATGTGATACTGTCACTAAAAAGTAAAACATCAGGGATGGGATACCAAAAAAAGTGTTAAAAACAGTCTCTAAAATAATTGCACAGCCACTAACTACAGTAGTTAACCAGTCCCTTGAAGAAGGTTATTTTCCAGGGACTCTGAATTACGCAGTAGTTAAGCCACTATTCAAAAAAAGGCGCAAAAGAACGCATGGGAAACTATTGTCCAATCTCTCTTTTTCCATCACTGTCAAAAATATTTGAGAAGGTGGTCACCATACAAATTCAAAAATTCATAGAATAATTTAAAATAATTTCAAAAAATCAGTATGGATTTCAAAAAGGCAAAACCACAATATCTGCTATAAATAATTTTGTTGATAAAATTAGCTCGTCTCTAGACAAATCATTGCATGCCACAGGAATTTTTTGTGACCTTTCAAAGGCCTTTGATAGTGTGAATCACTCCTTGCTACTTTGTAAACTGGAAAAGTATGGAATTAGGGGCACGGTATTAGAATGGTTTAAATCCTATCTAACCAACCGAAGACAAAGAGTGGTTATAACATCAGAGGGGGAACTTATACTTCAGAATGGTAAACCATTTCACAAGGAGTACCCTCCAAGGTTCTGTCTTAGGTCCCATTCTGTTTTTGTTGTACATAAATGATCTTCCACTTAATATTCAGTGTCACTTAGTTTTATTTGCAGATGACACATCTTTAATAATTGAAAGTAATATTGCAGATCAAATTCCACAAACTGTATTAAATACTCTAGAAAACTTGGATACCTGGTTTGATCTAAATGGGTTAAAATTAAACATGCAAAAGACTCAGTTAATGCAATTTAAAACAAAACAAGCAAAATTAAATGATATTCAGGTCAGTCACAGAAACCAGGATTTGCCGGAAGCTAGGTATGTGAAATTCCTAGGAATGCAACTAGATAAAAATCTATCATGGGGCTCACACATACAGTACCTTGCAAATAAATTAAATAGCCTAGCATATGCAGTGAAAATATAGTACAACGCTACCAGTATGGGCATAAGAAAAGTAGTATATCACAGCTACTTTGAGTCAGTAATACTTACTTACTTACTCACTCACTGCTCATACCGGACTCGAGAGTCCATTACCGCAGCAATGTATTTTCGCCACCTGTCCCTGTCTTGGGCTATTTCCTTCAATTCACCTTCAATACCTAGGCTCCTTAAATCAGCCTTCACGTTGTCGTCCCATCTACGCCTCGGTCTCCCCACAGGACGTTTTCCCTCTAGGTGCCCTACCAGTACTCTGCGCTCTGCCTTGCCCTCATCCATTCGAGTTACGTGACCCGCCCATCGCAGCCTGCATGATTTAATAATACTGATTATGTCAGGGCGTGAATAGAGTTCGTGAATCTCTTCGTTATGCAGTTTTCACCACTCTCCGCTAATGTCATCCCTTTTTGCTCCGAAAATTTTCCTCAAAATTTTGTTTTCAAATACTTGAAATGGCTTTTCATTTTGCACAGTGAGAGACCAAGTCTCACACCCATACAGCATAACTGGTAGAATAATAGTTTTGTATATTCTAATCTTTAAATTCCTAGACAATATGCATGATGAAAGTAATCTATTCAGTGAGAAGTAGCACGCATTTCCCGCCCATAATCTCTTCTTCATTTCTCGAAGTGATGTCCACGCCTAGATACTTAAATGTGTTCACTTTTTCAAACTGCATGTCTCCAACTCTTAACATTTCCTGATCTACTGCTGTTGGCATTCTAGTAGTAACCAGGTATTTAGTTTTGTCTTGTCTTCACTTATCCTTAGACTTACATCTTCACTAGCCTTGATTAACGCATTTGCATTTGCTGTTACAGATTCTTTCTTATCGCTAATGATGTTTAGATCATCTGCATACACTAATATCTTAATATTTCCATTTAACTCCACACCCTCTGAATTATCTGCTGCCATTCGCACAATATATTCTAGGACTAAATTAAAAAGTAGCGGAGACAGGGCATCTCCTTGCTTAATTCCGTTCTTTATTACAAATTCTTCTGACTCCAATTTCTCCACGCGTACTCTACCTTTTGTGTTTTTCAAACTCGCCTCTATAAGTCTAACATACTTCTTTGGTATTCCAAGTTCCAAAAGAATTCTGTACAGTTTTGATTGCAATACTGAATCATATGCTTTTGTAAAATCTATGAAAAGATTATGAACTGGTTTATTGCATTCCCATTTCTTTTCCAAAATTTGACGCAGGGTGAATATTTGGTCTATAGTTGATCTGTTCCTCCGAAAGCCGGCTTGGTAATCCCCCCACAATTTCATCTGCATATGGTGTAAGCCTGCTTAGCAGAATATTCGAGAAAATTTTGGAACATGCTGGTAATAGTGATATCCTTCTATAATTACTACAATCCATTTTGTCGCCCTTCTTAAAAATTGGGATCAGAATCGACTCCTGCCACTCTTCAGGTATCATCTCTGAGTTCCATACTTTAGTTATCACTTTGTGAACTACTTCTACCAATTTCTGTCCCCCATTTTTAACTAATTCTGCAGTTACGCAATCTGATTCTGGTGCTTTATGGTTTTTCAAGTTGTTGATTGCACATTGGCTCAGGTATCTGGGGTTCTGCTGTATGAGTCAGTAATAAGGTATGGAATTGTGTTTTGGGGTGCCTGAAACCATATATGTCGAATACTAAAACTTCAGAAAGCCATCATTAGAAATATGTACAATGTAGGTCGAAGAAAATCTTGTCGCCCACTCATAAAAAATCTGAGTATACTAAGTCTTCCCTCACTATACATATATGAGCTGATTATCTTTGTACATAGTAACCCTAATTCATTTGTAGCAAATCATTTTCAACACGATTACAACACCAGGAATCAAAAGAATTTTATGCTGCCCACCCACCGTTTAAAACTTTATGCTCAAACTCCACATTATATGGTTATGAAAATTTATAACAAAGTGAAAGGAAGAGAATTGCTCAGCATAAATTTAGAAACACGGAAAAAATCCTTATATGAGAAACTAGTGCAGAAATGTTACTATTCAGTAGAAGAATTCATAAATAACAACCTGAAAATTTGAGCAGGAGAGAGCAAATGCTAAGGGCTCTGATAATGTTAAAAGTTTGTTACTTTTGAAGAAAAATTATTAATTGCTTAATTAAGTAATTATTCAGTACTGTGTATTATATTACTGATATTATAAGGCAAATTGTAAACCAGTTTTTGTGTTTTGACGAGTCTCCTGTACTTTTAAGTCAATGGCTTGAAATTGTATGTAATGAGACAATAAACTTCTACTTCATGAAGAGTTAACACATCCCCAGCAATCAAAGGGTTAAGGTGTAATTGATTCAGTGGTTTATGTCTTTTGTCTATGCCAGTAAGGTTACCGTCTACAAGCATTAAAGTGTTGTCTACGTTTCTGTAGCAGTATATGATTTTTTGATTAGTTGGGTTTTTTGTTTTGAAGAATTTTTCTTCCAAGCTGTTAAGGAATATGTCAGCTATGGTTTCAATAGTGCGACTCCATCTTTTTGTGTATATATTTTATTATAACACTTGAAGTAATTTTGGTGTGTGATAAGTTTTATTGGTTGTAATATTTCTGTAGTGCCATGTATTGAGATTTTTCTGGATTCAAGTAGGTTTTGTTCTATGATATCGGTTGTTTCCTGCATTGGAATGTTCGTGTATAGGTTAGTAATGTCAGAAGATATAAATCTTGAATTTGGAGGTATTTTTATCTCTCTGATATTTTTAGCTAATGTTCTAGACTTTCTTACTGTATATTTTTTGTTGTATGTGTAAAATTTATTAAGGAGGCTTTTTAATTTTGTCCTAATATAGTATGTGGGGCTGTAAACATTATCTACTACAGGACGCATAGGAACAAATTGTTAGTGTATTTTAGGGTTTCCATGGATATATATCTTGATTTTGGTGTTCCTTATAAGATAGTTTACTGTTAATTTCTCACTGGCTCCATAATTTTGCTCCATATTGTCTGACATGAGGTACCAACCTTGATTCTGCTGAAATCTTGATGCTGACATAGGCCAAGATGAGTTTTTTCTGTAGACAAACCTTATTAAAATTCACACTTTTGATCAGTATTACCATTTTTATTTTTATCCTTAAGTATTTCAATTTGGAACTTTTCAGTTTTAATGAAGGGGAGGGCCCAGTATCTTATTTGCTGTTGTTTGTTGGTGATAGTATAGCTGTTGTAACCCTCACTGTGGGCCGCAGTGTTTACTGAAGGTAAAGAACTTTTGCAACAACAACGTAAATTGTCAATTAGTCCATGAACCAAATAGTAATAGTTTTTGGCATAATATTCATTTAAGTCACAGACAGAAATTATTATGAGATTATTCTGGGGTAGTAAAATAAAACACAAGCTTGACTAATCTGGATAACATGTATTTCATAATGAATGTTCCATAGCCTAGTGGTCATGTAAACCACATGTTCAGGTTACTTAGCACTAAACACATAGTAAACAGTCACAACATTTTAGAGTACATCGGTAGAGGCAAGTGGGATAACAGTAACTGAGGCAGAGACTACCATCAGACAGCCTTTTATTTGGCCACTACATTTGCTCTTGTGACAGGCCTGTGATATCAGACTGGTTTCTGCCACAGGCACCCTTGCCAAACCTGTGCAATAGTACATATATCAATACATTCTGTAATCCATGTTCATATTCAGCAGGATTACTAAATCCCTCCCCCCCTTGAAACAGCATGTAGGGCCAGCACCTGCCCAGCTGGTGGGGGGGGGGGGGGGGTGGACGACATGGAAGCAGGTGAGAGGTGGACAGTGTCACTCCAGGGAGATGTTTGGGGCTGCCAACGATGCTGATGGTGGATCTGAACTTCTTGCGTAGAACCAGAGATTTCTACAAGCAGAGACACCCCTATGGGATAAGGTGGGGTTGGTATTCGACATTGGTGAAGTCGAATTGATGTCCATGACCATATCTCACAGCTTGCAAGGACCAAGCAGTTATCCTCTGAGACCTATGACTTAGCTGTGGTGGTGTACAAGATGGACTCATTGCTGCAGGAGGCCATTGACCAGAATGCCGCAACTGGAGTTGATTGCAGTGATGATGCAGCATCCCAGATTTTGTGAACCCCGGATCCACTCTGGATTCCAGCCAAATGTGTGAGCCCACACTAGGGCTCTCACACAGAATGGCATGGCTGTGCTGGCTTCTTGTTCCAGTGGTGGATATAAGAGATTGACAAGCATCCTGTGAGGTGCCCATGAATGAGTTCTGTCAGGCTTGCACCATTGACGGGTGTGGGCCTGTAAGAAGCTAGATTCAACAGTGAGGTTATGAGAGGTGGAGCACAGGCTCAGATTACGGAAAGATGAGAAGAAAACTGATTTGTAAAATCACAGAAAACCTAAATCTGTTTGGCCAGATGGGTATTTGAACAGTCGTTCCCTAAATGTGAGGCCAGCATGCTAAATTTGGGAAGGAGTTTAGCTCTGAAGCCGATTTAACCACCCCTAAAGCTCTCAGATTTTTTTCCTTAAAGGTACAAACAAACTGCTGATAAGGTGTTTAATACCTTTGCAGGTGCAAAACCTTTTGAAATCACCTGCTGTTAGTTGGTGAAGTTGTTGGTCACTAACATGTGAGGTGCACTGTTTGTTGTCAAGATCCTTTTCGAGGCTCTCACTGTGGCCGATGTAGTTGTCAGTTGGTGGAGGACAACATAGAGGAAATAGGAGGAGACCGTGATGTTTAACCATATGAATTCCAGGAAAAGTCTCACAAAATTGGCATAATCTCAGTCTCTTGACTGCCTTTGTGCAGGACTTGGTGGAAATAACTGGGATGGGACCATTTGGTATGCCTGCAAATGGTACCCTGTTGCGCCACCCATGCAACATCGTTGTCCACACAGGGGCAGTAAATAGATTGACATACCAGTTGCTTCAGCCTATAAATTCCTCGTTGGGATTGATGTGTGAACTGAAGCACCTGAAGTTGCAGAGAGGAGGGTACTACAACCTGGCACTGTTTATTATCTTCTGTAAGGAGCACTACACTGTACCAAATTTGAAGTTGGTGCCACCAATGGGAAAAAAAGACTAAGTGGATCTGCACTGGAAAGCTTGGGAGCCCAACCCAATCGGAGGTATTGCAGGACCTGTTAAAGAAGCAGATCATGCTGAGATGATGTAGCAATGTCCTGGGAATTTATAGGCAAGTCGTCAAGTGACTTCTCCATTTGGTCGTCTAACTGAAAAAAAAACTTTATCCAGGTATTCAAATTCAAGATCCAGACCTTCCAGAAGGTGAGGTAGTGCATTATAATGCAGAGGAAAAGTGTGATAATGAATAGAATGCTTAAAATTATTCAATTACATGGTATATCAGTGAAGGCAGTGTTCCATATGCTCAGGTCATTTAACCTTGGGACATCTAAAATAATGGCCACTGCTTCTTTTTCAGGCCGAGAATAATACTCCTGAGCTGGAATAAATGTCTACAACGTAAATGTGATTAGTCTCTCTGTTCCAACTTCATAACTTATGAGAGAGAACTGCCCTGATGCCATATAGGGGTGCATATTTGGACAAGGCCATTTGCAAATGGGGCTGGTAAGTCAAAAGGTCAGGTAGAAATTGTAGGGCTCATTTTAGCTTCTGAAAAGCTCTGGTGCATTGTTCGGCCCATTGAAAGATGCTTTCTTTTTAAGGAAACTATTTAGCAAATGGGCTATGGAGGCTGCTTGGGGAATAAATTGTGCGTAGTAATTCATTTTTCCGAGAAATTCCTGAAGATAATAATGTAAACTGGAAGTTAGCTGGAGAAGTATGGATACAGAAGTAGAAGGTCGTTAATGGATTTAGGCACAGGCCTATTCTGAATAGGCTCTACGTGTTCTGTTGTGGGCCAACAATCCTCTTCACTGAGGATATATCCTAAGTAACCCACGGCTTAAAGAAGCCACATTTGGAAAAGTTATACTTCAGGCCTTTCTGTGCAAGGCCCGCAAAAACCAGATGAAGATTGTGCAAATATTTGTCTGCTGTATGACCAGTGTAATTTACACAATATGAAATTCCAGCAATAGTCTGTTCAAGAAACTTCTGGAATGTGATGGGAGCACTTGCCACACCAAAGGCAATATGTTATACTGATATAGTCTGAACAGCATTTTGAAGACTAATATCAAATTATTTGAATAACACAATCTCGATCACAATGTTATTTACTTTTGATGACCAATTTTCGCCAGTGTAGACCATCTTCAGATCTAGAAACTAATTGAAGCAAGTGTTCCTTTTTAACAACTCATATTTAATATCTTCTGAGAGTTTTCATCAAAACGCAACTGAAAATAGGTGTATGTGAGATCGATTTTGGAGAATAATTTACATCTTGAAAGTTTAAGAAAGAGCTCACCCGAAAAAGCAAGAATAAGAGTCAGTGTCCACCTGAGCATTAATGGTGTGCTTAAAGTCCTCCTCCTGTCAAAGAGAGCCCCCATGTTTGCTAACCACCATTAATTTCGAAGCCCACTGACTGTAGGAAATGGTGGACGGAAGTTGTTGTTGTTTTAGACTGTCCAATTTAATCTCAATCTTATTCTTAATGGCCGGTGGAAATGAGCAGGCTTTGCAAAATCTCAGACTTGCTGTAGGCTTTAAGACAATGTGAGCCTGAAATTCAACTAGTTTCCTCAAACCAGATTCAAACAGTGGCACAAATTTTGTATGAAGCATATCAATGCCAGCATGAGGTACTGTCAAGCTGAGGGAACATATAGCATAATGTAATGAAAATCTTACAGCAGCATATGCATCAAGGCCAAGTATATTCTCCACCAATGGATCCACCACAACAAAAAATTACACTGTTCGAGACACCGGATTATAAGTGGCCATTAGTTATACACATTGTAGAAGTGGCACCTCATGTGGCCGTACAACAGCAGTTTTGATTGTACTGCACAGCACTGCATTGAACTGAACGAGGGAGCACTCTCACTTAAGAACGTCAGCTGGTGTATCATTAAAACTGATGCACTGGTATAAAAAAGAATAGCCACTGGGATGTTTCGTGCTGTAACAAAATCTTATGTGGTACCAGCACCTGATCACTTCCGGAAGTATTATTAATTTGAAATAATCTCGATCATTTGGTGCTCCACAGCTGATTTATGTTAATAAGAACCACCACATCTATAGTTAGATATGTTTATTATTTCACAATTGGTTTTGTTCAATGAACATCATCAGGTAACACTGAAAATTCACCAAATAACTTCATAATGTTCTCACAGAATTATGTCGATATCATGACTAGAAAAGTCTAATTATCTTACTGGACACTGAAGACACGTTCTAGAACATGATGAGCACACAACACTCCACCAACTGTGTGGCACAAACACAGTCAGCAGTAAGTGGACGGAACATAACATGCTCTGCACACTTTGAATTGTACAGTTACACTGCCTGGTGACCAGCTCGCTACGACACACATCTGCAATGAGACATTCACATAAACACTTACAACATTCATCCTCATAATGTAGGGGTTCTAAAGCTTAGGATGCAAGGAAAAACAGTCAGGGCAACTGGGAAATAAAGTATATTGCCACGAACAAAACCTGGTACTACTCTGGGATTGCCGAGAATGCAGATGTGTGGACACTGCTGAGTAGAACTTGTTTACCATGTTAGAGTCCATGACGGAAACCCACTGTACTATACCACTACTATCTGGGCCACCTGTGAAATGTCAAAATCTGCCTAAAAAGTTTGTTGCACTTCTTGTGATATTTCAAATACATGTGCAATTGGCAGCACTTCGACCGATGAGACTTTCAATTGTCGTAAGGGTTGCATGCGGATCTCCTTATTGGGAACGAAGTGAAGCGCTGCATTGTGAATTTTAACTCTCTGCTAGTGATTTACCATATTCATGTCTGAATTTTTGTTTTTTACTTGATGTTTGCAATTTCACAACCAAGCTTCTTAACTACAGTGTCTTTCTTGTGATGTTGAAAGAATTTTAGCCTTGCTGCTACCACGTGCATTTTGATGGAAAAATGCTCAGACAATAAAGAGAGTATGTCAGACAACAGTAACTCTGATGGAATGGACAGCAGGGCTAACTTTTGAACCAAGGAATATAACTAAGGATTCGTAGACAGCAAAGACTCATTTGCGATCTGGATATTTAATATCATTTGCATGGAAGTATAGCACACTGTGAAGCAAAATTGCAGGCTCCTTATCTGCACATTTATGTTCTAACCCTTGTGTTAGGCTACAGTATTTATTGAACCTAAAGAACTTCTGTAACAACAATGTAAACTGTCAGTCACGTATTTCATGATCAAAGTTCTGTACAGACTAACAGTGATGGAAACTACAATTTCATGATACATGCAGGCAGTACACAGCTGTGGGGTTGCAGAGTCCATGGGCAGAGCTGAGTTGGGTAACAGTAACTGAGGCAGATATGGCTGATGGGTGGCCTTATATTTGGCCCATTACAGACGCTCGTGTAACTGGCCTGTCACATCAGCCATGTTTCTGCTGCAAATGCCTTCCCCACATATGTGCAATGTTACAGATACCTATACATCTGTATCATCCATTGGCACATCTGACGTGGTTGCTGAAAGATCTGTGTGCCATTCTTAGTTGTGACCCTTGCAAAGAAGCCGCTCGATTCTTGTTCAGAGTGTAAAAAAAATTCTACACAAACTTTCAGTTCAGTTGAATGACACACATTTGGCTGGAACATTCTGGAAGCGGAGCACATGATGAGCAATACAATTTCCAGAGATCACAAACAGCAGTAGATGGAGCTGAAGAACTAATAATACATATGCCTATAAGTTTATGAATGTCATGAACATTGCAATTAAATGGTTTGTTTGGATTTTTTTGTGTGCTGTAAAGATTAGTTTCATCAACAATTTTTGCCATTAACTCATCATTAAAAAATATTTAAAAAACTAATATGGTGTGGACAACTCTAGCACTGACTGTGGCAGTGAGGACTTTCCTTTGAATATAAATTTATCATTTCCAAATGAAGCACTTTGTTTTTTCCAGATGATTTGATTTTTCTGAACCTTTTGGTGTTTTGCAGAAGCTTGTGGTACCTGTGCATCAGCAACAGCTTCATTATCATCGTCCTTCAAACAATAATTATTTGAATTATGTGTATTAACTACAGTAGCCTCAGGCTCGCTATCACTATCTGCAGATTCCAGATCATTTACGTTTATTGTCGGGTCTTCATCTGAATTGTCAAAATCTAACTCTTCTTCACTGCGAGAAGGGCATTCTAGGGCCATGAATTCTTCATACGTCATCACTTGACGCCGTCCATTGTCGAAATACGAGAATTACTCCATTACAGCACTTGAACTATCACGATAAACTAGAAAAAAGCAGAAAGAAGGAAACACTACTTTCTCATTGTTCGATTGTGAATAGAAGTATTATTACACACTACTGCCCATATGCAAACGAAATTGATTTGTATACTACTCACATATTTACTAGCAGAAATACAAGATGAACGGAGCAGAATACTCTCCAATGGTTTTAGAAGCACTACAATTTTTTTGCATTCACGTGTTCTTCCATTCAACTACTAATAATCACCGCCGAAAGAAAGCAGTGTCAGCCTGACTTACAATGGTACTCACAGCATCACACATTGTCGCGTCATACACTCAGTAGCGCATTCTAGTGGCAGAATCTTATCCGTTACCGTCATAATACAACATAGCACATCAGCAAAGCAGTTTCAATCGTTAAACTTCAAGAACAATGGCAAAAAGATAGTTGAAACTTTGCTTTGCATATCTGCAAAGCAACGCAGTGAAGGGTTATATTTTATAAATTTTTATTCAGTGCCACTCAAACTGTGTTGTCACCTGAAAGTCTTCTCTGGAGTCACAGTCTGATGTGTTTGTCGTCCAAACCAATTTTGAATGGCCTACTCTGTTCTTACACTTGCTGTAATGACTGATCTTCACCAGTATATTGGATCTTAATTTAATTGTAATTTGTTTTACTTATATGTTGGTCTGACAGTAAATAACAGAAACTTGTTTGGTGCAAGTCTCAAGTGGAGCAACCATCTTTATACTTCCACCTACGGCCCATTTTTTTTTATTATGATTTCTAAAGAAACTGCCACATTGCAGGATAATAGCACAATATTTTCAAGATTCATTACAAATGTGGCATATGTTTTTAAATTTTTGTAATGTAATTGGCAAGTCTCTTTGAATAACTCCTGACTGTGTACAAATATTTCTGTGACTTTCTACCATGAGGAGAATAAATATTTGGCTTGGCTGTCATTATTGCTGTTGTCAGCCTTCATTACATAACCACTATGATCATAATAATAATATTTCCTAGTACACGAGTGACCAGTAAACGGCATGCATATTAATCTTAAGAGTAGGTGTATCCAATTTTATAAGGCGAGAAGGTGGTTGGGGCATTGCACCTCCCATTGTATCATGTCCATTATACTTGAATTATTGTATCTTTTGATATTTATGGCTTAAAATAAATTCAACCCATATGTTAGTATGAAATATGTTGTCATAATAAGTGAACAACACATACAGTTACTTTTACTATATTTATTCAGTTCATGATCAACATTGTCACCCCCCCTGCGAGTCCGGGGGTTAGAAACGGCCCGAGGTGTTTCTGCCTGTCGTACGTGGCAACTAAAAGGAGTTTCACACATATCGGCCTTTATGTGATGGTCCCCTGTAGGGTTTGACCTCCATTCTTCAAAATTTTTCCAAAGAGCGAGCCAATTGTGGAAGGGCACCTTACAAGGTGCATCGTGTCCATCGTGCAGTGACATCTTTAGCCCACATTCTTGTCGTCGTGTTGCAGTCCTGTCCACTCTCCATCTCTTGGGCGAGGACACCTTCCTGAGTGCATTTTCCACCATGCACTATGCAGTGTCGATTTCTGTGTCGATGATGACCATGGACTTCTTTGCACCTGCACGGTAGCCAGTCCGTTGTGGTGGGGCCGCCATGTACCCTGTTGGTTGTAGCCCCCTGACCACACAGGGATCGGTCTGCTGATGCCTGCACTGTTAACTCCCCATGTATGCCACGGGGTAGATGCCCATCCCCCAGGGGCATTGGGACTCCCGGCAATGGCCATCCTGCCAGGTAGCCTTTGCTGCGGCTGGGTGGCGCCAGGGCAGATGATACATGATGAAGTGTTGTCCATCATCTCTTGCTGGTGGTGAAACAGCAGCAGCCTCTAAGCGATCACGAGCTCAATTCAACGCACAGAAGTACGACCCCAAATCGTTCCCCTCCCTGGCCACACCATGGGAGGAACGTCAGGCTAAGGATGGCAGCTGATCTAACTCACCCTGTTACCTAATATGCGTGGGGAATCTTTCATGATGATGAAGCCTCAGTTTTTTGTTGAGCATTTAGAGGACAAGTTCAGGGAGGTGGAGGGCTTGTCCAAAATGAGATCCGGGTCAGTCTTGATCAAAAGAGCATCCTCTGCCCAGTCACGGGAGTTACTCGCTTGTTACAAGCTGGGGGATGTTTCTGTAACCATCACGCCCCAGAAGAGCTTAAATATGGTCCAGGGTATCATATTTTACAGAGACCTTCTTTTGCAGTCTGATGATGAGCTGCGCACCAATTTAGAGGGGTGAGGTGTACATCACGTCCAGTGTGTCCACCAGGGTTCGAAGAATAATCAGGTTGCCACCGGTGCCTTCATCTTGGCCTTTGAGGGTGATGCATTACCCAAGAAGGTCAAGGTGATGGTCTACTGATGTGATGTAAAGCCCTATATCCCTCCCCCAATGCGGTGCTTTAAGCGCTGGAAGTTCAGCCATATGTCTTCCCGCTGTACTTCCAGCGTCACATGCCGAGATTGTGGATGCCCGTCACATCCCAATACTCCATGTGCCCCAACTGCCATCTGTGTCAACTGCGGAGAGCACCATTTGCCTTGCTTGTCTGACTGCAGGATTCTCCAGAAAGAAAGGAAAATCATGGAGTACAAGACCCTGGACTGACTGACCTACACTGAGTAGCCTGCATCCTGTGCATATGACATCATCTTATGCTGCTGCTACAACAGTTCTGGCACCATCAGCTCCGCCAACCCAGGTCACCTCTCAGAGCCGGAAGACTACACCTGCCCCTTGGTGGTGGTGGTGGTGGTGGTGGTGGTGGTGGTGGTGGTGGTGGGGGGGGGGGGGTGCATTTCCCTCCCTGTTGCTCTGACACCACCTACTTCGGGAGCAACAACCCCACCCCCCCCAACCATCAGGGACGTTTCTGTCTGTAGTCTGTAGTCTGTGGCTGTCAGAATAAGGACGATGAAGGAAATAACTGTGTGCACTGTGTATCTTCCTCCAGATGGTGCAGTACCCCTGAATGTATTAGCTGCACTGATTGATCAACTCCATAAACCTTTCCTACTTCTGGGAGATTTTAATGTCCATAACCCTTTGTGGGGTGGTACCATGCTTACTGGCCGAGGCAGAGTTGTCGAAACTTTACTGTCGTAATTCAACCTCAACCTCCGCCTCTTAAATACTGGGTCCGCCACACATTTCAGTGTGGCTCATGGTAGTTACTCAGCCATTGATTTATCGATTTGCAGCCCAGGACTTCTCCCATCTATCCACTGGAGAGCACATGACGACCTGTGTAGTAGTGAACACTTCCCCATCTTCCTGTCACTGCCCCAGTGTCAGGCACATGCTTACTGGCCGAGGCAGAGTTGTCGAAACTTTACTGTCGTAATTCAACCTCAACCTCCGCCTCTTAAATACTGGGGCCGCCACACATTTCAGTGTGGCTCATGGTAGTTACTCAGCCATTGATTTATCGATTTGCAGCCCAGGACTTCTCCCATCTATCCACTGGAGAGCACATGACGACCTGTGTAGTAGTGACCACTTCCCCATCTTCCTGTCACTGCCCCAGTGTCAGGCACACGGACGCATACCCAGATGGGCTTTGAACAAGGTGGACTGGGGAACTTTCACCTCTGCTGTCACTGCTGAATCTCCCCCACACGGTAACATCAATGTGATGCTTGAGCAGGTGACTAGCACAATTGTTTCTGCGGCAGAAAACGTCATCCCTCGCTCTTTAGGGTGCCCGAGGCGTAAGGCAGTCTCTTGGCGGTTGCCGGAAGTTGCTGAAGCAATTGAGGAGCGTCGGCGAGCTCTACAACGGCATAAACGGCACCCTTTCCTGGAGCACCTCAAAGCCTTTAAACGGCTCCGTCCTCGTGTTCGCTACCATATCAAACAACAGAAGAAGGAGTGTTGGGGGAGATATGTCTCCACCATTGGGTGCCACATGTCACCTTCCCAAGTCTGAGCATAGATCAAATGTCTTTTTGGATACCAGGTCCCAACAGCTGTCCCTGGTGTTATCATAAATGGCGAGTTATGTACCAATGCACACGCGATTGCCGAGCACTTTGCTCGAGCCTATGCATCAGAGAATTACCCCCCAGCCTTCCGCACACCCAAACGGTGGCTGGAAGGGAATGTCCTCTCATTCACTACACACTGCAGTGAATCCTATAACACCACATTTACAGAGTGGGAGCTCCTCGGTGCCCTTGCACATTGCCCCGACACAGCTCCTGGGACTGATCGCATCCACAGCCAGATGATTAAACATCTCTCATCTGACTACATCTTCTCGTCATCTTCAACCAGATCTGGTGCAATGGCGGGAGAGCACCATTATTCTGGTGCTCAAACCTGGTAAAAATCTGCTTGATGTGGATAGCTATTGGCCCATCAGCCTCACCAATGTTCTTTGTAAGCTGCTGGAACGTATGGTATGTCGGCTGTAGGGTTGGGTCCTAGAGTCACATGGCTTGCTGGCTCCATGTCAGGGCGGCTCTACCAATAATAATCTTGTGTCCATCAAGTCTGCCATCCGAACAGCCTTTTCCAGACAGCAACACCTGATTGCTGTCTTTTTTGACTTACGTAAAGCATATAACATGACTTGGCGACATCATATCCTTGCCACATTGTATGAGTGTATCCAAAACATCCTGTCACTCCATACTTTCCGTGTCCAAGTTGGTGACTCCCATAGTTCCATCCACATCTAGAAGAATGGAGTCCCATAGGGCTCTGTATTGAGTGTGTCTCTATTTTTAGTGGCCATTAATGGTCTAGCAGCAGCTGTCGGGCCCTCTGTCTCACCTTCTCTGTGTGCAGACGACTTCTGCATTTCTTACTGCTGCTCCAGTACTGTTGTTGCTGAGCGGCGCCTCCAGGGAGCCATCCACAAGGCACAGTCATGGGCTCTAGCCATGGTTTCCAGTTTTCAACAACGATGTCGTGTGTCTTGCACTTCTGTCAGCGTCGTACCGTTCATCCCGAACCCGCTCTTTACCTTAGTGACGATCCACTCACTGTAGTGGAGACATATCAGTTCCTAGGACTGGTTTTTGACGCTTGATTGACTTCACTCCCTCATCTTAATCAGCCTAAACAGAAGTGGTGGCAGCACCTCAATGCCCTCTGTTGCCTGAGCAACACTAATTGGGGTGCAGATCGCTCTACGCTGCTGCAGCTCTACAGAGCCCTTGTCCAATCCCGAATTGACCATGGAAGTGTGGTTTATGGTTCAGCAGTGCCCTCAGCATTGCATTTACTCGACCCTGTGCACCACTGCGGGGTTCAATTAGTGACAGGAGCTTTTAGGACGAGTCCGGTGACCCGCGTACTGGTGGAGGCTGGTGTCCCTCCACTGAAGATCAGACTGCTCGCCAGTTACACAGCACACATTCATAGTTCCCCTGAGCATCCGAATTACCGTCTCCTTTTCCCGCCCACGGCAGTCTATCCCCCGCATCGGGGCTAACGATTGCGTTTCACATGCAGTCCCTTCTCTCCAAACTGGAGTCCTTCCCTTTACCACCTCTACTTGCGGTCTGTTTACGTATGCCTCCATGGTGTACGTCTCAGCCACGGCCTCGTCTGGACCTTTTGCATGGCCCTAAGGACTCTGTTAACCCTGCCGCGCTCTGCTGTCACTTCCTCTCAATTCTTGACGTGTTACGGGGCTCTAAAGTGGTTTACACCGATGGCTCAATGATTGATGGTCATGTAGGCTTCACATATGTTTATTGGTGACGTATTGAGCAGCACTCCTTGCCAGTTGGCTGCAGTGTTTTCACTGCAGAGCTGGTGGCCATATCTCGTGCTCTTGAGTACATCCGCTCGTGCCCTGGCGAGTCATTTCTCCTGTGTACTGACTCATTGAGCAGCCTACAAGCTATCGACTAGTGTTACCCTCACTACCCTCTGGTAGCGTCCATTCAGGAGTCCATCTATGCCCTGGAAAAGTCCCTCCATTCCGCGGTGTTTGTGTGGACCCCAAGACAGTTCGGAGTCCCCGGCAACGAACTTGCTGACAGGCTGGCCAAACAGGCGACGCGGAAACCACACTCCGGAGATAGGCATCTCCGAAGCTGACCTGCGTTCTGTCTTACACCGCAGGGTTTTCCGGCTTTGGGATGCGGACTGGCATAACAGCACGCTCGACAAACTGCGTGTCATTAAGGAGACAGTGAATGTGTGGAAGTCTTCCACGCAGGCCTCTCGCAGGGAACCAGTTGTCCTCTGCCGGCTCCGCATTAGCCTTACGTGGCTAACGCACGGTTACCAACTCAGTCACGAGGACCCGCTTCAGTGTCGCTCTGGCTCCCAAATGACAGTCGTCCATCTCTTGCCGGACTGCCCACTTTTAGCCGCTCTGCGGCAGACTTTTAACTTTCCCAGCACCCTGCCTTCGGTGTTGGGCAACAGTGCCTCCACAGCAGCTTTAGTTTTACGTTTTATCTGTGAGAGTGAGTTTTATACTTCTATGCAGGTTTTAGCGCATGTCCTTTGTCCCTCTGTGGCCTCCACCCTAGTACTTTTAGGGTGGAGGTTTTAATGTGTTGAGAGTGGCTGGCTTCCCCTTTTTATTCTGGTGGTTGGCCAGCCACTGTAATCTGCTTTCTTGTTTTACTCTCTTCTGTTTCTAGTGCCTCTCTATTGTTTTCTTGTCCTCTTTCGTTCCTTTTAGTGTTCGTTACCTTGTCTTCGTGCTTGTGGCTTTTCCTTTTTTCCCTTTTGTGTTACACGTTTCATCCATTTTATTCTGACACTTGTGGCCTCGTTTTTTCGGAACAAGGGACCGATGACCACGTAGTTTGGTCCCTTCTCCCGCCTTTAAACCGACCGATCGACATTGTCATATATTTTCTAGCAGGGCTGCCATTATTTGTGACTATATGTGTTAACGACATACTGAATTTAGAAGTAATATCAAAATCAACTCTTTCATGAAATTTCACTGTGATTGTCACACTTTTTGCCAGTGTGGAAAATTCTAGTACGAGTCACAAATGACGCCAGTCGAGTTCAGATTCATTTTGTTCACCTGACGTCACACATTCTGCGTCAGCCGGTGAACATTTGGTAGTCTTATGAGCACTTGGCTCTGAATGCTGTAGCCAGAACGAGTGTTAGACGTGAGTGTAGCGAGTTAATTAGTGAATTTTTATTCCTTTTGTTCCTAGTTGTCACGGCTGAGAATGGTGGTAAGCGACAAATACTATATAAGCAAACGACAGACATAAATGCACACTACACACTTTCTTCAAGTACAAAGCCCCTCTACACACGTACTGGATTTGGCAACATTGCAGTTCCTGTCCGAACCTCAAACTTCGCGGACCACAGTCGGTTGTGTATCGGACTATAGTGCGTGTCGCTCACCGGCAACTTGTTGTTTAAAGAGCAACGTGTAGTGAGGGGCCGGTATCTTTGGCGAATACTGTGCTAGGCTGCATCTTCCTTTGAAAGTCCCTAACCTTTCGTCATTTGAGACAAAAGTACCTGCACTACTTGAAACACAACAGTAATTGCTCCCTTCATTGTTTAATTTGATTATGAAGTAAGTGCAGGAAGCTCATGCTTTATCCTACTCTTTTCATTTTGCAATATTCAGAGACTCATTTACCATGATGCTTTGATACTTGCAAAACACTAAACTGTGATTTGTGACAGGTTATTTTGATTCTTATTTTTCTAGATTATGCTGTTGGTTTTGGTGGAAAATTTGGAGTCCAAGCTGACAGGCAAGATAAGTCAGCAGTTGGTTGGGATCATCATGAAAATCTTCATCAACATGAAAGTCAAACGGATCATAAACAGGTAAATTCTTTAACTGTATTCTTTTCAGCTGACTTCAGTAAGAACTTAGCCGAGTCCTATATACAGTTGTCAGTCTGGTGCAACTGTCAAACTCCAATTGGTAGAGTCTACGTGCACTGCTATAAATATAGTGTGTTGTCTTTCTACACGATTCAGTTTATATCTTTTCTTTCTATATAGCATATAAATCATTTTGACAATCAGAAATTTCACTAATCCTTCATTATTCGATGAAAATCACATATTCTTTCGTAAGAACAAGACTTGTACAATCTGTGGCACTGTCTGGTTGCAATGTAATTGCTGAGGAAAGATCGTGATATTTATATGAAAGATGTTTGTCTCAGTTTAGCTAAGTTTAGTTAGTAACATGTTCCGTGGATCACCCAGATAGATCGTAATGATGTGGAACGAATCGTTATACGTTCACGTCGCAAATTAATTTGTACGCATGGTTACATTCTGAACATTTCTATTTCTTTTTTATTTATTCATTCTTCCATTACACAAAAATTAAACTGAGAATAGGAATGTAGTGAAAACAAATTGATACACTCTGCCACGAGATGAATGTAAAGTCAGGTCTGTGGACTTTTTTTGTGGTTCGGGCATTTCTTCTTGCGACCAGTTTGATTAGGATTTTTAACAGATTTTCTTTGAATTTACAGTTAACTATAGTATCATTTCTTTGTCATATTTACGTATCCCCTCCATATCGTAGACGTTATGAGCAAAACTTGTTTATTCTTTGGAAGCACTATTTAGTAATATGTTGTTTATTAGATACAGAGAACATTAAGAAACTTGTTACAAGCCTTCGCTCTCAATTATATCTCTTTTTGACAGATACTGAACAGGTTTTCTTTGAAGTATGTAAGCAAAATACATATGTTTTCTGATGTATTTACCTGTGTGGTGTGGTAGGTAGAGCACTAAACTCCAGCCCTGGATGCCCTGGGTTCCACCATGAATAGGAACAGGGATTTTTCCTCATTCCAGACCCTCCATGATGGGCCCACATCCATGTAGGCTGCTATCAAATGAGTACCAGGGGTAAAAGGTGGACAGGACAGTGCCCCCTCCCTACCCCCTCCCACCCATGCTGCGGGGGAGGGGGGGGGGGGCCTGAAATCAGAGATGTGCTTCTTGCCCTAATGTGGCTGCTCTGAAAACAAAACCTCCAAAAATGTATTTAAATTTTTGCTTTTTCTCATTTACAATTTTATACAATAGGTACAAATGCATATAGATTTTTTTTTTTTTTGGGCCCAGTATAGATGTTTTCAAATAAAGCATTATCTGCTTTCACTTCATGTACAACATCCATCCAAAAAGTTCCAAGACAGATTTTATTCCTGATGCCTAATTGACGTCAGCACAGTAGCTGTGATGGCAGCTTGAGCTAGCAGCTGTAAGCAAGAGATGTGCATTTGACCAGTCGGTTGTGAGCAGGAAGTGTTAAGTAGTGGATGTGTGGCTGTAGCGAGTCGACTTTGTTGTTTCACAAATCACAGTGGCGCGAGAAGCAGTGATTTGATTACGTGTTTTACTTGTTACTACAGCCATGGAGACATTTGAGTCTATTAAAAATACTTATGGCAATAATTGTTTAAGTTGTGCACGAGTGTTTGAGTGGCTTAAACATTTTAAAGGAAGATAGGTGTCACTCAAGAATAAAGGGAGCTCAGGGTGTCCCACCTCAAGTTCATCTGACTGAAATATTGAGAAAATTCATGATCTTTTGCAAACTGACCATCATTTCTCATGCAGAGCTATCACTGAAGAACCGAACATCTCTAAATCAAATGCTCAAGTGATTTGCACAATGTTTTGAAGAAGAGAAAAGTCTGTGCAAAGTTTGTCCCACATTGCTTGTCTCCTAAACAAAAAGGATGATACATAAAAGCTTGCCACATATTGATTGAAATGCAAAACATGGACAATTTTGTTGTGGAAAAAAATCATCGCAAGTGATGAGACTTGAGGTTATCAATACAAACCTACCACAAAGAATAAAGTGCAGAATGTGCCTTTGATGGATTGCCAAGACCAAAGAAGGTGGGAATGACAGAATAAAAAGTGAAGACAATGCTCATTGTCTTTTTTGGTGTTCATGGCATTATCCACAGGGAGTTTTTCCACTGGCACCACTGAAAATTCCCAGTATTATTTGGTATCGGGAATCTGTTGTGCAACAGTGGAAGGGAGGGGTTTCTTTGTACTGCATGAGACAATACATCCAATCACATGGCTGCAGTTGTAGTGCAGTTCCTAATGAAAAAACAAGTGCTAGTCTCAATCATGCTTCATACATGCCTGGTTTGGCACTGAGTGACTTTTCTTATACCCAAAAATAAAATTAACATGAAGTTTGAACACTTTGATAACATAATCCATATTCAGGCCAACATGGCGTGCAAGTTTAACATCATCCTGAAGGATGGCTTTCCTGACAGCTTCACATGGTTGTATGAACATACTGTGTGTTGTACTATTGTGTGGGGAGGCTATGTAGAATACCTGAATACCTACAGCATTAAAACAACAATCCTAAATTTTCTGATTTTTTATTAATCCAGTCTCAAAACTTATTGGACTGCTGCTGTATACCTAACATCTTTAAAGGAAGTTTCTCTCCCAGTTTGTCTCAATCTGCCACATTACTCAGTATGATTTTCAGGATAAATATGTGAGAGCTATGCTCTCAAACCATATTTAAATAAAAATTTATTATTTCACTTAAATTTGTCTTTTGTATTCCATGAAGTTGATTACTTCGTAACTATAGTCATTGCTTTGTGACTTAAATTTGTCATATTTGGAATCTCATGCTGTATCCATGAATCCATGGAAGCAGCTAGTGGTTCCCACAGAACATAAATGAGATTGAGAATTGGCTTGAGCCAGGAGGGATGCTTGGATAGCCTAATGATTCAGCAGCTACTTGTGAAAAGTAGGACCTTCAGATTCTTGTTCTGCTCATGGCCCAATTTTTCTATTGTCACTTCAGATGAATGTCTGTATAGTTACTATGATATTAATGGTAGTCACAGAATATGTCTGGTTCTGTGTTTAATATATATAAATAGTTTGTGTTATTGTTGGCACATTTCAAAAGTTTCTATAGTGAGTTACAATTTCACTTGTGAATTATTAAACCTATAAACAAATTTGAAAGCATTCTCACAAGAAAGTGAAATAAAGAAGCAGAACTTTAATATTTTTATGCAAATATTCTCAAACTATATCAGTTATGTCCAAATGAAACTAAATAACACCTCTAACTATGTATACCACAGAGGTATATTATCATGTATGTTTCAAGATGGTATTATGCTTGCAAGTCTTAGCCACTCTTTTCTCCAGGCACCAGCCAAATAGTTATTCCAGACATTAGTTCTTTTGTTTATTTTTTTATCAGTGTTAGAAATACATATGAAACATTACTTTAATGTTTCAGGGATTTGGTGGAAAATTTGGACTCCAGACAGACCGAGTTGATAAATCAGCACATGATTTCAATGCAAAACCAGAAAAAGTAGGAACAAATTATGAAAAAGTGAAACCAGATGTTGGTGAGTCATTTATTATTATTATTATTATTATTATTATTATTATTAAGCATTAGTGCTGTACTTTATCACACTTTATTTGTACTTCAGTACTTTGGTTTTACCTCAGACTACACCTGTAAGACATGCAGGTTTTATTTTAGAAGTGTACTGCTCTTCCATCTTATGTAAACATTGGAGAATAGTGACTAAATCTTGCATGGTATTAGAGTGACATGCAGCTGTGTGGATGGGTGGTGAAGAGATGCACACTCGCAAGTGGGAGTTTTCTTATTGATGCACCAGCCACTTGCATCATTCTATTGATTCTATCTGTTGTGGGTGCTTCAGCATATTTGTTGAATATTTTGTGTTGATTTTCTTTTTAGTACACATATTGTACCAACTGGTTCAGCATTATGGTTTTACTTATGGATGTGATAGAGGAAACATTACAAATAACACATGCGTAAGCAAGGCAGTTATAGTTACCTTAAGTCAGTTACTCAGGAGAATGTCAGGACTGAAACTGAATGTGCCCAAGTGCTGGCAGTTGCCAGGAGAAACAGTTGGGGAATGTGTTGTGACAAAGAGCAAACAGGGACCACCACAAAGTATTCTTTCTCTCTATACAAAATGCACCACTCACTCCAAGCCAGTCTGTCTGATGCTGTTAAAGAAGGGCTATGTGCAAGTCATGTGGTTACAGCTTACTTAAAAATCTGTAAGTGTCAGCTTACAGTGTAGTACATCATGTTGACTTCATGATTATAAATCGTTGTTGGCTATCTCTCTACATATTCGTGGAGGTATGTACCATCTATGCAACTAAATGAAGGCAGTTTGTCTATAGCCATTTGCAATTTGCTTCTTTTATTTGGGAAGAATCATCAGTGGCCTGAAATACATGTTTCCTTTTATACATACAATAAACGTGTTATGTGGTAGACTTCCTTCCTAATCCTTCCCTAGTCTGATGGGACTAGTGACCTCGCTGTTTGGTCTCCCCCCCCCCCCCCACCCCCCCACCCCACATCTCCCCCCCCCCCCCCACCCAAATCAACCAACAGAATAAAAGGATTGTGCCACAAGGAAGGCTGTGAACTTAGATTTGAAAAAATCAGGAGTTTGTCATTTAAAATTTTCAGTTCTACTGCAACCTTATCAAAAACAAAACATGCAAAATACAACATTTTTTTAAATAAGTCATTTTTATTAACTGCATATCCTGCGATGGGGTGTATGTACAGGTATCTTCTTCTTCATAACATGCAGTCTTCCAGCAGCAGAGGTTGGTTATACACATAGCTAGCTCTGATACTGACAGTGCAGAATGGAAAGCTTCTTGTAATGTGCAACTATGTCATCTTTGAACGTCTTTCGGCCATGAGTTTTTCTTTCTTATGATGGACCTTTTGCCATTTATGTTCCCTTCAGTAATAAGTTGTAATAATCGATCTCTCTTGCCTCTCATTATATGTCCCAATCATTGTCTCTTTCTTTGTTTTATTATATGTTGCAGTTTTTTGCCCAATGAAGAACATGCAAGAGGCAATAATACAAATAAATTTCAAAAATCTCAAATCTTTTTCAATATTCAGATCAATGGTCCAACTTTCATGCCCGTAAAGGAAAATAGATAATATGAACACTGAATCATTTTTGTTCTTTGTGTAGACTAAAGTCTGGTCTCATGAAGAATTTTCTCACATCGACAAATTGTTTTCTGGCATATCAGAGTTAAATTACAGAAATAAGGAAGTCTTGAAATGAAGTAAGACACTGATCATGGTGCACCTAAACAATGAAAGAATGCCTAGATGACACTTTATTTATCAACATCAGCTATACATTAACCATTTTGACAGACTCATCATCAGATTGCAGAAGAAAGAAGTAAGACATACTGAATATTGTCAAGTTTTATAAAATGTACAAGCTAGGCAGCTGGAACTTTTGTTGCTGCATGTTTTATAGATATGCTGCACATTTCTATATTTTAATTTGAAACTTTCATTCTTTTGTGAATGTGAATAGAAAAAAGACCCAGCAGTCTGCATTCATTGATGAATTCTAAACAGAGTTAAAAGACATACATTTATTTTATGTGACAGATTTATCCAAGTTTACAAATTCTGGAGACACACATGTAGCATTTGAGTTAAGAAAGATAGTAATATAATTTATTCCATTCTGCAGCTCCCAGACAGTATGTTATCCCATTCAGTCATGGGTAAATTGTTAGGATTGTTAGTTCAGGAGTCAAATAAGAAAGCTTTTCATAAAATTTTTACTGTTTCTAAAGTACCTACCACTGATAGAAAATTCGGTTGTGTGAATACACATACCTCATTTCTGTATTTGCAGGTTGATGGTCTTCTGTTGATAATAATTCTTGAAACACAGTCACATTAATATTTGTAATTATGTAGAATTTTTGTTTACGTCCAGAAAATTCTTTGCAATTTGTTGACTGTAACAACATATTGGATTAATCACTTCAAAAGAATATTGCTTACCTGATAAAGTTAATAATCAATAAAACTTCTTTAGAAGCATTTTATTTGCTATTTATTCTGCACTGTGCAGGATCTCTCAGGCCATCCAACATACGTGAGAAGTTCGAAAACATGGCGAAAATTGAAGAACCAAAGCAAAATATTGAAGCAGAGCCCCGGAGTCCTAGTAACCAAATAGTGAAAACTGAAGACCATATTAGAAGAGAAGCAGAGATTTTGAAAACACAGGTGAGAAATTGTGCAGAATTGAATACTGAACATTACTTTTTGGATACCTAATAATTCATTTGTATCTGCATTGTGTCAGTTGTGGACACACTATGTCTGATTGCATTTTGGCAGGTGGACAAGGGTGGGGTGAGTAAGGAGGGGGGGGAGAGGTGGGGACAGGGAGAGAGGTTGGGAGGCAACAGGTTTGCCGGCTAGAAATGGACGAGGGAGGGGTGTCAGGTGCACAGGCTAGGCATGTGATACACAGGCACTAGAGCTGGTGGGGTGTGGTGGGAAATGAAGGTGATGTGGACATGTAGATTGGACAGGCATGGCAGGATGGCAGGATGGAAGATGAGGAAGCTGTTGGGTAGAGCATTTAGGGACAGTGGTTTAATGCAGATTAAATCCAGGAGGGTTACAGGAGTGAAGGATGTGTTGCAAGGATAACTCCTATCTGCATAGTTCAGAAAAACTGGTGGTGAAATGAAGGGTCTAGATGACCCGGGTTGTGGAGCAGCCATCGAACTCGAGCACGTCGTGCCACTGGGTGGTCAACTTTGTTCTCGGCCACAGTTTGGCTGTGGCCATTCATTCTATCGGACAGCCGGTCGGTTGTCACACTGACGATAAAAAGCTGTACAGCGATAGCAGCGGATTTGGTATACGATGTGGCTACTTTCACAGCTGGCTCTACCTCCGATGAGATAGGATTATGCTGTAACAGGACTGGAATAGGAAGTGCCGGGTGGGTGGATCGGACAGGTGTTTCAATTGGTTCTTTCGCTGTGATATTGTCTATATGGCAAGGGACTGAGAGGGGCATATGGACGGTCCAGGATGTTAGGTAGTTTGGGCGATCAACAGAATACCAATTTAGGAGGAGTGGGGCGGATCCTGGGTAAGGTGTCCCTCATTTCTGTGCATGATGGTAGTTAATCAGAGCCCAGTTGAAATGTGTGGTTCAGTTGTTCCAGTTTAGGGTGATATTTGGTGACAAGGGGGTCACTCCCTTGGAGCTGATTCTTGAGGGTGGCAGGAGGATTATGGGTGTGTTAGGTGATAGCATGGAAAACCTGTTTGCAGGCTAATTTAGAGGCTATTATCTGTGTTTTTGGGCCCTCGTGAGACCTCCAGAATTCTGCGCAGGGTAGTTCTCGTCACTGCATATATGCCAACCGGTGTGACAGCTATCAAAATGCATGTACTGTTGGTAGTTAGTGGATTTAGTATGGACAGAGGTGCGGATGGAGGGGGAAGGCAATGGAGAGGCAGGGAGGAAGGTGGCACGTTGGGTTGAGAAGGACTAGGTGAAGCAGATGGGAGAGAGAGTGTTGAGGTTGTGAAGGAATGAAGATAGGAAGTCTTGAGACGCTGAATTCAAATCATCAATTAACCTGAAGTAGGCAAGGAGCTTGGGGTTTTGCTAGGCTAGGAAGATTTCCTCTAGATGGCCTTAAAAATGTTGGCATAGGAGGTTGCACTGCAAGTGTCCGTGGCTGTGCCGCAGATTTGCAGGAGAAGTAATCACTTGTGAGGGTATAGTTGGTAAGTTTAATGAGGAATGAGTTGTGGGTTTGAAGTCAGAAGGCCATGAGTGTGAGGGGTTTTGGTGTCGAGGAAGGTGGCATCGACAGTAGTGAGTAGGGGTCTAGGAGGTAAAAGGGTGGGGTTAGTGGAAAGTCAGTAGAGCAAGTGATTAGTATCTTTGATATGAGATGCGAGGTTTCAGGCAATTGGTTGAAGGTTTTGGTAGAGTGAAAATTTTTTCAGTAGAAGCGCAATATCCAGCTACAGTGGGTCATCCGGGATTGCTGGATTTGTAGAACTTGGGGAGCATGTAGAAGGTTGGTGTGCAGGGTGTCATTGGTTGAGAAGGGAGTTGGACTCAGGGGAGAGGTTCTGGGATGGCCCTGACATTTTAAGTAGGTATAGGAGGTTATGCTTAATGTTTGGGATAGGATCACTATGACTAAGTTTGTAGGTGGAGGTGTCGGACAGTTGCAGAAGCGTTCTGTTGGGTCTCACTGTGATTGATCACAACAGTGATGGAGACTGTCTGCAGTGAGGATGATTAAGTCAGGATCTGTCTTGAATTTGTGTGTGGCTGTCCTTTCTTCTGCTGAAAGGTTAGAGTCTTTAGGGAGGGACCTGGTGATCAATGGCGAGGCCAAGTGGGAGATAAGGAATTCCTGGAAGATGACCGGGGTGTGATTAGGTGGGAGGGAGGGTTCACTGTTGGATGGATATGAACTGGGAGAGGCAAAGTTTTATTTTGGGATTAGGTTAGTAACAAAGAAATGTGTCCACTGCAGGGATCAGGAGGAAGAAAGTAGGTCTTTGACAAGCCCAGCTTGGTTAAACTTGGGTGTGGGGCTGAAGCTGAGGCATTTCAATAGAAGTGAAACTTCTCTAGAATTGATGTTTTTTGTGCAGAGGTTAAAAACAGTGTTTCAAGTTTGTTTCAGTTCTGGATTTCATGATATGTTGTGAGGAAGGTTTGAAGGATGTAGCAAACTGAAAACGTCAGCTAGGCAGAGTCTGGATGCTGTGAGGGATGGACAAGGAGGTCTACTGTGGGTAGGATGGGTTTTGGTGAGTATTTATGCTCCATCGTGGGAGTAGGACGTCAACAGGTTGGACAATATATGGAGGTAGCCTTAGTGCTCTTCCAGGTGTTGGAGGCAAAGGGTTTCAATTTTGGAGATACGGTGTACGTAGTTCGAATTGCGCAGTAATGTAAACATCGCACTTGTGGGAAAGAAAGTCAGGTCATTTGTTTTTACTCTATTCGATATGTACGTTATTCAAACAACAATATGTGGTCAGAGAAAGGAAAGAAATGTTGATTACTGAATAAATATAACAGAGGAAATGTTAAAAAATGTCCAGTTGATGGACTACGAAAAGTGTGGGAAACCATCACTCGGTGAAACACCTCTTCATTTTAGAGCACATTGTGCAAAGTTTGCACGAAATACGAAATGAAATGACATGGGGATATACAGAGTTTAAAGTGCCATGACATCTACCACATTGCTTTCGAAATTAACGTCTCGTGCAGGACTATTAATTTTTAGAACTGTATATATTTTCCTTTTGGAAATTCGTTCAAGGGGAGCATTTCTTCTTGTAATTACATTTTTTTACTGTCAATATTTACATTTAGGTATCATGTTATTACATTCCTTCTGAAGATGCCCATAAAGATTATAAGTTCTATTAGAGTATTGATTATTTCTAAAAATTTATGTTTATATTCGGATGTATTGCTTGAAATATTGTATTACAAATATACAAATAAAAAAAGGAATAAGAATTAAACTAATGTTAATGTCTGCAAGAGTAGTATCAGTGACATAAATGAGCTCGGGACTACACAACAGGTATCTGCATGTCGGTTTGTACTGCAATTGTCTCACGCATCCTCTGGCCTGCATCACCTCCAGTTGCTTGGGTGCAGATTTCATCAAACTGAATGGTACAGCAAGGGGTTAAGGAACAGTATCTGCACTGTGTTTTAGCTAGGAAAGGGACATGTTTCTGAACTTATGCAGATAGATGGAGCAGGGGTGTGTTTGGGTTGAGATTGTGCTAGGAAAACATGAAACGACGCAGGAAGTGGACAAATGGAAACATTATGTGGCTGTAAGGGGGACTGAATAACAGAGCCTGAGTTTGGAGAGTGAAAAGAATGGAAGAAATTGTGCTAAGACCAATAGGATGGTTCTGAGATGTGAGGGTGTTTGATCCTGCATAAGTTATTGTCATTCACTGGAAAGAAAAGGAGAGGTAGGTGGATTCAGACAGATGAAATGTAGTTACTTGTTGCTAGGCTAGTGTTTTAACTGTGATACAGTTTGTAAAATAACGTGTGTCACAGTCAAAATGGTCATAACTGGTGCTACTGAATGTTAAAAAAGGCACGCGTGATCCCAGTGGTTGGTGCCAGTTAAGATTGTGGGTGATAAAGGCAAGAGGGAAAGATGTGGATTGATAGTACAAGAGAGACAAAGTAGATGTAAATCATGAGACAGTAACTAAGGACAGACAACACAGGGTTTACAATGGAAGAGAACCACTAGGTGGTATAAATGTAGTGAGGAGGAGTCTGGCAGAATGTAAATCTTTAGGAGCAAGGGAGACCACTCACCAAATAGCGGAAGCCTCGAGTCATCGTCAGGCACACACTAAAAAGAAGGAGAATTGCTAGCTTTCAGAATAAATCCTTTGTCGAGCTAGAGAACAAATATTCATGTATTTTGGCGGATGGAGAAGGATTTTTTTTTTTTTGGAGGGGGGGGGGGAGGCTGGGGTCAGAGACAGAGGTTGCAGGGGGGGGGGGGGGGGGGGGGCTTGCTAGAAATGCAGGATGGAGGGGTGGCAGGTGCAAGAGTTAGACACGTGATACACAGGTACCGGGGCTGGTGGGGTGCAGCGCACAATGGAGGTGATGTGGAGATATGGATTGAGCAGTGTTGAAGGGACAGGCGAAGGGGAAACATTTGGGTGGTGGGTGAGGGGCAATGGGTTAACAACAATTGAGGCCAGAAGGGTTGTGGGAGTGAAGGATGTGTTGCAAGGATAACTCCCATTTGCGTAGTTCAGAAAAACTGTCTGTGGGTGGAAGTATCCAGATGGACAAGCCTGTGAAGCAGTCATTGAACTTGAGCACGTTGTGCTCAGCTGCAAGATGTGCCAATCGGTGGTCAACTTTGTTCTCGGCAACAGTCGGCAGGGGCCATTTATTCTGGTGGTGGTGGTTGGTTGGTTGTCACACCGACGTAGAAAGCTGTGCCGTGATTGCAGCAGAGCTGATCTATGACATGGCTGTTTTCTCAGATGGCCCTGCCTCTACTGGGATACGATATGTCTGTAACAGGACTGGAGTAAGAAATGCTGGGTAGGTGGACTTGGCAGGTCTTGCACCTGGGTCTTCCACGGGGAAATAATCCCTGTGGGAAGGTGTCGGTAGTGAGAGTGGCTTAGGGTTGGACCAAGATGTTGTGTAGGTTGAATGGACAATGGAATACCACTTTAGGAATGAAGGGAATGATTTTAGGTAGTACGTCCCTCATTTCTGGACATGATAATAGACAATCAAAGGCCTGGTGAAGTATATGATTCAGTTTTTCCAGTTTAGGGTGATATTGGGTGATGAGGGGGTGACTCGTTTGTAACAGAGTCTTTAGGATGGTGGGAGGATTAGGGGATGTGAAGATATGGCAAGGGAGATCATTTTGTGTGTCTGTGAAAACCCTCAACATGAATAACAGGTGCACCTATTTGATATGAAGGGAGTGCAGTTTAGATTATGAAATATTATCCGACATCATTATATAAAATATTCTTTTATCTTGACTGAAGGTGTGAAAACACCTGTGTTCATCATCTGTGGCATCAAAAAATTTTTGGACAAATATCTGTGGATAATGTATGAGCAAATATTTTCTGGATTAATGTGGTTGATTTTATGTAATGTTGTTACATGTTAGTGGTAACAACTATATGCAGTTTTTGCAGGACACATTGTTTCAAGGTTAATGTTTTTGCTCAAGCATATATTAACAGCATCACTATACACAAGACTGGACTAAATATCTAGGTGCCCGAAACAGATAGTGATATGGCAGAGGGCTGAAATTTTTTGAATATTATTGTAATTACGGATCAAGTGAAATTTTAGTGTTATTTCACTCAGAAATTTACTTTGTAAGTTTTTTATCAATAAGTGTACTTTTAATGCATGTAAATATCAAAGGGATATGTATTAAATTAAAGCTGTTTATATTTCATCAGCTGGTGACTCCCTCAGTACATCACGGACAAGAAGAAGAAGAAATTGCAGAACCACCTGACAAAGTCAGCCCACCTACACCAACAGTCATGACTACACAGAACCCACTAATTTCAGAGCCAGCAGTCACAAACCAGAGCACAGTTGCTGATGAACAGCTGCTACCACCTACAATAGAAGATAATCTGCAATCAGAAAATACTGCATTATATGAAGTAGAAGATACTGGCTATACTGCAGTAGCATTGTATGACTATCAAGCAGGTATTTAAATATGTATATATACAAATATTTTTAATTTGTTACTGTGTCTACAAAAGTAGCAAGACGGAACACAACAAACAAGATCAGTGTGATTGCTTTCATGTTATATCACCCATTTGACACTTCCCAAATACCTAGGACTGCATGATTTATCAGCAGATGATGCATGCAGAGCACAAGGTGTCTTTTGTAGTTGTAGGTGGTTATTTTATCAGTACCTGTGGTTTTCAAGTGTCCACTGAGATCTTTTGACATTGCACCCAATGTGCCATGAATAACTGGGACCAGTTTTTCTCCATAGTTGTGATGTCCAATAGACTGTATTTTAGTTTTTGTTAAGTCCGAAGTCCCGCAGTAGTCTATTATTGTTATTCTCTCTTCCTTCTTTCTTTGTTATGACCAGTTAAAGAGTGCATTTGACCTTGTTAGCTTAGTCTGACAGATTCTGTTTCTTCTCCTCTTCCCAAAATCTCTTCGTGGATTTGGTGGATTGTTTCTTGCATTCCTTTGGTCGTGATTTTCCACATTCTCTGAGGGTATCTTCTGTGGCATTCCTGTCTTGCTTAAGTTCTTGTAACTAAGTGATTTTTACCTTCTTTTAGCTTAATATATTAAGTAGTTTTTTTTTTATTAATCTAGTGTTGTCTGATCTGGAAATGTGGCCTTAAAACTTCAAGTGTCATCTATGTATTGTATCAGCGAACTGTTCTACTGCTCTTTATTGGTCTGTAGTTTTTCTTATAATCCATATGTTATTTTTATTAATGGGACCATACATTTTCATAAGAATATTTCTCTCTACCTTTGACATTTCATCAATTTTTGAATGACCAAGAGATGTAGTTTCTGAGGTATGTAATGCTTAAGGCATGACGTCTATCTTGTAATGCAGACGTTTCACAGTACCAGACATTACTCATTTATTGTAGTGACTCCATGTTATTCTGTACACTTTCTGGAGTTTGGTGGCTCTTTGTAAATTGACTTTACTGTCTCACCAAAGACATACAATGATTTGACCAAGATATTTAAAAGAGGACACACATGAAATTACTCCATATTTCATTTGTAGTGGGAATCATCAGACATTTTTATGTAAATTTTCCTTCAAATAAGTCTTCTCATATGATATTTGGAGGTCTGTCTTTGCTTCTGTTTTGTGTAACTTCTCTATGGCCTATATTGTTTCCTTGGTAATCATAGTGAAGTTAGCTAGATTGTCAGCAACAACTAGGACCTTCTCTTTGATTCTCTGACCCAAGGTCCTGATGTTGATACCCTTGATTTCTTTCCCCCATTCTCTAATAACTTTGTCTCATACAATGTTAAAAAGAAGCTGGGAGATGCCATCTGCTTGTTGAACTCCTGTATGTACTTGTGAGAGTGTGGCAGATTAATTCTCTAGCTTTCCTGTACACTCTGAGCTCTTCTGAAGTGTCCAAAACAGTTTGTCTATCAACACAGTCATATGCCTTCTTAAAGCCCACAAATGTGACATATGTGTTGATAGTTCGATGTGTCCTTAGTGTTGTTTTTGGACACCAAATCTGCTCATTTCATGATCTATCTTTTCTGAAGCCTGCTTTATACTGAGCAATCAAATGATCTGTTTGCTGTGCTACTATGTTTAAGAGAGCTTTGGATAGAACCTTGTCTGTAACTGACAGAGTCTCTGGAGTTGTTGGGGTCTGCCCTACCACCTTTTTATGTAACAGATGTAAATAACTGTTATAACTTCAAGTTGAACAAATATATTTCAAGGAAGACACAATACATGAAAGTCACAGATCAAGTAAACAGAGTAAGACGTGTTTACACTTTAACAGTCAAATCATAACTGAGTCTGAGTCTAGCGGCCGCTGGCTGGCTGGCCGCATAGGCGGTGCTGCTGCTGCTGCTGCTGCTGCTGTTGCTGCATGGCTGGCGGACAGCGCCGCATGTAGAGGACACGCGTAACTGCGCGGCGGCAGTTTGAAAGATCGGCGAGTCACAACAATAACTTTCTTCAGGCCTATGGAATCATTTGTTTTCCATATTTCAATTAAGAGTACATAAATTCTTCTTATGAGGTCATCTCCTCCTATTTTTAACATTTCTGCAAATATGCCATCCTCTCGTGCCACTTTGTTATTTTTAAGTGCTTTAGTTCTCTCTTACTTCTTGAATTTTTTGGGGATGAGAGTCTAGGTTTGGTGCAGGCTTCTGAAAACGCAAACTTTCCACTGGTGGATCACAGTTCAGTAAATTTTGAAAATAACCAGCTGGTATCATGCAGTTCCCTTTATTTTTTATCCCTGGTTTTCCATTAATTACGCGGAAACACAATTTTGGAGGGTTTATACCCAAATAAATCCTCATGACATGTCTTGTAGAAATTTCATGCATTGTTTTTCTGGATATCCTGCTCTATCTCTATAAGCTTGCTTTTGTTCCAGGCACATTTTTCTGCAGTGAATTGTTTTTTATGTTGATTTTTATACCTTGAGGAAGGACTCCCCCCTTTCAACTGTTTGATTCCATTCCAGTGATCCAATGCTTTGATTCACCTATTGACAGCTTCATTGCTTGTCACTCATGTTCATGTTTCCTGGGTGGTGGTCTTAATTTCATGGTTGATGTTTGTAATGTTTTGTGGAGGTCCGGCCACACCTTGAGGTCTTCATTTTGCATGTCATGAGTGGAAGCTTCGGTGTTCATCAGGCAGTTTGTATTAAGCTTTGGAAATCATTCACCTTAGGTCTGGATCTGTTTGGTAGGAACATGATTTTGATTTGTGTTAAATAGTTACCTGAATCAGTGACTTCCTTCTGTACTTAGACATTATGAAACTCATGCATGTTGTTGTGGTCTGATGTCCAAAGACTGGTTGATGCAGCTCTCTGTGTCACTCTGTCCCATACAAGTCTCTTCATGTCCTAATAACTACTGCAACCTACATCCTTTTGAATCTGCTTACTGTATTCATCTCCCTCTACAATATTTGCCTCCCACACTTCCCCCAATACTAAATTGGTGATCCTTGGTGCCTTAGAATATGTGTTATCAACTGATCCTTTCTTTTAGTTGGATGGTGTCCCAAAATCTATTCAGTACCTCCTTATTAATTACATGATCTACCCATTTAACCTTCAGCATTCTTCTGTTGTACCACATTTCAAAAAATTCTATTCTCTTCTTGTCAGAACTGATTATCCTCCAGAAAAATACTGTCAGAAAAGACTTCCTAACACTTGTATATTGTATATTTGATGCTAACAAATTTATGTTCTGCAGAAACACTTTTCTTGCTATTACCAGTCTATATTTTACTGCCCAAATAGCAAAACTCATCTACTACTTTAAGTGGCTCATTTCCTAGTCTAATTTCCATAGCTTTGCCTGATTTGATTTGACTGCATTCCAGTACCCTTGTTTTACTTTTGGTAATGTTCATCATATATCCTCCTTTCAGGGCACTGTCAATCCATTCAACTGCTCCTCCAAGTCCTTTGCTTTCTCTACAAATTCCAACACTTTTATTTCTACTCCCTGAACTTTAATTTCTCCTCCCATTTTTTTCTTTGATTTCCTTTACTGTTGGATCAATGTACAGATTGAATAACAGCAATGATAGGCTACAACCCTGTCTTACTCCCTTCTCAACCACTGCTTCCCTTTCATGTCACTAAACTCTCATAACTGCCATCTGGTTTCTGTGCAGGCTGTAAATAGCCTTTCACTCCCTGTATTTAACTCTGCTACATTCAGAATTTCAAAGAATGTATTCCAGTCGACATTATCGAAAGCTTTCTCCAACTCTACAAATGCTATAAACATAGGTTTGCCTTTCCTCAGCCTGTCTTATAAGAGAAGTCATAGGGTCAGTATTGCCTCATGTGTTCCTACATTTCTACGAAATCCAAACTGATCTTCCCCGAGATTGACTTTATCAGTTTTTCCATTCTTCTGTAAAGAATTTTTTTGCAACCATGACTTATTAAACTGATAGTTTGGTAATATTCTCACATGTCAGAAACAGCTTTCTTTAGAATTGGATTTATTACATTCTTCTTGAAGTCTGAGAGTATTTTGCTTGTCTAATACATATTGAACACCAGATGCAATGGTTTTGGCTCTCTCAAGAAGATTAGTAGTTGTGACGGAATGTAATCTAGACCAGGAGCCTTGTTTTGAATTAAGTCTTTCAGTACTCTGTCAAATTCTTCTCACAGTATTATATCCCCCATCTCATCTTCATCTACATCCTCTTACCTTTCTATAATATTGCCTTCAAGTTCATTTCCTTTCTATGGTCCCTCTATGTACTCCTTTCGCCTTTCAGCTTTCCCTCCTTTGTTTAGTACTGGTTTTCCATTTGAGCTCTTGATATTCATAGAGCTGCTTCTCTTTTCTTCAAAGGCCTCTTTAATTTTTTCTGTAGGAAGTAGCTATCTTTCCGCTAGTGATATATGCTTCTATATCCGTGCATCCTCTGGCCATTCTTTCTTAGTCATTTTGCACTTCCTGTGAATTTCATTTTTTAGATCTTTGTATTGCCTTTCACCTGCTTCATCAATTAAATTCAGTATCTCCTGTGATATCCAAGAATCTCTACTAGGCCATGTATTTTTACCTATTTCATTCTCTGCTGCCTTCAATATTTCATCTCTCAAAGCTACCCATTTGTTTTCTGCTGTATTCCTTTCTCTTGTTGTAGTCAGTCATTGCCTAAAGCTCTCTCTGAATCTCTCGACAACTTCTGTTTGTTTCAACTTATACAGGTCTTATGTCCTTAATTTCCTACCTCTTTGCAGTTTCTTCAGCTTTAAGCTGCAGTTACTAACCAATAAATTGTGGTCTGAGTCCACATCTGCCCCTGGAAATGTCTTGCAGTTTAAAATCTTATTACGAAATCTGTGTACTATCATTATATGATCAATCTGAAACTTTCTGGGGTCCCTTCCATGTATACACACTTCTTTCACTACACTTAAACCAACTGTTAGTGATGATTCTGTGCAGCTTTCTCCTTCATTCCTTTCCCCAGTCTGTATTCACCTACCGATTTTTTTTTCTCTCTTCCTTATCCTACTATTGAATACCAGCCCCAGCCACAATTAAATTTTCCTCTAACCAAACTATCTGAATAACTTCTTTTACCTCATCATACATTCTTTCCATCTCTTCATCTTCTGCAGAGCTAGTTGACATATAAAATTGTACTATTGTGGTGAATGTTGACTTTGTGTCCATCTTGGCTACAATAATCCATTCACAACACTGTTCATAGTAGCTTACCCACTTTACTATTTTATTATTCATTATTAGACCTACTCCTGCATTACCACTATTTGATTTTTGTATTTATTGCCCTGTTCTCACCTAACCAGAAGACCTGGTCCTCATGCCATCAACCTTTGCTAATATCCACCATGTCTAACTTAAATTTTCTGGTCTACTTGCCCAGTTAAGGAATCTAACATCTCGTGCTCTGATCCATAGAATTCCAGTTTTGTTTATCCTGATGATGACATCCTCTGGAGTAGTCCCCACCCAGACATCCAAATGGGGGACTATTTTACCTCTCGAATATTTTACCCAAGAGGATTCTATCATCATTTAACCATACAGTAGAGCTGCATGCCCTCAGAACAAATTACATCTGTAGTTTCCCCTTGCCTTCAGCCATTTTCAGTACTGGTTGCACACTTTTACTTGGCCCCTGAGTGGAAAATGGTGGGGGCAGAAGCTTGTGAACAACTCTTAACACGTTGGGTGCTGAGAAAAGCCCCACCTCCTCCGCTCAGAGCAGCCAGCTTTGGATTGATGCAGCCCAGAAGTGACACAAAAGTTGTGGGCAAATTGCTAGAAGGATAGGGTACAGCCTTTTTGCTCATTTTTGTAAATAATATTAATAATCGCTACACACAACACTCCACACTCCACATGGATCAACACAATATTCACAATGGTTAGATATTGTTACAATACACAGTACTGTTATGTAGCCAGTGTTAGCAATGATTGTAACAGGGTGTGTATGACCCGGGACAACCGGGAAATCCAGGAAAAACCCGGGAATTTTTTCATCCAGGAGAAAACTGGGAAAAACCCGGGAATTTTTTAGAATTCCGGGAATTTTCCATTGTTTTTGTTTGCAGTCAAATTTTTATAATTTTGACTGGTAAAAACCGATACTCTAACAAAGGATATTACTGTATCCCACTACTACAGAATAATACTGCAGCAATAAAACATGAATGAGAGAAAAAACGAAAATAAAACTTCAATTGCAAAGGAAATACGCCATATACAGCGACAAAACATAGTGCTCATACAAGCATCTGCCAACAGCAAAATGTGTCAAAGGCTTTATGAAGACTATGCAATGCTTCGTAACAACAAATTGCCTCCGATGAGTGTGACGTCACAACTGTTTACATTAGATTCATTTTAGCAGTAACGAGCGGGATCATGTGCATGTGCAGCTTAGTAGTACCTTCTCCCGCTTCAGGCTACAGAAATGTGACTGTTGGCTGTGTAAGCAGTCGCAGCAAGCAGGTAGATGCTACCGGGAAAAATTTTACTGGAGCGCCCAAGTTGCCAGATTCATGTGTGCGCAGCAGGCCCAGATCTAGGAGGAGGGGGCCGGGGGGGGGGGGGGGGGGGGAGGGGGGGCAAAGTTCATATTCTTGAGGGAAGAGACCTTGTTTCACAAAGCGATTAGCATCCAGCACATGTTAGTCTATTCATTATTCATATGACTTTGAAATGCATTCCTGTCGGTTTTTTTAAATTTTTGAACACATTCTAAGTTGATTTCTGAATGAATCGTAAGTTGATCTGTGAATGTGTGCATAGTGTACATGATGTCTCTGTCAGGGGAATCCTCGTCGCATGTAGAAACAAACTTTCCTACAGACAAAAGGGGCTATACAAGCTGAGCGGATTAAGGCCGAACGGATGAATGACAACCGCTGTCTAATTGTGTGGTTGATTGGGTTTGCGAATGATGAGTGTTGTTATAATTACTTCCGACATCCATAGATTCAGACTACAGGAGTGGAAATAAACGAATAACAGGTAAGATATATTACGTATTACCTTCTCGGTGTATCCAAGAAAATGAAATTTTGACAGAAAATATTTGGTCAGATCACTATACTAGTAAGCGCCAGTTTGTACAGTCCCCGGCTAGCAGCCGCATTAAGTTCTATTCTGGAAGAAGCACAGAAAACGCGTTGTACAAACATGTAACAATGCCTGACTGGAGAATAATCGCAGGATAACTAAACCAGTGATTCCAGAGTTAGTGATGTTAAACTGCAAATAAGCTTTGACATTGGTAGGAATAGTGACAGAATTAGTGATGACAAGACTGTTTGTTAGAAAGAGGAAGGAGGAGAAACGGGTACATCACACAAATTATGGAACAATATGACGATTCCAAGTTTGTATAAAAATTTCATACTACTACTTTTTGATTTTGTTTTATCTAACAGACAGTGCAAAATAGACATAATCAGATCGGGAAACCACACCAGTCTTGGGTCCTATTTGTATTAACAGCTTTCTCAGTATTAGACAATGACATTTCAACTTTTCATGTAGCAAAACGTTTGAAGAACTTTGAGGTAATAGATTCTTTCGCAGAAAGGAAAGCACACCATGTAAAGCTGTAGCTCGATTAGAGAGCAAAATTCTAGGAGCTAAGGATTGAAGAAATGTGTATTGTCTTGCTTGTCTCATGTCTTTACTGGGTTTATGTATCCTATATTTAATTTTTTGTCACACAAAGCAGCAAGTTGTTAAGTGATAGGGAATAAAGAGTGCAAATTTTCTGAAGAGTTCTTTTTTTTTAAAAAAAAAAAAAGAGGGACAGGGTGTCCAACCGGCCAACTGTAAGCAGGAGAGGCACCACAGGACGTTTTAATTTCCACTGTTCTAAATATGATTTGATGGCATCCATTACAAAATATACATGTTTCAATTCCACAGAGCGAAGTACAGTGACGTGTGATAAAATAATGCTGTGTGACGAGGCGAGGCACTGCACTTTGGCACACTTACAACCAAATAACACGTGTTACATTTCCTCAAACACATGTTTTATGCATCAAACTCTTCAGAAAGACGTGCGCTACAAAATGAACATATTTTTGGAAATTCTTTCTTTCTTTCTCTGAGTTACAGTGGGGAAGTGAGTAGTCTCCACGTGATCCGTGTTTACATTTAGTGATTTTGCTGTTTCCTCTTCATTTACTGCTCTCACGTCAAATGAAAACAAAACAGATTTCTGTGACTGGGAGCTATCAAGTGAATTAAAATACATTCACATAATTACGGAAGGCTAAAATGTGTTACTGGTTGCAGATTTTATTTTATTTCCACCTTTCTGACAGTCGAGCATTAATTGCCTTGCAGAACAATGAAGTCATTTTTGTCGGTTTGCTGAAGAAATTTTCTTTTATTAATCTTTTCCGCTGAGGCAGACAATATATTTGAAACAAAGTTTTTAATTCTACACACTGTTCGCTGCATTTCAAGTGCATGTTTTCAACTTCTAGCACGTATGGCATTATGCCATAATAAAGAACCAAACATGAGATAACACAGTACTGCTACTACTAGAAAATTTACATCCCAAAAACGACATTAAAAACTTAATACCAGGTCGTGGCCTACTTCACTGGGAATCTGGAAATACGAATGTGTACTTTAAATGTGCACAGTTTAGTATGGGTCCCAAAATTCCGATGCTCTTGGAGTATCCTCTGATGTCTTGTTTCTTTTATGTCATGATGTAAGATCTTTTCATGCTTTACACGTACGAGCATACGGGCTCCCTATGACATCGTAGCTGCACAAGGTCGTGGGAAAATATTCCAAATGGTGGTTTGAAAAGCATTTTTCACTCTCATTTAAAAATCAAGTCTTCGATGACGAGCCATTTAGATGAATTTCGAGCCCAGAAGATCAGAAATTTATGTCATTATTAAAAAATTTACTGGCACATTTGTGTGATATATCTTAAATTGTCCCCCCATGAACCATGGACCTTGCCGTTGGTGGGGAGGCTTGCGTGCCTCAGCGATACAGATAGCCGGACCGTAGGTGCAACCACAACGGAGGGGTATCTGTTGAGAGGCCAGACAAACGTGTGGTTCCTGAAGAGGGGCAGCAGCCTTTTCAGTAGTTGCAAGGGCAACAGTCTGGATGAGTGACTGATCTGGCCTTGTAACAATAACCAAAACGGCCTTGCTGTGCTGGTACTGCGAACGGCTGAAAGCAAGGGGAAACTACAGCCGTAATTTTTCCCGAGGGCATGCAGCTTTACTGTATGATTACATGATGATGGCGTCCTCTTGGGTAAAATATTCCGGAGGTAAAATAGTCCCCCATTCGGATCTCCGGGCGGGGACTACTCAGGAGGATGTCGTTATCAGGAGAAAGAAAACTGGCGTTCTACGGATCGGAGCGTGGAATGTCAGATCCCTTAATCGGGCAGGTAGGTTAGAAAATTTAAAAAGGGAAATGGATAGGTTAAAGTTAGATATAGTGGGAATTAGTGAAGTTCGGTGGCAGGAGGAACAAGACTTCTGGTCAGGTGACTACAGGGTTATAAACATAAAATCAAATAGGGGTAATGCAGGAGTAGGTTTAATAATGAATAGGAAAATAGGAATGCGGGTAAGCTACTACAAACAGCATAGTGAACGCATTATTGCGGCCAAGATAGATACGAAGCCCACACCTACTACAGTAGTACAAGTTTATATGCCAACTAGTTCTGCAGATGACGAAGAAATTGAAGAAATGTATGATCAAATAAAAGAAATTATTCAGATTGTGAAGGGAGACGAAAATTTAATAGTCATGGGTGACTGGAATTCGAGTGTAGGAAAAGGGAGAGAAGGAAACATAGTAGGTGAATATGGATTGGGGGACAGAAATGAAAGAGGAAGCCGCCTGGTAGAATTTTGCACAGAGCACAACATAATCATAACTAACACTTGGTTTAAGAATCATGAAAGAAGGTTGTATACATGGAAGAACCCTGGAGATACTAAAAGGTATCAGATAGATTATATAATGGTAAGACAGAGATTTAGGAACCAGGTTTTAAATTGTAAGACATTTCCAGGGGCAGATGTGGACTCTGACCACAATCTATTGGTTATGACCTGTAGATTAAAACTGAAGAAACTGCAAAAAGGTGGGAATTTAAGGAGATGGGACCTGGATAAACTAAAAGAACCAGAGGTTGTACAGAGATTCAGGGAGAGCATAAGGGAGCAATTGACAGGAATGGGGGAAATAAATACAGTAGAAGAAGAATGGGTAGCTTTGAGGGATGAAGTAGTGAAGGCAGCAGAGGATCAAGTAGGTATAAAGACGAGGGCTAGTAGAAATCCTTGGGTAACAGAAGAAATATTGAATTTAATTGATGAAAGGAGAAAATATAAAAATGCAGTAAGTGAAACAGGCAAAAATGAATACAAACGTCTCAAAAATGAGATCGACAGGAAGTGCAAAATGGCTAAGCAGGAATGTCTAGAGGACAAATGTAAGGATGTAGAGGCCTATCTCACTAGGGGTAAGATAGATACCGCCTACAGGAAAATTAAAGAGACCTTTGGAGATAAGAGAACGACTTGTATGAATATCAAGAGCTCAGATGGAAACTCAGTTCTAAGCAAAGAAGGGAAGGCAGAAAGGTGGAAGGATTATATAGAGGGTCTATACAAGGGCGATGTACTTGAGGACAATATTATGGAAATGGAAAAGGATGTAGATGAAGATGAAATGGGAGATACGATACTGCGTGAAGAGTTTGACAGAGCACTGAAAGACATGAGTCGAAACAAGGCCCCCGGAGTAGACAATATTCCATTGGAACTACTGACGGCCGTGGGAGAGCCAGTCCTGACAAAACTCTACCATCTGGTGAGCAAGATGTATGAAACAGGCGAAATACCCTCAGACTTCAAGAAGAATATAATAATTCCAATCCCAAAGAAAGCAGGTGTTGACAGATGTGAAAATTACCGAACTATCAGCTTAATAAGTCACAGTTGCAAAATACTAACACGAATTCTTTACAGACGAATGGAAAAACTAGTAGAAGCCAACCTCGGGGAAGATCAGTTTGGATTCCGTAGAAACACTTGAACACGTGAGGCAATACTGACCTTACGACTTATCTTAGAAGAAAGATTAAGGAAAGGCAAACCTACGTTTCTAGCATTTGTAGACTTAGAGAAAGCTTTTGACAATGTTGACTGGAATACTCTCTTTCAAATTCTAAAGGTGGCAGGGGTAAAATACAGGGAGCGAAAGGCTATTTACAATTTGTACAGCTGCAAAATACTAACACGAATTCTTTACAGACGAATGGAAAAACTAGTAGAAGCCAACCTCGGGGAAGATCAGTTTGGATTCCGTAGAAACACTGGAACACGTGAGGCAATACTGACCTTACGACTTATCTTAGAAGAAAGATTAAGGAAAGGCAAACCTACGTTTCTAGCATTTGTAGACTTAGAGAAAGCTTTTGACAATGTTGACTGGAATACTCTCTTTCAAATTCTAAAGGTGGCAGGGGTAAAATACAGGGAGCGAAAGGCTATTTACAATTTCTACAGAATGAAAGGGAAGCAGTGGTTGGGAAGGGAGTAAGACAGGGTTGTAGCCTGTCCCCGATGTTGTTCAATCTGTATATTGAGCAAGCAGTAAAGGAAACAAAAGAAAAATTCGGAGTAGGTATTAAAATTCATGGAGAAGAAATAAAAACTTTGAGGTTCTCCGATGACATTGTAATTCTGTCAGAGACAGCAAAGGACTTGGAAGAGCAGTTGAATGGAATGGACAGTGTCTTGAAAGGAGGATATAAGATGAACATCAACAAAAGCAAAACAAGGATAATGGAATCTAGTCTAATTAAGTCGGGTGATGCTGAGGGAATTAGATTAGGAAATGAGGCACTTAAAGTAGTAAAGGAGTTTTGCTATTTGGGGAGCAAAATAACTGATGATGGTCGAAGTAGAGAGGATATAAAATGTAGGCTGGCAATGGCAAGGAAAGCGTTTCTGAAGAAGAGAAATTTGTTAACATCCAGTATTGATTTAAGTGTCAGGAAGTCATTTCTGAAAGTATTCGTATGGAGTGTAGCCATGTATGGAAGTGAAACATGGATGATAAATAGTTTGGACAAGAAGAGAATAGAAGCTTTCGAAATGTGGTGCTACAGAAGAATGCTGAAGATTAGATGGGTAGATCACATAACTAATGAGGAAGTATTGAATAGGATTGGGGAGAAGAGAAGTTTGTGGCACAACTTGACCAGAAGAAGGGATCGGTTGGTAGGACATGTTCTGAGGCATCAAGGGATCACCAATTTAGTATTGGAGGGCAGCGTGGAGGGTAAAAATCGTAGGGGGAGACCAAGAGATGAATACACTAAGCAGATTCAGAAGGATGTAGGTTGCAGTAGGTATTGGGAGATGAAAAAGCTTGCACAGGATAGAGTAGCATGGAGAGCTGCATCAAACCAGTCTCAGGACTGAAGACCACAACAACAACAACAACAACAATCTTAAATTGTAATACACACATAAAAGACCAGCATTATATGTGAAATCTTAGCTTCTCTTGCAGCGTATTAATCTTATAGACCAATATTTCATGTGAAAGCTTTGCGTTTTGTGTAGCGACACTATGTATATTAATTTAAACCATTAACTTTTTCTGTTTGTGTGTTCGCTCTACTTAAAGAGTAATGTTGCTATTGGCTGACTACATCACATGTCCTAAGCTCTGAATACCCTCTGTCATCGGCTGGTGAGATCACGTGACATGAGCTATGACTGGCTTACAAAAGCGCATCGCAATCTCGATTTCAATGCTTCGGAAAGTAACATGCGGTATTTGGTGGAATTCAAATTTATACTTTCGTAATAGGAAAATATGCAGTGTACATGTTGCTGCACATCAAAGATCTTTCCAAAACGCATTTTTTCCCTGTGTTTTCACCTGGAGAAAGTGTATTGTTAACCGGGAAATCTAGGAGAAATCCGGGAATTTTTTTTCCTTGTCCACGTATACACCCTGTGTAAGCATTCCAGAGTGGCAAGAAGACAGCTGACTTCCACCGGTCACAGAAAGGCCAAGATAAAGTGTGCGACCAATACCAGCACAGTAAGGTCATGTTGGCTGGTGTTGCAAGGCCAGATCAGTCAGTCATCCTGACTGTTGCCCCTGCAACTACTGAAATGCTCTGTCCCTCTTCAGGAACCACATATTTTTCTGGCCTCTCAGCAGATGCCCCTCCACTGCCATTGCAAATATGGTACAACTATCTGTATCTTTCAGGCACACAATTCTACCTCAATACAGCAAGATCCATGGTTCGTCTGACGCATATTCCTTTGCAGTAAGTGCTACATAATCAATCTGAAATTCCCCTAGTAGTGGATTAGGGGATCTTCAGATTTTCTTTTCTGGGTAGCTGTCTTGTAAACTTTGTAGACATAACACACAACACAGATGATGTGCAAAAGCTTGTTATAAATTCTCCACTCTTATTTGTCTGACAATGCACTGGTTGAAGTCCTACTATTGCTCTGTATTTCTTCTCCATGCCAGCCTGTCCATTAAAATCAATTAGTAAGATTTCACGCAGGGTTTTAGGATCTGCTTTTAGTTTCCTCTAGTGTTTTCCAAAAGTCTTCTACTGTATGAGAAATTTTCTTGTTTTCACTGTTAGTGGGAGCATGAGCATTTATCAAGGTATATGTTTTGTACCTTGAGTTCACGGTAAGAACTAAGATTCTTTCACATGGGATGAAAAATCTAGAACAGAATCTAAAATCATTTTCCTTACTGTAGTCTCAAATGCTCATAAATCACATTTGCTTTTATGGATGATATTATTATTATTTTATTATTATTATTATTATTATTATTATCTTTCCTTTCTCAGACGTTATGTCTGGTTAAAAATGGAAAGTGACGCGGACCTTCATCAAGCGTGACTTCCTTTTAACTGTACAGTATATGTTACATTGCATTTAGGAACTTTCGAGTAATTGAACATGTATCAATAATTACAGATTTCTGTAGTTGTATATATACGTTTGGATGTAGCTGTATTGCGTTGATGTACTGGTGGATATTGTGTGGTATGACTCCTGTAGTTGATAGTATAATTGGTATAATGTCAACTTTATCCTGATGCCACATGTCCTTGACTTCCTCAGCCTGTTGGATGTATTTTTCAGTTTTTTCTCTCCTGTTTTCTTCATCTGACCATCTCATCCTCTGTCTTTGTTTTCCTTCTAGGGTGGTTGCAGGAAGCATATCCTGCAAAACACCTCTATTTGGATTTAAATTATTTTCCGTGTGGCTAGCAGTGTTGTTACCATTGTGGACGGGCATATTTATATTATTATTATTAGTAGTAGTAGTAGTAGTAGTAGTAGTGGTGGTGGTGGTGGTGGTGGTGGTGTTTCACAAAACCTTTTCTTTCCCCAGGTATATATCCTATCAATTGATATGTGCGTTGGTTGGGTGGGAAGTAGTATGTGCTGTACATTCTTTATCTAATTTAGTGCGTAGCAAACAATGTTGTGTAGCTGACAGCCTATAAATGTTGAGTATTGATTTGAGTATCCCAATGACTTTTTTTCGTGTGGCTAGGGCCGGGTGCAAGTCTTTTGATTTGACGCCACTTACTTGTTCATGGGGATGAAATGATGATGATTAGGACAACACAACACCCAATCCCTGAGTGGAGAAAATCTCAGACCCAGCCAGGAATCGAACCCGGGCCCTTAGGATTGACATTCTGTCGCGCTGACCACTCAGCTGCCAGGCGCAGACATCCCAATGATAAAATAATTGTACATTTAATCTGAAGAATTGCGATTTGATCACACTCACTATCTCATAGTTTTAAGTTTTCATTGTTTTCTTTAGTGAGTTCATGTGAAAACCAAACTATTTAGTTCAACAATACCATTGCTAGTTGGTTCTCTAGTTCTTGTAAATCTTGTGAAAATGCACTCATCACTAGGACTCACAATGTATAACATCATTGTAAATGTACAAAGCAAGTGATGGTTAGTAATATAGTGAACTTACCTTTACATTAAATTTTACATTATATAAATAGCATTGCATGGACCTGACTCTGAGTTATGGGTAGGGGCCAAAAATGAGCCTTTATTTAATTGTAATACTATATAATGATTAAATACATGAAATATTATTGTTTAGTCGTAATATGATTTATGTTGTTACCAAGTACATAACTACCTTTAAAAATTCATGTAAATATCCACTACAGTAGAGCTGAAAAAGATTAGCAGACAGTAAATTTCTTCACTCACTCTTAAAACCTAGCAAGTCACCAACTGTACCCATGTATCTGTACTATTGTTAAATTGTTGTAGTCTTTACAGAGATTGCTTTCAGTTTTAGTGAAGAAGATATACCAAGGTCGGTCTCTCTCTCTCTCTCTCTCTCTCTCTCTCTCTCTCTCTCTCTCTCCTCCCCCCCCCCCCCTCTCCCTCTCTCTCTCTCCCCCCCCCCTCTCCCTCTCCCCTTATGGTCAAGGTGTATTCCTTGTAGAATCCTTTAGTTGCATATCATTTACCTTGCAGGTAGAAGCCTGCTTCTCGCATACGCTCTTTTGACAAATGTTCAATTTTAGTGTGTGCATGTAGATTATTGACTTACTGTTAGAAAAAGTTTACATGATCTCTCATCAGCCAACAGATATTTTAATGCTGGGAATTTTTTTTTGCATTTTCCTCCATAGCATTAATGTAGCTGCCTTTAAACTTGTTAAAGTTATTGCAGAAACAAGGGAGTCTATTTTATACTGTATGAAACAACAGCTTAAATATATCTGTTTGTGAAATACAATTATACAATGATCTGCGAGGTAGCAGGACTTCGATTTGTTAATGGCAGTTGATGCCAGTATATGTAGTTTCGGGTAATAGCATTGACAGTTCTAGAGAAAATAAGTTACCAGAACATGAATGTGATCCACATTGTGTGTAAACAATCAAGTCATTGTTACATATGTTTCTTGCTACTTGTAATAAACAGGAACAGGCAGTAATTTCTAGAATGGTGAAGTATGAGAAAATTTGTAGAAGTTTTCTCAGAGACACCCACAACGCAATTCGTCAAGTTTATCTGAATGTACAGTAAATAAAATACCGTATATATCTGAGAATATTAAATGTGACCTGTAATCCGTAGTTACCTTCTATCAGGATGAAGATCACCTACCTAGCCAATTACAATATGAATGTTTGCAAATAATTTGCCTGCAGTGAGCACATTTTCTTGTTAACACATTCTTTGTATTAAATGTCTTGAACTGCTGTTTGTAATCACATAAAGGTGACTGTGGTATCAAGATAAGGCTACCCATTAATTACAGAGCAGAACTAGGGATGGTTTTGTAATAGTAACACTAAACATGCTGCAAGGAAGCTGGCAAGAAATGTCTTGAGAACTACAGGACAGGTGGTGTTTGCACCATACATGTGTGGCATGGAGCTTCATTAAAAAGTTACAAATTAAATTTTGTAGAGTTAGTTTGTCTCCACAATTATTTCAGTTTGTTTTTATTTTTCATTCTAACACATTCATAAAAAGTTTTTCACATCGAATACGTCTCAGAACAGGCGTCGATGTAAATTCGAGGCGAGCGAGGAATGAAAGAACAACTTGTATGTAATTAAAAAATAACTGTGAATCTGTGAAATCAGAATTTACTGCTCGGTTATATTCAATACTGATTTGCTCCAATCCATTCAGTACTGATTTACTCCAACCCAAGCATTGTAACATGCTTATATCCTTCTTGTGCACGCTGTTCACAAGACGGTCAAGATGTCGCTGCTCAAGTTTTTCCACTCTTCGAAAGTGGCTCTCCTGATGTCATCTAGATTGTGTGAAGTGTTCATGTAATGACACACCCCAAGTATCAACAGGTTCCGAGCATGCCCTGTCAGGTTCTTGTCAGCAGAAACCACAGGCCATTCCATTTGTTTAATTCGTGACTTTTTGTAGGAGGGTGTTCGTGAGGTAGTTGCGGTATGTTCCCGCATTATCATCTCGAAAGACCGACACGTTGTAGAAATGTCAGTTCCGAGGTTAGTCAATATGTTGAAGATCAGTCCCCGAAGCTATGCGACTGCATATCTGACTCATACATTATTATCTGGCCACCGTGTATGATGATTGAGCATCAGACAATAATTCCTGCTCTCACTGATGAAGAGAAGTTGACACCATTGTTCCTAGTTCCATTCCAGGTGTTCCCTCATCCACCTACTGTGCAAAAGGTAAGGGTAGGGGTTATTATTACTGTTGCTCATAACTTATGCCTAGAGGTTGTATTGATCACATGGGGATTACTGCGTACTGTCCGAGTATACAAAGGCCTCCTAGTTGCCTCCAATCAGATATTACTCATTTGTGTTGCATTCCCTACAGGGTACCAATGAATCTTAATTTGTGGATAGTGTCCAATGTGTTTTTGACTATGGATGTCCACTGAAATGTAGATCTTCAAAGTTTTATGTCTCACAAAAGCAGTTGAATGTTCGAATGACACTGCTGTGCTGAATTCCGATTTGGTGGGCAGCTTCCCATGCCGACATTGTGCACACTGTCTGTGCTTGAAGTCACTATTTGAGGCATGTTGACGGGTTAAACCGTGTACACGAACACATTGTCCCATTCACAGTCGTGTAGCACCTTGGATATTTAAACTCCATCACACAGGTGACTGTAAGTAGTGATTTCTTGTGGTCAAAAGAAAAAGAAACATTTCTCGTGTATGCTGTACGGCAACCTGAATAAATTGTATGAAATGCATACTGTTGTAATAAGACCCACCATAGATGCTTTTTTTGCATTTTATTTTCCGACAAGAAGATATTTAAAACAGCAGCACTCGTGGATCTTATTACAACAGTATGCATTTCATGAAAGAGGATTCTGATTATAAAAATGCAAACTACGCAAGTCATAATGGAGGTGCAAAATCCGTTTTGAGAATTTTTTAGTGGGAGATGTGAACGAGGCATCGTGTATATTAAAGGACCCAACTCATCATCATCATCATCATCATCATTTTTTACTTTTGCATATGTATAAAGGTTGTTGAATAGATTATTGGAGCAGATGTTATAGGTTGTTCTCTACCTACTATGGCCAGATACAGTCTTAGGGATTTGAAATTAAACTATGGGTACATTGTGGTCCCATCTAAATGTCAAAAGAAATAGGCACAGGATTATATGAAAATTGAATGTATGCTATATTTTGTATTGAAATCAAATAATGGAAGAATAATGATAACAACCCACTGCATACCAGGGTTATTGAGCAGTTGGCAAGTACGTAAACAAGTTTGAAACTGTTGCTTCCCCCCCCCCCTCTCTCTCTCTCTCTCTCTCTCTCTCTCTCTCTCTCTCTCTCTCTCTCTCTCTCCCCCCCCCCACATCTCTCTCTCTCTCTCTCTCTCTCTCTCTCTCTCTCTCTCCCCCCCCCCACACTCCTCCTCACATCTCTCTCTCTCTCTCTCTCTCTCTCTCTCTCTCTCTCTCTCTCTCTCTCTCTCTCCCCCCCCCCCCACGTCTCTCTCTCTCTCTCTCTCTCTCTCTCTCTCTCACTCTCACTCTCACTCCACTCACTCACTCACTCACTCACTCACTCACTCCCCCCCCACCCCCCCTCCCACCCCGCCGTGTGTCCGCGAGTGCGTGCGCGTGTAAAATAAAACATATATTTCTGTTAAGTCGGGGAAGGAAATTGTGTAAAATCTTGGCAACAATTTCAGTTGTGTTTATGTGCTTGTCAGCCACTCTGTCCTGAACTATGTGGAGAGTGGTACCTTTATTTTTATGTATTCTTCCAGGACTTTTTTGCGTTTAAGTCATATCATCAATAGAAAGCTAAATATAACAAAGCCTTTGAATGATGATACAGTCAGAATATTATTGAGTAAAGACATGTAGCTTACAGCTAGTGTCACTCTTATTATCATTTGTCTGTCACACTGTGCTGTGCAGAAATCGTCTTTAGTATCATATACTGATACAAAAGTAATTGTTTTATATTTTATTTCTTTCCATTGTCTTTATTCCAGCTGCTGAAGATGAAATATCCTTTGATCCAGATGACATCATTACAGGAATAGAAATGGTCAGTACTTCGCATCCTTAACTGAGGTTTTATCATGTGTACATTATTCAGTTTTAAATAATGGTCATTATTTTCTCCATTGCAGATAGATGAAGGTTGGTGGAGAGGGTATTGTAGGGGACAGTATGGCCTGTTCCCTGCTAACTATGTCCAGTTGCAGTCATAGTGATGTGGGGCTATAGTTACCATTGTGATCCCATCAAAAATTATATTGTACAGACTTTTATGAGAATGTGTTGACATCTTCATTCACACTGGGTATTGGATTTTATGCATACAGAGTAGAGGTATCTTGATTTTTTAAGTTGTTGTAGTATACATTTGTTCAGTATTTTAGACCCTTTACATTCTAAATTGCTAAGTAAAAGAGCAAATAAGTTTCAAGAAAACATATATTTATTTATTTATTATTTCTGATGTGTGTAAACTAGATACACCGTAATTTTTTACAGTAAATCATTTGTTATCAATTCCGAATGACTTTACTAAGATTTTATATCTTTCATTTTTCACAGTTTTATTTTTTATTTTGAAGATTTATAATGAAAGAATGAATGAATGTGAACAAATAAGTATTACACTAAGAAGACTGTTTATATAACAATGGTTTATCATCTTGAATTTAAAAAAAATTAGCTTGGTATATTCACTTCAAGGTGGTCACCTTTAAAATGTAAAGTAATATGAAACCAGCCTGAGAAATTCAATGAAGTTTTATTTGTAATAGGACCTTCACCTATACAGAGTTTGATAAAAAAATTATGGAATTTTTATTTTCACCAAAAACCCGAGTTTCGCAAAAGTGGCATAGAACTTCTTGGCACTTAGTGACTGTACAATCTTGTTGCAAGAACTCAAGTGTTCTACACCATTGAGATTGAAGAACACAGTGTGCACAACCTTCAAATCCAGTTGAATTTGATGAGTTTCATCTTCACACACACACACACACACACACACACACACACACACACACACACGTTTCATCACCAGAATTTGAGCAGTTCTGGATCATGATGAACTTCATTCATCATCTCCTAAACAGTGTTCAATTGGAATTGCTTTTTGTCAGAAGTGACGAGCTGCTGAATAAAGTTTGCTACCGTACATTTCATGCCTGATACCTGCAAAAACATTTTGCTTTATGTTAGCCAAATAATTTGCAAACTTTGTCATCAATAATCATTTTCTTCATTTTTTACATTGTTTTTTATTGTCTTCAGTGTGTTAATGGCCATTGTATAAACATTTTTACCAATTGTTTTATTCATAGAAGTTCCAGCAAAAACAACATTCAACATTTCCAATGTGGTGGTGCAATTTACATCATTCTTAATGCAAAATGTAAGCAAATTCTTCATTCCATATGTTAAAAATCACCAAGCATATCAAAGCACACACATCCTTTTCAGTGGCTAGCGGACAAGGTAAGCTTCAGTGTCATATTAAATCAGGGGCAAGTACACCACCAGAAAATGTCACCATTGAACGTGTACAATCCCACACTTTCTTAATCAAAGTTTATAAACAAATGCTTAAAATTTCATTATAGTTGTGATTCTTATGATTTTAAAATCAGCAGAAATAAGTGTATTTTCTTTCTGCTTGCACCTCAAATAATAGTTTTTGCTTATCTCTGTTTTTAGAATGTATTGCTCATAACACAGGAAAGTCTTATAAAACACTGATACCTTTACAAATGGTGGCTTCCTTGCAGTGAACATTTACAAATTTCAGCTACATTTATGGTAACCATGTATATTTATGCAACACACTGATCTTCTTAGAGTTACTTGATAACGAATCATATACATCCTATCCTACCTGAAATGGAAGACAGACCTTACACTCCTCTGAATTACTAACATACGCATGAATCATTATATATGTAAGATATGGCAAGTACTTAATTGAAAAGAAACTGATACTATCTGTCATTTTGAGTTGAGGTTACCCTTATTATCAGTACTTTAGGAAATGAGTTAGAAGATTTTAAGCAATTGTAACTTCAGATTAAACTGTTGCAAAAGAAACAGTAATCGTTTCTTTTTAGAACATAATTGGTAAAACCATTAAGGATGTTGTCTTACAGCCAAATAAGTTGGTATATTCAATTAGAGTAACTTGAAACGGCTATGTGCTACTTTGCACAATCATAAGATGTTTTAATATTTTGAGTAAGTTGTTTACCATACATTGTCATATATAGTTATTGAATATGTTCTGTAACACATTTTACTTGTGGTGGAGCATAAGATACATATGTTCAGAAACAGTACTTAGAGAAGCTATTCTGTGGTGTTTAGAGACAGATTAGTGAATTTATGCTAATCAAACAATGGAAAGTCCAGGTTGGAATATCAACAATATTATGAAAAGGATAGATTGTTACTCACCATAAATATGACACGCTGAGTTGCAGACATGGATGATGATGACTGACTGCACCGCAGCGTGTCACCTATACAGCGAGTAGCAATTCTGTCTTTTTCAAAATATTCTTAATAAATGATAATGAAAGATAAGACTGTTCATAGTTGTAATGATATGCTTATATGCAAGTATACAAGTAAAGTTGCATAATTGAGTAGGAGAAATCTAAATTTTACACTGTATATGGTGGGGAAGGGGAGGCCATTAATAACGTGCAATTGAGAAACACAGCAAGAATTATTGCTTATGCTACTGCTGCCGTTATTGTTAATGGTAATAGTGGCAGTAGAGATTAAGCCTTTTTGTATTATACAGGTATTAATTTTTCATGTTCTTTCATCTCAATGTTACGTCTTCAATTGATTGATTTATTTACTTATGAAAAAAGGGAAAAAAAACTTCTGCAGAGCATATCTTTCTTTTGCTATTTCCACTCTCGAGTCATTGTTTAACTTATTTATTGTGCTGCATTAAATATATTCACTTAAACACAGATACATTCAAAATAATAACAGTGATTGGGATGAGCAAGATCATCGTAAATAAGGTTAAAACAACATGTGAGCAAGGGCAATGCGATCCTGTAATACGGAGCCTAGAATCGGTAACGAATTCTGAACGTAGATGGGTAAGAAAGAGGCAATCGGAGTCATGAAACAAACAGCCATAGTCAAAATCCAATAATTTCTGTTGGTCTCAGGTACAGTATGCACAATTACAGTCATCTGATTGACACAAAGTGTAAACAAAGAAGTGACAGAGAGCAGCCATGTCAGCTGTTATATGCTAGCTGCAGGTCATCCCACTAATTTATATCTTTGTGTAAATCAGTGACTGACTGCAAGCTGCCATCTAGTATTCATGCCGAGGTTGTGAAGCGGAATACATATGGAATAAAGCTCTTTAAATCACTCGGTATTCCTGAATATGAGCTTTGTGGAAAACAGTGTACGTGTGAATGAATGTAACTCTCTCAGCTTTGTGAGGCTGTGTAAGAAAGTGCTTGCTTATGGAGCAACTCTGGCTTATTGATTGATTTACTAGCTTGAATGGCTTTATGGGGAAAACATCCTTCTCAAACACAACTTTTAAACTGTTTTGAAAAGTGTTTAATACAGGCCGTAGACTTTGTATGGGAAGTGGTAGTGATAGTAGCGATATGACTATGTATAACATTCATTTGCTTGACAACCATATAAGTGTATTTTCCTATTATATAACTTTTCCATGTTGAGAACTCAGTATACAAAAAAGAAGATTTTTACTTTCTGTATCCTGTTGTATACAGGTGGATCTTGCATATGTTGGTCATGCTAGAGTTTTGAAACATACATAGTACTAGCACTCACTGTGGATGTTTGAAATAGGAACAAGAAGATACACTACTATTCATATCATGTAACCAAAGTCTCATACGTCTTCCAGTGATTGGTATTTAATTGGAAGCCTGAAGAGTGGTAGAGTAAGAGAATTGGATCATTGTAAATGTGCCTCCCCCTGTCCCATCTTTGTGTATTTTCCGTAATATAGCATAGTTTCTTCAGGCATAGCATGATTATCATTTTTTAAATCCATGACACAACTGACATTGCTGCATGAAACATTTAACAGCCTTCAAACACACTGAAAATTAAAGAAGAAATAGATAACTGTCTATCAAGGGGGTTGCATGACTCCAGATGTATTTCTGTAAATGTCAGAAATTATTTTCATTGACCTGTAATCAAAGAGTTTGTAACATTCTTATGTAAATGGTTTTTGTAACATTTTGTTCTTGGTGCTGTTACTGTCTTTTTTTATGTAGATGTCATTATTGCAAAAGCTTTGTTCCTCAAGATTGAAATTGTAAGCCTTACTAATAAATCCAAACTGTTCATTTTAGAGAAAGTTGTTTAGATTTCCCTAGTCTTTATAATGTAATTATTATTCATTTTAATGTATTTCTGTGATTAATATGTCGTTAAATATTGCCAAATGCTGTGCACCTGCACCTTATGCATTGAATTGTTATTGACAGTTTATTATAGAATTCTTGCATTCTTTCAAAGTAGTTTGAGGTGCCCACTTTTTTTAACTCAATTTCCTCATAATTGTATGTTTCATGTAATGTGAGTACGTGTGTGATCTAATGCTTACCTGATATGTCATCTCCCTTGTATGTGTAGATGGTGAATACCTACACGTACAGATTTCAGGTGTTAGTAGTCCTTTGGCAGTTTAGTTACTCGAATTTCAGTGCCAATGACATTTTCCCCAGAACTGTACAGCGTGTTGGCCAACATACTGATTAAATTTAATGTGTGTAGAATAAAAAAAGTAGAGAGGTGTGCTGTTTACTGAAATCAGTATCGCACACTCCATCATCCATTTCACAAGTTTCATAATTCCAGCATTCTGAAGTTTATTTTTATGAAATTTTATTCATTTATTGTTAACTATTTTCATCACTTTCTAATAATTTTGTTTTGGACAAATTTTTTATATCATAGATTGTAAAAGTTATTGTCTACCTGCAGTGAATTACCCTGAAAACTTTTAGGAACCAGCAATTATGTATGAAGAGAACAGAAACAACACTATATGTTAATTTTAGTGAGACATGGATTATTAGAGTGAAGTCTGTTTACTTTCAGACTTTCTGCTAATGTAAAATAACTGAAATATGTCTCAACACTGCAGAACCCATATGGTAGTTGTTAACGGTTAACAACATAAATGCTGCTTATTCCAGTAAGTGTTTTCAAGCTCAATTACAGTTTAAATATTTTCAGACTGAATATCTTTGTATAACAGTTGTTGGTACAATGTTGTGACATTTTTTGCTTTAATAGCATTGTTGGCCTTAAAACAATATTTGTAATCTAAACATGAATATAATAAAATTAATTTCATATATTTTATACATAAAATAATTGTGCTGGTTTTGTTCATATATCACCTCTACTTATTATTCAGAATAGTTTCTTGGGTATCATACCCACCCATCCCAAAAAGGGGGGGAGGGTAGTGTTTAAAATCTGTTGAACAGGGATAGTGTGTGTTTCTCTGCACTTCATGTGATGACTGGGCCATGAGTATTAGGCATCATAGCAGTGACTGTTGCTGGAATGTATAAGACCAGAGATTATTTGAAAAACAATTATATCTACTGTGTTAATCTTTATTATTATACAAGCTAGTCAGAATTTATATAGATATAATTGATCCATTTAGTTATCTGTGAATATTGGACAACTGTAAACAAAGCACACTGGACCAGAATTGGAAGGAAGCGCAGAATGATGAACTGAAGACAAGCTGAAACTTGTACATCTCAGAGATGATACATTTTGAACTTATTCAGGTGGTTATGTCAATCTCCACTGTTAATGTTTTGATGATCTCAGAACTGTCCTTAATCACCAGTCATTCTTCTGCATTGTACCAGAGCTTCCCAGATATGACCTTGGCTTAGGCAGCACAGTAAATCCCGATACTTATTCAGTTTTCATACAGTTACATCTCAGTGTTGCTCAGTTTTGGAGCTTTGAAGTTTTGTTTGCCAATATACCAAGATGAGTACAATGCTACTATCTCTCTATCTATCTATCTATCTATCTATCTATCTATCTCTATCAGTGCACGTGCATGCAGGTGTGTGTAGGTGTGTGTGTGTGTGTGTGTGTGTGTGTGTGTGTGTGTGTGTGGGGAGGGGGGGGGGGAAGTTTATGTGTGGAGCATGCTGTTTTAACTGAAGAATCAGTTATAATAAAAACAAAATTTTCAAGAAATAAGTAATGTCTTGAAATTTTGAAGAACTGCAATTTTTTTACAGCCTTGATGTTTTTCGTTCCCTGACAAGCTGGAAAATGAATATTGTTTGTAAGAAGTGTTTGACTTGGTTATTTCATTGGTTACACAAAGAGGAATAAGGAACATTAGCAACATTTGTCAAAGGCATTGTTATTTCAGAAAATTAAAGCACTTGCAAGGAAGCATATGAATGATGTGAAACTTATATGAAATTTAAAGGAAGTGGCAAGTAAATACCAGGCATTCTCACAAGGGGTGTGTAAATAGGAGATTGTAGACAATCATCATTCATTATATACTTTTTCCTGCCAATAATAAATTATTGATGAAAGACCATTATGTGTCATATCTGCCAAAGTGTCTCACAGACTTTCAATATTTAATCTCAGTCAATGTAGATTTTCATATAGTAAAAGGCAGCCAGTTCGTAATAGTATGATATTGTGACAAGCTGTGCTGCATGCAATATGGGGTCGCGGTTAGCATCTCTGTCTGCATGCTGTGGGTCACCAGTTCAGATCTGATCACCAGCAAAGATTTATTATTCATCTTTTCTAGAAAGTTCTCGAAGTTTATTATGTTTGTAATGTTTATATATCCTGGAATATTAGATGTATGTATAAACTGTAGCATCATCCATCCAGGAGGCAGTGCTGTTCTATCTGTATGTTAGTGTCAGTAATAAATGTACTTTCAGTGCTAAGTGTTCTACTTCATCGATGACCCTACTTTCAGATTTTGACTTGATTGTGGTTTTGACCAGACAGTATTATACCAGTTTTCGGCAAATGTAAGAGAGTCGAGAGGCACTTATGCTTTTGTTTAGTTTATGTTCTTAGTGCTGGTGTCAACTGAGATACTGAAGTAAGTACATTTTTCTAAATGGAATTGTATACTTTTTACAACTGCACTCGATAGCTCTTGAGAAGACAATTACAATGATATAGCATTTGTTAATGTTGACATTGAAACCTATCATAAAAAATTTGAGAAATATCCCAGAATGTGAGAGCACAGGGGCCAGAAACAGCATTTGCTGTGCAAACACTGGCAAGCAGGTGTCTCGGAGCAGATTGCGTAACTGTATACCGTAAGGTAGGTCTGTGCTATGAGCATAAAGCTTAGATGCAGGTTCACCTACGAATGTTGTATATGGAAATACGGCACAGGCTAGAATCTAGCGACTCACAAAGGGATTAGGAAAACTATTTCACATTTGTGTATCCTCCCAGATTTACGTGAGCTGAAAGATAGAAATCAACTGTTCATTCCTCAAAAATAAAGGCCTCTTATAGACTGCAGAAAGTAACACTGTATTAAATATCTAAATGTTAGCAGGAAGATTTGACCTATCTTATCCTGTATGTGGCCTTGTGCTTCTTACGTAAACAGACAGCTGTCGGACAACTGTCTCTACCTACACTGCTCTAAACTATATCTTATAGGATACATGAAATGTATGACAAGATAAAAGAAATTATTCAGGTAGTGAAGGGAGACGAAAATTTAATAGTCATGGGTGACTGGAATTCGTCAGTAGGAAAAGGGAGAGAAGGAAACATAGTAGGTGAATATGGATTGGGGGGAAGAAATGAAAGAGGAAGCCGCCTTGTAGAATTTTGCACAGAGCATGACTTAATCATAGCTAACACTTGGTTCAAGAATCATAAAAGAAGGTTGTATACCTGGAAGAATCCTGGAGATACTAAAAGGTATCAGATAGATTATATAATGGTAAGACAGAGATTTAGGAACCAGGTTTTAAATTGTAAGACATTTCCAGGGGCAGATGTGGACTCTGACCACAATCTACTGGTTATGAACTGCAGATTGAAACTGAAGAAACTGCAAAAAGGTGGGAATTTAAGGAGATGGGACCTGGATAAACTGAAAGAACCAGAGGTTGTAGAGAGTTTCAGGGAGAGCATAAGGGAAGAATTGACAGGAATGGGGGAAAGAAATACAGTAGAAGAAGAATGGGTAGCTCTGAGGGATGAAGTAGTGAAGGCAGCAGACGATCAAGTAGGTAAAAAGACGAGGGCTAATAGAAATCCTTGGGTAACAGAAGAAATATTGAATTTAATTGATGAAAGGAGAAAATATAAAAATGCAGTAAATGAAGCAGGCAAAAAGGAATACAAACGTCTCAAAAATGAGATTGACAGGAAGTGCAAAATGGCTAAGCAGGGATGGCTAGAGGACAAATGTAAGGATGTAGAGGCTTGTCTCACTAGGGGTAAGATAGATACTGCCTACAGGAAAATTAGAGAGACCTTCGGAGAAAAGAGAACCACTTGCATGAAAATCAAGAGCTCAGATGGCAACCCAGTTCTAAGCAAAGAAGGGAAGGCAGAAAGGTGGAAGGAGTATATAGAGGGTTTATACAAGGGCGATGTACTCGAGGACAATATTATGGAAATGGAAGAGGATGTAGATGAAGACGAAATGGGAGATAAGATATTGCGTGAAGAGTTTGACAGAGCACTGAAAGACCTGAGTCGAAACAAGGCCCCGGGAGTAGACAACATTCCATTAGAACTACTGATGGCCTTGGGAGAGCCAGTCATGACAAAACTCTACCATCTGGTGAGCAAGATGTATGAGACAGGTGAAATACCCTCAGACTTCAAGAAGAATATAATAATTCCAATCCCAAAGAAAGCAGGTGTTGACAGATGTGAAAATTACCAAACTATCAGTTTAATAAGTCATGGCTGCAAAATACTAACACGAATTCTTTACAGATGAATGGAAAAACTGGTAGAAGCGGACCTCGGGGAAGATCAGTTTGGATTCCGTAGCAATGTTGGAACACGTGAGGCAATACTAACCTTACGACTTACCTTAGAAGAAAGATTAAGAAAAGGCAAACCTACATTTCTAGCATTTGTAGACTTAGAGAAAGCTTTTGACAATGTTAACTGGAATACTCTCTTTCAAATTCTGAGGGTGGCAGGGGTAAAATACAGGGAGCGAAAGGCTATTTACAATTTGTACAGAAACCAGGTGGCAGTTATAAGAGTCGAGGGGCATGAAAGGGAAGCAGTGGTTGGGAAAGGAGTGAGACAGGGTTGTAGCCTCTCCCCGATGTTATTCAATCTGTATATTGAGCAAGCAGTAAAGGAAACAAAAGAAAAATTTGGAGTAGGTATTAAAATTCATGGGGAAGAAGTAAAAACTTTGAGGTTCGCCGATGACATTGTAATTCTGTCAGAGACAGCAAAGGACTTGGAAGAGCAGTTGAATGGAATGGACAGTGTCTTGAAAGGAGGATATAAGATGAACATCAACAAAAGCAAAATGAGGATAATGGAATGTAGTCAAATTAAATCGGGTGATGCTGAGGGAATTAAATTAGGAAATGAGACACTTAAAGTGGTAAAGGAGTTTTGCTATTTAGGGAGTAAAATAACTGATGATGGTCGAAGTAGAGAGGATATAAAATGTAGACTGGCAATGGCAAGGAAATCGTTTCTGAAGAAGAGAAATTTGTTAACGTCGAGTATAGATTTAAGTGTCAGGAAGTCGTTTCTGAAAGTATTTGTATGGAGTGTAGCCATGTATGGAAGTGAAACATGGACGATAACTAGTTTGGACAAGAAGAGAATAGAAGCTTTCGAAATGTGGTGCTACAGAAGAATGCTGAAGATAAGGTGGGTAGATCACATAACTAATGAGGAGGTATTGAATAGGATTGGGGAGAAGAGAAGTTTGTGGCACAACTTGACTAGAAGAAGGGATCGGTTGGTAGGACATGTTTTGAGGCATCAAGGGATCACAAATTTAGCATTGGAGGGCAGCATGGAGGGTAAAAATCGCAGAGGGAGACCAAGAGATGAATACACTAAGCAGATTCAGAAGGATGTAGGTTGCAGTAGTTACTGGGAGATGAAGAAGCTTGCACAGGATTGAGCAGCATGGAGAGCTGCATCAAACCAGTCTCAGGACTGAAGACAACAACAACAACAACATAGGATACATTCATTAAAATAATCATTTTATTAAACATACTTTGGTGACCACTTGTACACCACAAAATAAATATTCTTTTTAGTGAAATGTCATTTCATACAGAACGTAAGCACATAATGACAATGTTACCTGCTACATTGAATACACAGTGTCAATTTATGTAACATTGCAATCCTATTTCATACACAGGTAAATGAAATAAACAATTTACTAACAATGATTTGGTAACCACCCCAATCTCACAACATAAGTTTTGTCTTAAAAAAAACATGGACTGAAAGGCACATTTGCGATCGCCATTCGAAAAAACAATGAACATACGTAATTACAGTGGATGATATGGTAGAGCATGCACAGGTGATTCGATGACATACATTGTCTGGCGTAGTTGGGGATTCATCATAGATAGCATTCACGAGTGTTTTCCAAAAATAGAAAGAAAAAAGAAATCGAGAGGAGTCAAATTGGGTGACCTTCCAGGCCATTTGACAACAGAATTTCATCCTATCCGATGTCCAGGAAAGTTCACATTCAGTATTTGCGTTGCAATACAGGACAAGTGAAATGGACAACTGTCATGTTGCAGCCACATACTCTGTTGAATATCCAGTGGCACCTCTTCTAGGAGAACCAGCAGAATGTTTGCCATAAAGTGTGTATACCCATGTCAATTTAGAATGCCTGAGATACAGTAAGGACCAACAATGTAATTTCCTATGATGCCGCACCATACTTTTATGTTCCACAGCCATTGATGTTGCATCTGACAAAGCTAATGTGGATTTTAGGCTGCCCATTAGAGCATGTTATGCAAATTTACATTAGCGTAGTTAGTAATTGTTGCTTCATCGGTAAAGAGCACATGTTGGAAAAATGTAAGGTCATCTCTCAGTTGCGAAATGGCAAACAGAAAATTCTGTACGACATTCAACATCACAAATCGTAGTTATCGAGTGCCCGATGTAGTGACGGATGACAGGAATGGAGATTCTGTCGATTCAGGATGTGAATGACACTCATTTGGCTGATTCCACATTCTTTGGCACTGTGCAGATTCATTAGCATTGTAGCCAGAACAGCTTCTTTGTGTTCTCTGTCAATTGCAGTCGTCTTTTTGTTCTGTCTTTGCCGTTCGAGTAGCCTGTCCACATTAGCATTTTAATAATGCGTGCAATTGCCTGGTGCGTCGGACATTGGCCATCTAGGTAGATAACCTTATACTGCTGTACTATTTTTATTGCATTTATTTTACATTCACCATACAAAAATAGCATATCCAACTTCTCTTCATTGGTGTACACGTCTGCACACAACGAATGTCGAAGCAGAAATGAGTGACCTGCTGTACGGAAAAGTAAACGGGCAAATATGTTGACATTCTGACACAGCGTAGCACAAGAGTTCTGCTCGGCTGTGTTTGCACCACTAATGCCAATTCCGGCCACCATGCTGTCAAACTCTGGGACTTATTTTTTACCACAGATTTCAGTGTCAACATTAACAAATGTTATATCACTGTAATTGTCTTCTCAAGAGCTATCGAATGCAGTTATAAAAAGTAACATTAACCAAACAAAAAAATATGTGCACCTCGACAGTCAAACATTTGCAGAAAATCGCTCTATGATATAAAAGAGTGTGTGTGTGTGTGTGTGTGTGTGTGTGTGTGTGTGTGTGGTGGTGTTGAGATTCTCACAGTTTATTTGATGACTAAGTGATTCGCAAGTGTACAGCTTGTTATCAGTCTCCAATGGGCACAATCAAACTGCCTTGTTGCCATTATCAATAATGCTCATGAGCATGGTTAATCAGTGCACAAGATAATGGCAATGTGGTAATTTGCCAAAGTTTGGACTCGGGGATCCGACCGTTTGTGTGTGAATTATTATGTCACTGCTTGTCATGTGTAAAGAGCACCAATAAGGCAGTGAATTTGGCAGAACATGAGTGCACATGGAGGTAAAGCCTCCATCTGTTTAAGCACACAGTCCTCTTGAGAATAATAAATTCTGCTGTAGACAGCCTTGTAAAGAGAATTCCCAGATCTCCACACACACAGTTGCAACATCATTGCTACTGAGAACAACAACTGTCAACAGCATTCTTCATTGAAGATGTCATTGCAGCAACATCCGTGAACACTGGACCAATGAAGGAGCAGAAGACGTGTGGTAAATGAGTGGATGCCTGTAACAACTTCTGCATTACCGTGCAGATGTTAGAAAGTTTTTTCCCCAAAGTAGGGACTCTTGATTAAACATGTTGGCCCCACATAAATTTAACGTGAATGAGAAATCGAAGTGGGGCAACTTCCTTCTGGAAATAAAGCAGGAGCATATTCTACCATGGTAGTACGTACAGTGATACTCGTGCTCTCTTTTGATGGGAATGACCCATTTCTCCTGAGATGGCACAGTGGTAAGACACGGGATTTGCATTCAGAAGAAGTGGGATTCTAATCTCCATTAGGTCATCCTGATTCAGGTTTCCTGTAGTTTTCCTAAACTGATTAAGGGAAAAGCTGGGATGATTCCTTTGAAATGGACAATTTATTTCCTTTTCCAGCCTTACTCCACTCCATCTCCTTGCGTCAACAGGCTGCTACATTCTAATCTTTCTTTTTTACTTTTCTGATTTTACTTGAAATTAGGTGTACTAACATTCTGAACATATGTTACACACACACACACACACACACACACACACACACACACACACACACACGCGCGCACGCAAACAGCCATCAGGTGTTGATAACACAGTATGTTGTTTGTTGAGACAATTTCGTTACATGATGACATCCACCTGCATTTTGTTTTTCACCACTGTGGTTGAATAGGACATTGCTGAAGACTGGATCCAGAACCAATTTCAGATGCTCTTCATGCAGGTGTTATGGATACTTTTGTATGGCAGATTTAAGTGCGGGCTATTTTGATATATGGTTGCCCGAGATACCAGTAGAGGTTGGGCGTAGCAAACAATTGCACTGTAGTCGTAACTAAATGCTTTGTGTACTCCACTTTGCTTTGTTTTATGTGTTGTTCTTTGTTTCCTTTTCTTATTTTGAAATGAGGGAAGAGACTAGTGCTGGTCCATCCCGGGGTTCAAATAGGTCTCGCACATCACCAGAAGGGATCAGTGATCCGTTTGATTATTATGTTAGTTCTGCTTTCGCAGAAGCACAGGATGTGGATGTAGGCAGCCAGCCTTGTTAGAGGGAGGCAGGGCTTGTTCCCCCACACCACTCCTCTCATCTTGGACTGTCTTAAGTTTTATTTGTTTACACAATCAGCAAACTGCCAAGATACAGTATCCACATATTATCTACAATCTCACCAAGTACTAGATTGTGTGCTCGAACAGAGGTGGTAAATGTGCATAATGCTTATGCCCTTCACATGCTACTACACTGAAGTGCCAAAGAAATTGTATAGGCATGCGTATTCAAATACAGAGATATGAAAACAGGCAGAATATGGCGCAGCAGTCGGCAACGCCTAGATACGACGACAAGTGTCTGGCGCAGTTGTTAGATATTTTAGTGCTGCTACGACGGCAGGTTATCGAGATTTAAGTGAGTCTGAACGTGGTGTTATAGTCGGCGCACGAGCGACGGGTCACAGTATCTCCGAGGTAGCGACGAAGTGGGAATTTTCTCGTACGACCATTTCACGAGTCTACCGTGAATATCACAAACCTGGTGAAACATCAAATCTCCGACATCGCTGTGGCCGGAAAAAGATCCTGCAAGAATGGGACCGACGACGACTGAAGAGAATCGTTCAACATGACAGAAGTGCGACACTTCTGCAAATTGCTGAAGATTTCAGTGCTGGGCCATCAACAAGTGTCAGCATGCGAACCATTCAACGAAACATCATCGATATGGGCTTTCAGAGCCGAAGGCCCACTCGTGTACCCTTGATGACTGCACGACACAAACCCTCATGCCTCGCCTGGGCCCGTCAATGCCGACATTGGACTGTTGAGGCCTGGAAATATGTTGCTTGGTTGGACGAGTCTCGTTTCAAATTGTATCGAGTGAATGGACGTGTACGGGCATGGAGACTACCTCACGAATCCGTAGACCCCCGCATGACAGCAGGGGACTGTTCAAGCTGGTGGAGGCTCTGTAATGGCGTGGGGCATGTGCACTTACTGTGACAGGTACACATCCTTAAGCATCCTGTCTTATCACCTGCATCCATTCATGTCCATCGTGCATTGTAATGGACTTGGGCAATTTTTAAAATGAGAAAACTCAATCAAATTGTGCCCTGCCAGGCATTGAAGCAAACCTATGCAGTACTGGATATGAAAAAGACATGTTCCACGTATATGTGCTTTGTTACAGATATGAAGATGACAGCAAAGTCTGTGGAAACTGATTGTCTTAAGTAAAGAATTATTTATGCAATCTTCGCTTTAGAATGTTTGCAGCAAGTAAAACAGATCACTCCGTCTGTCTCCTCAAAATGAGAAAATTCAGTATTTCAGAATTTGAAACACGAACAGCTGCTAGCATGAGTTTCTTAGAAGTAGATACCTTAGGGGTTGCGAAGCAACTCAAATCACTTGATACGGGCAAGTCTTCAGGTCCAGATTGTATACCGATTAGGTTCCTTTCAGGTTACGCTGATACGATAGCTCCCTACTTAGCAATCATATACAACCGCTCGCTCACCGATAGATCTGTATCTACAGATTGGAAAATTGCGCAGGTCGCACCAGTGTTTCAGAAGGGTAGTAGGAGTAATCCATCTAACTACAGACCTATATCATTAACGTCAGTTTGCAGTAGGGTTTTGGAGCATATACTGTATTCAAACATTATGAATCACCTTGAAGGAAACGATCTATTGACATGTAATCAGCAGGGTTTCAGAAAACATCGTTCTTGTGCAACGCACGAAGTAATGGCCGCTATCGACAGGGGATCTCAAGTTGATTCCGTGTTTCTGGATTTCCGGAAGGATTTTGCCACCGTTCCTCACAAGCGACTTCTAATCAAGCTGCGGGCCTATGGGGTATCATCTCAGTTGTGTGACTGGATTAGTGATTTCCTGTCAGGAAGGTCGCAGTTCGTAGTAATAGACGGCTAATCATAGAGTAAAACTGAAGTGATATCGGGTGTTCCCCAGGGAAGCGTCCTGGGACCTCTGCTGTTCCTGATCTATATAAATGACCTGGGTGACAATCTGAGCAGTTCTCTTAGGTTGTTCGCAGATGATGCTGTAATTTACCATCTAGTAAGGTCATCCGAAGACCAGTATCAGTTGCAAAGCGATTTAGAAAAGATTGCTGTATGGTGTGGCAGGTGGCAGTTGACGCTAAATAACGAAAAGCGTGAGGTGATCCACATGAGTCCCAAAAGAAATCCGTTGGAATTCGATTACTCGATAAATAGTACAATTCTCGAGGCTGTCAATTCAACTAAGTACCTGGGTGTTAAAATTATGAACAACTTCAGTTGGAAAGACCACATAGATAATATTGTGGGGAAGGCGAGCCAAAGGTTGCGTTTCATTGGCAGGACACTTAGAAGATGCAACAAGTCCACTAAAGAGACAGCTTACACTACACTCGTTCGTCCTCTGTTAGAATATTGCTGCGCGGTGTGGGATCCTTACCAGGTGGGATTGATGGAGGACATCGAAAGGGTGCAAAAAAGGGCAGCTCATTTTGTATTATCACGTAATAGGAGGAGGAGTGTGGCAGATATGATACGCGAATTGGGATGGAAGTCATTAAAGCAAAGACGTTTTTCGGCGCGGCGAGATCTATTTACGAAATTTCAGTCACCAACTTTCTCTTCCGAATGCGAAAATATTTTGTTGAGCCCAACCTACATAGGTAGGAATGATCATCAAAATAAAATAAGAGAAATCAGAGCTCGAACAGAAAGGTTTAGGTGTTCGTTTTTCCCGCGCGCTGTTCGAGAGTGGAATGGTAGAGAGATAGTATGATTGTGGTTCGATGAACCCTCTGCCAAGCACTTTAATGTGAATTGCAGAGTAGTCATGTAGATTTAGATCTGTACAAAGCATGGCAAACTGTTCTATAAAAAGCATCTTGCATTTCTAGCCTCTTTGTCAGTTAATTTGAGCCAATTTCCTTTAACATCACAATCATATTTACTTCCTCTCTTATAATCATAAATCTCTTTCATTAATGATGAAGCATTGTTAGTTTTACAGAAACAATTGTTTCATATATGTATATTGGTGATAATGATAATATGTTTAGGTGCCCGAAGTTATTACAGCAGGAATCTCTACGAGATAATTGTGCTATACATCTTTCAGCTTTCTTTTGTAGCTTTAGTAATGTTAGTATGTGCACATGTGCAGTATTTCCCCAGACCAGAATACCATACGATATATTTTTTTAGTGGACTAGTCCATATTACTTTTTTAATAATGTTTGGGTGTTTATTGCTCTTGACATTTTTACTCGCTGCACGGGGTAGTCGAATGGTCTGAGGCGCCTTGTCACTTTGTGCAGCTTCCCCTGTCAGAGATTCAAGTCCTCTCTCGGGCATGGGCGTGTGTGTTGTCCTTAGCGTAAGTTAGTTTAAGTAGTGTGTAAGCGTAGGGACTGATGACCTCAGCAGTTTGGTCCCATAGCCCTTACCACAAATTTCCAAATTTGTACTCGTCATAAATATGTTTGAATTCATTTTACCACATATGTTATTTATATGATTATCCCATGTCAAATAACCTATCCACCATCTTGCTTAGGAATGTCTGCCTCTTTTTAAATCCAAGTATCCAAGCTTGACAGTAATATTGCTTAAGTTAAGTGTTTTGTCTGGATGTATCTGCATGTATGTAGATTTGTTAACATTTATGAAAAGATTATTTTCACCCAAGTAATCATTTCCATCTTTTGTAACAATAATTGAAATTTCTGGCTGGAAAATATGTAAAATAAGGGAAAGGCAACCAATTACCTTTAGAGGATTCGTGCATGGTACACAGAAACACACGATAAAAATAGTTCACCTCTTCAGGGACGAATTTTTTTAATAATTTCAGTTTTGACAGTTATTTTTAACCCTTATGTTTGAGATGTAAGGAATTCATTACAAAGACATTTTTCAACAAATGCTTCAATTTACTGTACAACAATGAAAATAGGAAATGGCCACATTTGTGTACATGGTGCATAGCAGGTTACATGAGTGCAAACATGGTGAAAACATAAAGAAATCAAAAAATTTGATAAACAATGGAAAAATTCAAGTAACAAGAAATTGTTCACCTCATGTATTGTGGAAGAACTCCATACATTCTTGACGAACAGGAACCTTGCATTTTTTGCAAGTGTATCTTGTTCTTCGTTTGCAGTTTTTATCTCTGCATCTAAGAGGATTCTCACACCATCCAGTCTTGTATCTGCAGAACATCCAGTGCGTTGCCTTTTCTTCAACTGAGCATGGTCAGGAGTGTTTGATGGTATGCCACACTTCCTTTGCAGGTTTCCAAGCTCTATAACTGTTGTAGCAACTGATGCATTGAATTCCACAAAAGAAATATTTCCTTCAATGTCTCTTTTGTAAAGAATCCATGCATTTACTAGTACAACATTATAAAAGTGGAAAAATATTCTCAAATAAAACTTCTTGTTCTTCATTGTGTGAGGGTAGCGTGCAACCATCCGGTCAGTCATGTCTACTTTGCCCATGAATTTGTTGTAGCATGCTACAGTATATGGCCCCTCTATATCTATGTGAGCATGGTTCTTCTCGTCCCATCTTTTGACAGTATCAGTTGGTGTCCCTCCAGCAAAGGCAGATACCATGTGGACAATGTTACTATACACCCATTGCATAACTGTAATATTGTCATTAGAAGTAGCAATAGACATTGAACCTCGACCTGATTTCATTAGAGCTTTGCTGTTGGTCAATTTACTCTCTGGAACCTTCAGTCTGTTCGACCTTATGGTTCCCAATACATGAATTTTCTTTTGCTTCAGATACGAAAGCAACGGGATTGTTGTGAATAAATTGTCAAGAATGATCTTGTGAGTCTTTCCTTCTAGCCCCTGGCTCAGTCTTACGATAGTGTTCCCAATAGTACCAAAGTTAGGGCTCATTGTGTTATTCTGTTCCTGCGTTGTCCCTTGGTACATCTCAAAAAATGTCACGTACCCATCTGAGCTAGAGTATGTACCCATGCTTTGAATCCCCACTTTTTGGGTTTAGACTTTATATACTGTTTTGCCCTGTTTCTACCCTTGAAGGGCATAATCATTTCAACTATAGATTGATATTCAGTAGGAGTTACTGTCCCTGAAAATATCTCTTTCAGTATGTCCAAACTGAGTTTCACCTTCACAAACATGTCAGTGTTGTTTTCAGGGACTTCGTCATTGTCCACAAAATGTAAATACATTTTTATTTTTTCAAATCTCTTTAGTGACATAATGTCAGCAATAAGATCCATTCTCAAAGCTGGGTTACTTGACCAGTACATACGATAGTTTGAGTACTTTATGTATGTCATAATCAAATTAATCGCTAAGAAGCAATGAATTTCACTTACTGAAACAGAGAAATTGCATTCACCATTTCAAAAAGCATATCATGTTGTCTTTGTAACTATCACATCCAGTGCTTCAGGAGTGAACATGTTGCAGTAGTAAAATATGGTGTCTTTTCTACTGAAGGATCACTATTTCAGAAGTGAACATGTTGCAGCAGTAAAAATATGGTGTCTTTTCTACTGAAGGGTCACTATTACTGTTGTAAACACCACAGAATGCACGAATGTTCCCAACGAAGTCATTGTCCTTGTTTGGATACCATATAATATGGGAAGATGTTGGAGAATTTGAAACTGTGGAACTTGTTGTTGCACTATTGGTCTGCACTTTTGTTGACTGAATTGTGCTATCAACAGCTAAATTGCCACTAGCAACAATGTCATCATCAGAATCGTAATCAGGACTATCACTGTCTTCATCACTTGTAATTACATCCAAATCAGAACAATTGGCATCATCAACAGAATCTAAAATGAATAAAATTTCCTGTGGGCTTAATGTTTTCCTTCAATTCATTTTTAATAATGTTGGAAGAGAAACTGTAAAATAAGTGAAAGTAACAAAATGACAAAAACAGGATTTTATAATTGAGCCACTGGTGGTTACGTTGTATTTCAGGTTATGTTACCTATTGCACTGCATCCACAAATGTGTACGTTAGTAAACAGTCGATTTATACAAAATAGTTCCCAGATATCACTGTTTCAACAGTAACATTATAATAATAAATGTCCTAAGCACACAATAAAAAATTGTAGACGAAAAATTCTCCTGCAAAAAAGTGTAAATTATGATTTCAAATGCACATACTGAACAACAGGCAGCTGCTGACTATCCACAGATATAAAAACATGTCTCCATAACAGTCAAAGATAATAAACTAGGGGACACAGTAGCCAACTTATGGGAACACAATGGCCACAAATGTAACCACTGCCCATTACAGGACCTCATTTTCTTCAATATATTCAGCATAATGTTAATGGCCACATACGTGTCAATATCCCTGAAGAGGTTAATACTAGCTTTCAAGCACTTGCTCTTTTTCTAGTAGGAGTGCACACATTTACATACACACAGACACTCAAATGTTCACACTTACAGTAGGAGCAAGACACATTGCCCTTCCCTTATTTTAGGTATAGTTTCCATTTTTAATATTTAGAGAAGCTTTCTTTCGTAAGTCATCTGTTGAAACAATACTGTTAACAAATGAAGTGTCATCTCCATACATGAGAGTATTTCCATTTATAGTAGGTGGGAAAGCTGCCATGTATGCAGAAGACGCTAAATCTCTTATCAGTAGTATCACATCATTGATGTATACATAAAATGAGTAGTAGTGGCAAGCACTAATCCTTGAGGCAAACCATATTTAACAAATTCAAAATTTGAATAGACATTGGGTTGTACATTCATATCTACATAACTACTCTGCAATTCACACTTAGATGCTATGAACTATTCAGACTATTTCTTGGCCTTTCCTCTGTCAAATAGCATTTGAGAAAAATGAACACACAACTCATTCTGTGCAAGTTCTGATATCTCATATTTTATAATGATGGTCATTTCGTCTCGGTAGGTGACTTTCAACAAAGTATTTTTGCTGATAGGTGATAGAAATTTTATGAAAACATCTTGCCACTACAGAAAACACCCATCCCAACTTGAGTATCGTATCAGCAAGGGCACCCGTATGCATGTGCAAGAAATTGCCTAACCCCCACACAGGTCTCAGGAAAATGAAAAAGTATAGTGTAGTCAGGTTCCCCCCCCCCCCCTCCCCCCACAGAAGATGATTTAAAAGTCGATATTATGCAAGTTTTCAACAGGTCTGGAATTGGAACGTTTTAATGGCTACTTACAAGTCACCATTCATCTTACAAAATAATAAAAATGCTCCATACCCCCTGATACAGCCACCCCTCCCCACTCCCTGCAAACTATCATATGGGTGGCCGTGCACGTTGTTGACACTCTCTCCTCTGTTCTGCAGTACCTCAAAATGACCTGCCCTTTCTAGAAGTTTTACAATGTCTTTTGTCAGTCCTATCAGCTACAGATACCATACCACATAAGAGTGGTACAGAAGAGGATGGACAACTGTAATGTACACAGTCTCTTTAGTAGCTTTGCTGCACATTCTGTTATACCAATAAAATCCATCTTTGGCTTGCCTTCCTCTCAGCAATTTTAAGTTATTGCAATCCCTAGGTATTTAGCTGAATTGACAATATTTATATTTATGTGTTTATCTTATAACCAAAATGTATTGGATTTGTTTTTTAATTTTGTACCTTACTTATAATCATTCTCTCTCTCTCTCTCTCTCTCTCTTTCTCTCTCTCTCTCTCTCTCTCTCTCTCTCTCTCTGAGTACCAGGCTTTTCCTGGGTAGGTAGCCCATCTTCATCCCCTCTCTACAATCCATCTCCTCCACTCTCCTCTTTCCTTTCTCTGTCCATCTCCTCCTCTCCCATCTCTCTGTTCATTTACCTCTCCCACATCTCTGTCCATCTCCTTGTCCCCTATCTGTGCTCATGTTCTCCTGTCCCCTCACTGTCTGTTGGTCTCCTAGATCCGTTCCTTCTCCACATTGCACTTGGTTGGTCAATACTGTGCTGTTTGTGGATGACCAGGAGTTGTCATTCAATAATGTTCCATGTGTGCTTGACTGGAGACAGATTTGATTAGATTAGATTATTTTTTTGTTCCATATATCGGTGCTGAGGAGACCCTCGTGGATGTGGAACATGTCAATTTTTTTTTTTTTTTTTTTAAAGCTGAAGTAACAATACTAATAGTATGAATATATACAATACATCATTTGTTTCTATTAAAAAATTCATCAATGGAGTAGAAGGAGTTGGCCACTAGTAAGTCTTTCAGGCTCCTTTTAAACTGATGTTTATTTGTAACTAAATTTTTTTATGTTTGCTGGCAAATTATTGAAGATGAGTGTTCCTGAGTAGTGGACCCCTTTTTGAACTAAATTAAGTGCTTTTAAGTCCTTGTGCAGATCATTTTTGGTCCTGGTATTGTATGTATGAACTGAGCTGTTTGTTGGAAAAAGAGATATATTATTTAGGACAAATTTCATTAAGGAGTAAATATACTGAGAGGCAGTAGTTAGTATTGTAGTGTCGGTAGCTGGACCGACACCGTGAAGTGGATTGCTGAAAAGGAAGGCTAGACTAACGCTGTAGCCGATATTGCACGCACGGCTTAAAGCAGACGGGCGTGAAGTCTGGAACATGAGAACTTATAAATGAATAAGAAGAAAAGTATGTAGATGCTTAGTACTTATCTTTTATTTAGTTCTTGGAATACATCTCTCTTGAATACTCGTAAGCTATAGGCACTGATACAAATGGCTCCTTGCTAGTTCGTAGCCATTAACTTAGCTGATGGCTATTCTGTCTCTCGGCTAATGAGAGAGAAAGGCTTCATACAACTGGGCGGTAGCTAGGTTCTCGTACAACTGGGCGGTAGCTAGGTTCTCGTACAACTGGGGTCGAGTCCACTCTCGTATCACGAGACCTGCCTTGGTGGTGGCGCTAGGTCTGCGATCACCGTGGCGACACGCGGGTCCGACACGTACTACATGGACCGCGGCCGATTTAAACTACCACCTAGCAAGTGTGGTGTCTGGCGGTGACACCACAAGTATACCCAGTTCTTTGAAGAGGTTTCTACAGGACGTCTGTGAATTTACTCCACAAATAATACGTATTACACGCTTTTGGACTCTGAAAACTTTTGCTTGACTTGAAGAGTTACCCCAAAATATTATTCTATATGACATTACGGAATGAAAGTATGCAAGCTTTTTCATTTTTATGTCGCCTATGTCTGCTAACACTCGAATTGCAAATACAGATTTGTTAAGGCATTTCTGCAGTTCTGTGGTGTGCTCCTCCCAACTGAATTTATTATCAAGTTGTAATCCCAGGAATTTAAGACTGTCAACCTCTTCTGTCTGCTCTTCTTCATACTTTATGCATATGCTGGGTGGAAACCTCTTACAGGTTCTGAATTGCATATAGTGAGCCTTTTCAAAGTTTAATGTCAGTGAGTTATTAATATCAATGAAAATATCATTAGCAGATTTTTCTAGAACTACACTCAACATACTATTTATTGCAATACTTGTGACATCTGCAAACAAAACGAACTCTGCTTCAGGCAGTGTAACTGATGAGACATCATTAATGTACACAAGAAAAAGCAATGGCCCTAAGATGGATCCTTGTGGGACACCAGGTGTAATTTCTTCCCATTCTGATGATGACTGATGACTTAATTCACTAGTCCCTTGCACTGACACCCTTTGTTTCCCGTTAGCGAGGTATGACTTGAACCGTTTTGCAGCACTGCCCGTGACACCATAGAATTCTAATTTATTTAAAAGGATGTTGTGGCTCTCACAATCGAATGCCTTTGACAAATCACAGAAAATACCTGCTGCTTGTAACTTGTTATTTAATGAATTTACATTTTCACTGAAAGTGTAAATAGCCTTCTCGATATCAGAACCCTTCAGAAATCCAAACTGCGTTCTTGATAATATGTTGTTTGTGGTCAGATGGTTGAGAAGCTGCCTGTACATTACTTTTTCTAAAATTTTTGAGAATGCTGGCAAAAGTGAAATTGGTCTGTAGGTTGATGGTATCTCTTTATCCCCCGTCTTGAATAGAGGCTTAACATCTGCATATTTTAGCCAGTCAGGAAATGTCCCAGTTATATTTGACTGGTTACACAAGTAACTTAGAATTGTACTAAACTCACAAGAACATGCCTTAATAACCACTAGAATTCTTTGTTTTTAAAGATTTTATTATGGAAGTTATTTCTTTTGGTGAAGTGAGTGACATATTCATGTACCTGAAGCTATTTGTAAAGGCTAGTTTCAGATATTCAAGGGCATTATTTACCTATCCTGACAATCCCATTCTATCAGTAACGGATATAAAGTACTTGTTAAACAGATTTGCCACACTATGCCCATCGGTTACTAATGTGTCATCTACCCTTAGTGCTATTTGCTCCTGTTCCTTTCTGGTTCTACCTGTCTCCTCTTTCACTATATCCCATATTGTTTTTATTTGCTATCTTCTTCTCGTAGTGCATTTGTTTACATGTCTGAATTACTTTTTTTAATATTTTACAGTATTCCTTGTATTTAGCTAAATCATCAGCATCGGACCTATTCTTGGTCAACAGATACATTTTCCTTTTTGTCTTAGAAGAAATCTTTATTCCTTGTGTAATCCATGTTTTTATTATAGACTCCTGTTTAATTTGAGTAACTTTTAGAGGAAAACAGTTTTCAAACATGGTACTGACATTGTTCATGAATGTGTTATATTTTTCATTCGTGTCATGAGCACTATAAACATCTTTCCAGTTCATATCTTTGAGCAGTTTTCTAAAACACTCAATTTTTGGTTGACTGACTACTCTCCTGTACTCAGATTTAGCAGTCTTGATAATTTGCTTAGAATTTACATCTAAAACAAGGAGCTGCATGTCATGATCTGGTAGTCCATTTATAATGGGTTTTATGATATGATTTTGTTCCTTTGATTTGTCTATAAAAATGTTATCAATGGCTGTTCTTGAGGATTTAGTGATCCCAGTTGGAAAGTTTACAGTATGAGTTAGATTGAAAGACAACATTACTAACTGCAGTAAATGTTTACTGGAAGATTCCATTAGAAAATCTGTATGAAAGTCACCAGCAATCAAAATTTCTTTGTTTCTTCCTGTTAAATAACCCAAAAGATCTTCTAGATGATTTATGAATAGATTATAATTTCCTGCAGGTGCTCGGTAAATAGTTACTATTATATAGGATCTGTTATGGAACTCTACTTCTGTTGCACATGCTTCTAGATGCTGCTCTAAACAGAATTTATTAATGTCAATGTTCTTGAATTTATGGCAGTTTTTAATAAATGTGGCAACTCCTCGTGCAACCACATCTGCTCTACAGAAGTAGGAAGCTAGCTTAAATCCTGAAATGTCTAACATATCTATACCAGTGGTCAATTTGGCAATTGAGCAGACCAAGGCAACATGTCAACACTCTGTAAAGCATGTTGGGCTACAACAATGGTATGTGGGCGAGAGTTACCCTGTTGGAAAACACCATCTGTAATGCTGTTCACGAATGGCAGCACAACAGGTCGAATCACTAGACTGAGCTACAGACTTGCAGTCAGCGTGCATGGGAATAAACACGAGAGTGCTGCTGATGTCATACGAAATTGCATCCGAGACCACAACTCCAGGTGTAGTGTAGTCTAGCACGGGTTGCAGACCCTCAACTGGTCTCCTAACCAACACACGACCATCAATGGCACCGAGGCAGAACCAGCTTTTATCAGGAAACACAACAGACCACCACCCTGCCCTACAATGAGCTCTCGGTTGACACATCTGAAGTCGCAAATGATGGTGGTTTGGGGTCAGTAGAAAGGATGCTTACAAGGTGTCTGGCTCAGAGCTGTCCTCGAAGTAACTGATTTGTAACATTTCGTTCTGTCACTGTGGTACCGACTGCTGCTGCAGATGCAGAATGATGCGCCAGAGCCATACACCGAACACGATAGTCTTCCGTCTCGGTAGTGCCATGTGACCTTCCACGAGTGTACATTCTTGTGACCACTGCTGCCAGCAATCATGTACAGTGGCTACATTGCTGCCTAGTCATTTTACAATAATACAGAAGGAACATCCAGTTTCTTGTTCAAACTCAATGAGGTGTTGATAATGGCGTCTCTGTCGCTTTAAAGACATTCTTGACTAAAATCAACTCATCACGTCCAGTCTCAAATCTAATTAACGCTCACGACCGTTACAGTGTGTATTAAAACAAACCTAACTTGCACCTTCATAGTGGCACTAGCCACTAGCGCCACTCTTACGAAATCTGATACATCATCTTCCAGACACTCCTACCAACTTTCGTTTATATCGCACAGCTCCTCGGTATTGCAATTTTTTTTTCAGTCACTATATTTGACATATGTTTAACGAATTTTACACATATTTGTACACATTTGACTTATATCTCGAGCGGATTTCGACTTGCAGTTTCATTTTCACGCAGCTCAATCTTTATGACGTCGTATCTAGTGAACTGTGTGCTGTACAATGACGTAATTTTGCAGATAAATCCAGTGGTAACTACTGTCTGCAAAACCTTGTTGTTAAAAGAGTTAGTAGTAAAGAAGTAATAAATTAAAACGTCGTGCACGATGCGGCAGCTTTTCACGCATCTCAGTGCTTATGACTCATATCTCCTGAACCTTGGCCCACGAGAAAGATAAACGTGGCGCGTACATCACAGCATATGACATTGTTAGTTAGATAGTTGGTTGCGTGTTCCATTGATCAATCACACGGTACGATAGCCAATATGATGTGGAACGTGTCAATTGCACCAGAAATGCACATATGAAACAAGATTTTATATATATATATATATATATATATATATATATATATATATATATATATTACAGAGTTAAAAAATAATATTTCCATTACGAGGGCCGTTCAGAAAGTAACCTCCGGTTGATTTAAAAAAATACACCAAGTTAAATAAAAATATTTTAATATATACATCTTACAACTACATCTTTGCACTATTTTTCTACATAGTCTCCATAGCGATTGAGGCACTTATCGTATCTCTTCACAAGCTTTGAAATTCCTTCTGCATAAAAATCACCCGCTTGTGCCTGGAGCCAGCCTGTGACCGCATCTTTGAGCTCTTCGTCGTCATCAAACCGCTGTGACCCGAGCCATTTCTTCAAATGCATGAAGAGGTGATAATCACTTGGCGCCAGGTCTGGGCTGTAAGGTGCATGGTTGATAACGTCCCACTTGAAGGACTCAAGAAGGGCCGTTGTCCTGCGAGCAGAGTGAGGACGGGCGTTATCGTGCAAAAAAAACGATACCGGAAGTCAGCATACCAGGGCGTTTGTTCTGTATAGCCCGTAGTAACATTTTTATTGTTTTACAGTACACGCCTTGATTAATGGTCGTGCCACGTTCCATGAATTTAACCAACAACACCCCTTTGGCATCCCAAAACACCATTGCCATCAGTTTTCTGGCAGAAAAATCTTGCGAGGCTTTTCTTGGTTTGGTAGGCGAATTTGAATGTGCCCACATTTTTGATTGTTCTTTTGTATCAGGGTTCACATACTTAATCCAGGTTTTGTCACCGGTCACGATTCTGTTTAACAATGGTTCTCCTTCGTCCTCATAACGTGACAGAAAGTCTAATGCAGAGGCCATTCTTTGAGTTTTGTGGTGGTCGGTAAGAATTTTGGGCACCCATCGTGCACAGAACTTACGGTAACTCAATCTTGCTGTCACTATCTCGTACAAGAGAGTCTTAGAAATCTGTGGAAAACCAGTAGACAACTCCGACATTGAGAAACGTCGATTTTGAGAAACGTCGATTTTCACGAACTTTTGCATCAACTGTCTGAACGAGTTCGTCAGTCACCAATGATGGTCTACCACTCCTCTCTTCATCATGAACGTTTTCTCGTCCACTTTTAAATAAACGTACCCATTCACAGACAACTCCTTCACTCATAACTCTTGGTCCGTACACGGCACAAAGCTCACAATGAATAGCTGCTGCAGAATATCCTTTGGCTGTAAAAAACCTTATGACAGCACGCACTTCACATTTGGCGAAATTTTCTATTGCAGCACACATTTCAAACTGCCACAAAAACTAAACTAGCGCAGGTACGACGTTCACTCGACCACGGCTTGATGCCGACTGACCTGTTGAGTGCGTGAACGCACAGATGGCGTCGCTACTCCCCCCACAACCCGCACTGTGACCAATCGGAGGTTACTTTCTGAACCGCCCTCGTATTTACCCCATTCCTTTAAATGGCACAAAATGCATATTCTATATTTATAGATTTATTTATTCCTACTCATTTATTCCTATTCCAGAATTCGTCTATGGTATAGAAGGCGTTGTCAAGGAGATATGATTTCAATTTATTTTTGGAGCTATTACTGCTGTCTATCAGACATTTTGTTTCATCTGGTAATTTGTGGGAAATTTTTATAGCAGCATATTTTACCACTTTCTGTGCCATAGATAGATTGAGTAAAGGATGGTGTAAGTCTCTTTTTTTTCTGGTATTATAATCATGAATGTCACTGTTGTTTTTAAACTGGTCCATGTTTTTGAGAACAAATTTCATTGGTGACTGCATGTACCATGAGGCTGTTTTAAGAATTCCCAATCTTTTAAGAAGATGCCTACAAGATGTGCCACTTTGAGCCCCACACATTATTCTAACCACTTTCTTTTCAGCAGTGAATACTTTTTGTCTAAATGTTGAGTTACCCCAAAATATTATTCCGTATGACATCACAGTGTGAAAGTGTGCAATTTATATAACCTCAAAATTGGCAATTATTCTGATTGCAAAAGTTGCTGAACCTAGTCACTTTAGGAGATCCAAAATATGAATTTTCCAATTATCTACACCCCAAAACTTAGTATGCTCTACCCTGTCTACTGACTTCTGTTGATGTGTTATATTTATTGAAGGAACTGTACTTTTTGCAGTAGAAAATTGGATGTACTGTGTTTTTCAAACTTTAGAGCAAGCCCATTTGCAGAAAACCAACTAATGACTTTTCCAAAGACCTTATTTGTATCATTTTCAATTGGAGTTTCTTTTACTGGATTAATAATGATGCCTGTAGCATCAGCAAACAGTGTCATTTCAGCTTCCTGTTTCAAATAGGAAGGGAGGTCGTTCACATATATCAAGAACAAAAGGGGACCTATGGTTGAACCCTGTGGAACACCTAATGTAATTTTACCCCAGTTAGATGAAGTGGAAAACTTATTTAAATCACTTGACCCATATAAGGAAACTGTTTGCTTCCTGTTCTGTAAGTATGACTTAAACCACTCATATGCTATTCCATTTATACCACAGAATTGTAATTTCTGTAACATAATGTCATGGTTCACACAATCAGATGCTTTGGACAAGTCACAGAAAATTCCTATTGGTGACATTTTACTATTTAAAGACTCTATGTGTGGACAGTGAAATTGTAAATTGCTGTCTCAGTGGAACAGCATTTTTGAAATCCAAACTAGCCGGCACAGTAGCTCAGTGTGTTCGGTCAGAGGGTTAGCTGCCCTCTGTAATAAAAAAACTGAGTTAACCGATCAACAACGAACTTAAACGGATGTCTCATGATGTCCGCCCCAATCAGATGCAACGAACAAAAGAGAACAAAATGAGATTAAAAAACTGTGATTTACTAAGTATCCCATTGCTGTTGAGATGTCTGACCGCTCTTGAGTACATTACTTTCTCGAAGATTTTTGAGAATGCTGTAAGCAAGGATAATGGCCAATTATTATCGACATCAGTGGTGTCCCCTGTTTGTAGAGAGGCCCGACAATGGCATATTTTAACCAGTTTGGGAAAATATCGTTAGTTAGTGATGCATTACATACGTGACACAAAACATCAGCTCTAATTGCTCCACATTGTTTTAATATCTTATTAGAGATGTCATCTACTCCAACAGAACATTTATTTTTCAAAGATTTAATGATTTTACTTATTTCACAATAGGTTGTTAGGTGAAACTTAATCTGAGTAAATTTTTTCAAAACAGACTCTTCAATGGCTTTTTCTTTTGTACTGTTCTCACCAATTTTTTCTCCTACACTTAAGAAATCGTCGTTAAATACATTAGCTACTTGTGTACTGTTGGTTAGGATGGCCTCGTTCTCTTTCATAGTAATACTACCTACCCCAGTGGGTACTTTACCTGTCTCCCTTCTAACAACATTCCATATTGATTTTATTTTATTGCCTGAGTTTTTAATTTCTCCTCTTATATACATATTTCTTGATTTCCTTACAACTTTTCTCATTATGTTACAATAATTTTTATAGTGTAAAACTACTGTATCTTTTCTAGTTCTTGCTGTCTCATATAGTTTTCTTTTTCTTTCTGGAGACACTTTAATACCTGTAGTAATCCAAGGTTTCTTTGAAAAGTGTGTGGTGTTACATTTAGTGATTTCCTTTGGGAAACAATGTTCAAAAGGGGATATAAATTTATCAAGAAATAGTTGCACTTATCATTATCATTTGGCTCATTATATACATCTCCCCAGTTGACATTTCTTAAGCTTTCTCTGGAGTGCTGTACAGATACCGGGTTGAGCGACCTCACACTTTTACTTAATGGTTTCCAAGCTGTACAGCCTGTTATGTTTTGTAAGTTAATCAGTTGTGCATCATGGTCTGACAATCCATTAACCACAGGGAAAGCATGTGTTTGTTTTACATCCTCTTTCTGTACGAATACATTATCTATTAGGATGCTACTGTCTTGAGCTATACGTGTAGGGAAATTGATCACTGATTCTAAGTTATATGTTGTTAATAACACTTCCAGTTCACTTTTCCTATCAGAATTACTTAGAAAGTTTATATTGAAATCACCACAGATTAATAACTTCTCCTTTTTGTCTGACAGACAGCATAATGAGTCAAACTTTTTTATGAACTGCTTCCAATCGCCTAATGGGGACCTGTACACTGTTGCTAATATCAATACTACATTATCTAGCTGAAGTTCACGTGCACAAACCTCAAAGCTGATCAACACAAAATTTTCTTACTTCTACAGTTTCGCATTTATACCTTTGTTTTATGAAAATGGCAGCTCCTCCTTTATTCATCCTAGATCTACAAGTGTAAGATGCTAAATTATACCCACTTATACTGATACTATCCATGCCCACAGTTACATAGTGTTCAGACAGATAGAGTATACCAATCTCATTCTTATTTTTGAGATCACTTAAACACACTAATAGCGCATCTACTTTATTTTTTATTACCCTGATATTTTGATGAAGTTAAGTTGATATTGCCCTTAGCTGTACCCGTATTTACTGTACATGAAGTTTCTTTTATTCTATTTACCTTGATTGTCATCTGTCTGGTCTTTGGCTTTAACCTGTAGTTCATACAAATGCCAGCAGCCGTCGCCGGCAGAGAGCGAGTAACTATTTCAAACAACTTTGACAGTTCTTGAATGTGCGTTCAAATGCATGCAAGCTCTGTGTAGCACATAAAAAAGTCAAGACCTTTAGTGGGTACCATTTTAAATACATTCCCGTGGGCCGTGCATGGAGAAGAGCGTTCATGAAATGTGGTGGACAAACTGACTCTTGCGACGTCACAAGTTCGTTGCGAGACCCGTATTTCTTGTGGACCCGGTCCTGAACTTTGTGCTGTACAATGATACATTCTTCTAGGTACATTCAGCGGCATACATGGATACTGTATGTGAAAAGTGTTGCAAATAGAGTTAGTGGCATCGAAGTAATAAGTTTAAACATCTTGCACGATGCGGCAGTTTTCACACACCTCAGTATCTGACGTCATATCTCCTGAACTGTGTCGTGCATCGTGTAACAACTAAAACGGCTTCTGACATCAAATGTATCAGTTGTGTTACTAAATGTGACACTTCTGTCACTCAATGTAACTGGGTTTTCTCTTTGGATGCTGTCAATTGTCAGGATGAACATTCTAAAGCATTCTGTCAGGGTGAAAATATTAAATAAATTAACTTTTCTCTCTTAACAACATGTGGGCAGGGTGGGTTCTTCCTTGGCTCGGGTATGAGGTCGAATGAAACATCATTTTTACATAAGATAACTTTTATTGAAGATTTATACAAATGTATCTTATGGGATGTTCTGGTTCGGAGAGCGGCGGCTGTGTCGTTTGTGAAGTCTTCTGCTGCGGCAGCGGCAGTGGCGGCGGCGGCAGTGGCGGCGTCTGATTACGCGTTGCAGTGTGTATCTCGTGTCGCCGTCTCGCCCAGCTGACCGGAGACGCGCAGCGCGAAGTGGCCAGTTTAGCTATTGCGAGCGAAGTCGTGCATCGGATGATACCTTGGGTGTGGCGTCCCAGTGTTTCTCTTCTCTAAGCGGCCGCGTGTGTTGTGCGTCGACCAGCAGAGCGGCGCGGCGGGGCAAGGCCCGTGTCCCGAACTCGAACCACGGACTCCCACTTGCCAGTCTTCGGCTGTCAGGTCTTTATCCCAGCTCACAGGTGACTGCTGAGGTGAGGCCGTCTCCTTCCTGTCCTCGCGAGTCACCCGGGTACGTAAAAATCAGACTTCCAATACCTTTTAACTTCTGTCTTCTGGCGCCGCGGCTGCTGCTTGCTATTCCATTACAGCGGCGGACTTGGTGCGACTGTGCATGATGTAGTCTCTTCTTACATGACGGTCTTCAGCACCGAAACTGACTGAAAACTACTGCTACTCTTCTTTTCTTCCTTCGTCTCTCGTCTTCGTCTCCGTCTGTCTTCATCTGTCAGGCCCACCGCGTCTCGCGTATTTATTCACTTCAGTTCACTGGAGGTGAACGACTTCACGGCCATTGCCTCTTCTGTCACGTTGAAAAGCTTCTCGAAGAATCTTCTTGACCTCGGTCATTGGCTCTTGGAATGTAGGCGGGGGCCTCTGATCACATGTGACGACTGAGAAACATGTGAGCCGGTCATTGCCTCTTCCGTCACGTTGAAAAGCTTCTCGAAGAATCTTCTTAACGTCAGTCATTGGCTCTTGGAATGTAGGCGAGGGCCTTTGCTCACATGCGACAACTGAGAAACACGTGAGCCGGTCGGGCGATGCCCTGACGGCTGAATCGACAGCGCCCGCTTATGTGGAACTCGCTGACTTCACAGTCATTGTCTCTTCTGTTCTGCTGTTCTGCCCACTGAATGCGATTATGTAACTCTCTAAACTAAACCAAGTTTTCCATTTATATTCTAATTTCTAGTTCACTTTGATTTCACTAATTTATTTACTTAAGTACCACTCAACAATCGATACAATTATGCTAGTACATTCAGTGGTATATGTGAATACATTTGATAGTAAAGAAGTAATAAATGAAAACTTCATGGTTCATGCAGCCGGTTTACTGCATGAGGAGCGAAAATGTAGCAAGCGATAAACTTTTTTTCTTTCATCATTTTGTGGAGGTTTTCAGCAAGGAAAAGTTTCGTAAAGGTATGACATTACGTATAAAGTTTGTTGGAAGTCACTAGGTGCTCTCATTCTCAAATACTGGATGACTGAAAAACGGAAATCGCGCGTCGTATCTACACACCACCCCTACTCTTTTGATGGGTGGTTCTTAGCCCCCCCCCCTCAGCGATTCTTTCCAGAGCGTAAGTGATATGTGTACCGAGTTTGGTTGAAATCGGGTCTGTGGTTTAGGAGAATATATGGAACATACAAATAAACGTACATCAGTTTTTATAATACACCGAGGTGACAAAAGTTAAGGGATACCTCCCAGTATCGTGTCGGACCTGCTTTTGCCCGCCGTAGAGCGACAGCTCGATGCGAAACGGACTCAGCAAGTCGTTGGAACTACTCTGCAGAAATATTGAGCCATGCTTCCTCTGTAGCCACTCATAATTGCGACAGTGTTGCCAGTGCAGGATTTTGTGCATGAAATGACCTCTCGATTACGTCTCATAAATGTTCGATGTCAGGCGATTTGGGTGTCCAAATCATTCCTTCGAATTGTTCAGAATGTTCTTCAAACCAATCGCAAAAATGAAATGAACATGTCTGAAAGAACAGATACCGTCTTCATATAGATAAGGCTTACTGGCCAATGATCTTCTTCAGTGCGGATGCACTCACATTGCTCAAACTCGTACGAGAATCGGTAGATTGACTGCTGCCAGTAATGGGTATAGTGGGCAGGGGCACTACAAATGTAGTGTGTGGACAGTAAGCACGGGGGGCATGCCAGAGATAAGTCCCTGCAGTCACACTACCCTTTGTGTCCTGGGAAGCCTAACACACACGTCGTCACAGTCTAATATATACAGTCACGACACTCTCACTGATTTTTGTTATACACAGCGACAACAGCGCCCCAAGCGGTGGAGAAGCTACGCTGCTGAATACGGTATTCAGTAAATGTAAACAGTATCGTTTGTATTCATTTTGAGATGGTTTTTACGAAAGGCAGCATATGTAGCGCAATCAATTGCAGTAATAATAGGAAGAAGACACCACATTTGTCATTCTTCAGGTTTCATAAGGACCCTGAGAGGTATGAAACAACACATTAGAGCGCTCTTTATTTACGATTTTTTTCTAAACTGTATTGAATTACTGAATTTGTTGTTCTTCTTTAGGAGCAAGAAGTGGTTAATAAATAGTAGAAGACAGGACCTGCTGCAAAAAGATGCCCTTTATTTGCACAATGACGTGAAGTTTTGTACGTTACATTTCGAGTCAAACCAGTTCATGAGCGCGGAAAAGAAGACATTGGTATGGAATTCAGTTCCTACGTTATTTGACGTGCCGAATAAGCCACAACTAGTGACTATGAAGAGAAAATTGCCATACAAACGTGAAAGTGTTACTGCAAAAACAATAAAACTGTCTCCTGACACAGAAGAAACAGCTACCACAAGTGTTACTACACGAGAGACACATATAAAATCACCAACAATGGAATCTGCAGCACAGACATCTTTTGAAGATGAAATGCTTAGATTACGTGAAATTATTCGCGTGTTGAAAAATCGTGTGAAATGTAAAAATGTGCAAATCATTAGTAGCAGCAGGCATTGAGACACTTGTCACTTGTGGCACCATATCATCATCTGCTACTGCTACTGCAGATTTTTGCCAAAAAGTAAACGATATTTTTGACATATTTAATGCATATAGTGTTAAAGGGCCTGTACCCTTAAGGAACTGCATTACAAGTGCCTCAAGGCATTTAGAAATATAAAGACACTGAGGCCATGGATACAGTCATGGAAATTTGTTGATGTTGATGGGAAAGATTTTTCATCTAGGATTAAGTGTGTTAAAGGACTTCTGGGTAACGTAAGCGCTTTGAACATGTTTGTTGATGACATTTTGGATGGAACCAAGTTATATTTATTAACACGCAAAATTAATCAAGATCCACTGGAAAACTTTTTCTCAGTGATAAGGCATAAAGGTGGTTTTTGTAGCAACCCATCACCACGACAGTTCTGTGCCGCATTCAATAATTGTGCTTTAAGCAAATTAATGAACACACATGGTGTAGCTACCTCCAATTGTGAAGGGATCAACTGGGGTCAGACAATAGTGGATATGAAAGCAGTGCCAAAATTACTTGTTTCACCACTGTTGGACGTCAGTGACAAGAGTTCTGTGATCAGACTACCAAATGTGAAGTCCAAACAGATCTCGAAGAGGCAAACAGCATGACATACGTGTTTGGTTATGTATTAAAGAAACTGCTTACAATTCATGATTGTTATAAATGTAGGACAGTACTTGTAGATGGCAGCCAAACTTAGACGCAAATGACAAAGTTTATTGTCATTTTAAAAGTTATGAAGGCAACTTTGGAAGCCTATTTATTTGTACAGAAGATGTCAAAGAATTTTTAACTCATTGTGAGACTAAGATGACTTCTACTTTTGATGAATATGCTCACATAAGTAATTGTGGTGCTTTCTTTGTGAACATGTTGGACATCCCCAATTTTCCACCTGGGTGCTGTGCTGAAACCAAGCTGCTGTTAATGAGACTGTTTGTGAAAGTGAGGCTTTTTACATTGTTAAATTCAGGAATCAAGACTTAGTCTGTAGAAGCAAGAGAAGAAATGAAAAAGTGATGATGCTGGCTCATTTGGGTTGCTAAAGTGTTAGGACTGACACATTCATTTAATTTTATTTTCGTTAAATGTATCAATGGGATATAATAAAGTTTTAAAACAGTCATACTTTTTATTGAGATAACCTGCTGCCACAAAGAATAAGACGGAAATTGTATTTTTGGAAGCAGGCTTTGTGCAAAGCAGAACGTAATGAAAAGTGATGTGTCGCTTCATTTTTACACAAGGAAGATCATCTATATACTTCATATGTGGGATATACAGTGTGTATTCTCTTACTTTCAGTGGAATAAGTGCGACTGTATGCTACTTCTTAATTATTTCTTCAAGAATATGTTGCAGCTTATGTCAATTCATTCAATAGTTCGTACTCTGTTTACTCATATTTCACGATCATTTATGTCTCTCGCTGTTCTTCTAACACTTGTGACGCAAAAATATATTAACTATTTTGTAAATTACGTAGAAAACGAATTAAAAACAAACATTATTTTTACGTCGCATCTGCCGTCAGAGTAAGGCGAGCTTTCTGGCCGCTAGGGGTGCTAGTGTCACTTGAACTGTCAAATGGTAACAACTTTCACAGCAGTAAGTGTCGCGATTGCATATATTAGACTGTGCCACAAGTTTAAGTAAGCGCAATCAACAATTCAACAAGAATCAACTTAATTTTTTAAGTAACTCCTCGACAGAATAGAAGGAGTGACCCATGAGGAAACTCTTCAGTTTCGATTTGAAAGTGTGTGGATTACTACTGAGATTTTTGAATTCGAGCGATAGCTTATTGAAAATGGATGCAGCAGTATACTGCACACCTTTCTGCACAAGAGTTAAGGAAATCCGATCCAAATGCAGGTTTGATTTCTGTGGAATATTAACTGAGTGAAAGCTGCTTATTCTTGAGAATAAGATAATATTGTTAACAAGAAATGACAGTAAGGAATATATATATTGAAAAACCTGTGTCAAAACACCCAGACTCGTGAACAGGGGTCGACAAGAGGTTCGTGAACTTACACCACTTGTTGCCCCAACCACCCGTTTCTGAGCCAAAAATATCCTTTTAGAATGGGAATAGTTACCCAAAATATAATACCATACGACATAAGAGATTGAAAATAAACGAAGTAGACTAATTTTCATGTCGAAAGATCACTCACTTCAGATACCGTTCAAATAGTAAAAATGGCAGCATTAAGTCTTTCAACAAGAGACTGAATGTGGGCTTTCCACGACAGTTCACTATCTATCTGAACACCTAGATATTTGAAACGTTCAGTTTAACTAATCATTTGCCCATTCTGTGAAATTAAAATGTCAGGTTTTGTTAAATTGTATGTTGGAAACTGCAAAACCTGAGCCTTACTGTGATTTAGCAATAGTTTATTTTCTACAAGACTTGAACTTAGGTCACGAACTGCACTATTTCAAACCTGGCAAATGTTTCACACAACATCCTTTACCACCATGCTAGTGTCATCAGCAAACAGAAATATTTTAGAGTTACCCATAATATTAGAGGGCATATCATTTATATAAATGAGGGACAGGAGTGGCCCCAACACCGATCCCAGGGGAAGATTAGATTAGATTAATACTAGTTCCATGGATCATGAATACGATATTTCGTAATGATGTGGAACGAGTCAAATTTTCCAATACATGACATAATTAGGTTAATTTAACAACATACTTAAGTTAATATAACAACTTTTTTATTTTTTGTGTATTTTTTAATTTTTTTAAATATTTTTTGTTTTTTTCTTTTTTTTCTTAATTTATATCTAAAAATTCCTCTATGGAGTAGAAGGAGTTGTCATTCAGAAATTCTTTTAATTTCTTCTTAAATACTTGTTGGTTATCTGTCAGAGTTTTGATACTATTTGGCAAGTGACCAAAGACTTTAGTGCCAGTATAATTCACCCCTTTCCGTGCCAAAGTTAGATTTAATCTTGAATAGTGAAGATCATCCTTTCTCCTAGTATTGTAGTTATGCACACTGCTATTACTTTTGAATTGGGTTTGGTTGTTAATAACAAATTTCATAAGAGAGTATATAGATGGAGAAGCTACTGTGAATATCCCTAGATCATTAACTAAATGTCTGCAGGATGATCTTTGGTGGACTCCAGCTATTATTCTGATTACATGCTTTTGTGCAATAAATACTTTATTCCTCAGTGATGAATTACCCCAAAATATGATGCCATATGAAAGCAATGAGTGAAAATAGGCGTAGTAAGCTAATTTACTAAGATGTTTATCACCAAAATTTGCAATGACCCTTATTGCATAAGTAGCTGAACTCAAACGTTTCAGCAGATCATCAATGTGTTTCTTCCAATTTAATCTCACATCAATGGACACACCTAAAAACTTTCAATATTCTACCTTAGCTATATGCTTCTGATTAAGGTCTATATTTATTAATGGCGTCATACCATTTACTGTACAGAAGTGTATGTACTGTGTCTTATCAAAATTCAGTGAGAGTCCGTTTACAAGGAACCACTTAGTAATTTTCTGAAAGACATTATTGACAATTTCATCAGTTAATTCTTGTTTGTCAGGTGTGATTACTATACTTGTATCATCAGCAAAGAGAACTAACTTTGCCTCTTCATGAATATAGAATGGCAAGTCATTAATATATATTAAGAACAACAAAGGACCCAAGACTGACCCTTGTGGAACCCCATTCTTGATAGTTCTCCAGTTTGAGGAATGTGCTGATCTTTGCATGTTATGAGAACTACTTATTTCAACTTTCTGCACTCTTCCAGTTAGGTACAAATTAAACCATTTGTGCACTGTCCCACTCATGCCACAATACTTGAGCTTGTCTAGCAGAATTTCATGATTTACACAATCAAAAGCCTTTGAGAGATCACAAAAAATCCCAATGGGTGGTGTTCGGTTATTCAGATCATTCAAAATTTGATTGGTGAAAGCATATATTAACCCCCAGTTAATGTACCCAACTCAGACTCACCACATCACAGCCATTCTTAACAATGTGAATAATGACCTTTTGCTGTCTGTTGCTAAAGTAAGAGGTGAACCAATTGTTAGCTACTCCCTGTATTCTGTAATGGTCCAACTTCTGGAGCAATATTTTGTGATCAACACAATCAAACGCCTTATTTAAATCAAAAATACGCCTAGCGTTCGAAACCTTTTGTGCAACTCAGCCGTTACCTCACAGAGGAAAGAGAATATAGAATTTTCAGTTGTTAAATGACTTTTGTACGTTTCATAGCAAATTGTGTGACATAAAATGATCAATTATCCTCACATACACAGCCTTTTCAATAACTTAAGCAAACACTGATGGCATAGAAATAGGTCTAAAATATCATATATCATCCTTTTTTCCCTTTATTAAGTGGCTTTACTATCGAGTACTTTAATCGTTCAGGAAACTGACCATTCCTAAAGGAAAAATTACAGATATGGCTAAATGCAGGGCTAACGTGTTCATCACAGTACTTAAAAATTACGCTACACACTCCATCATACCCATGAGAGTCCTTAGTCTTCAGTGATTTAATTATTGACTCAATCTCCTCCTTGTCTGTATCACAGAGGAGTATTTCAGACATCAATCTCGAACATTAATTTGCCAAGAAAGTTATATGATTCCCTGTAGAAACTAAATTTTTATTTAATTCACCAGCAACACTCAGAAAATGATTGTTAAATACTGTACATATATCTGATTTATCAGTAACAGAAATATTTTTATTATGAACTGACTTTATATTGTCGACCTTATGCTACTGACCAGAAACTTCCTTCACAACTGACCATATGGTTTAAATTTTATCCTGTGAATTAGCTATTCTATTTGCATACCACACACTCTTTGACTTCCTTATTATAATATTTTTAGCACTTTACAATACTGTTTGTAATGGACTACTGTAGCTTGATAGTGACTACTTCTAACATTTTGATATAATTCCCACTTTGTTCTACATGATATCCTTATCCCACCAGTCAGCCATCCAGGCTGCCTATCACTGCTAGTACCCCATTTAGAACGTTGTGATGGAAAGCAACTCTCAAGGAGCATGAGAAATGTGTTAAGAAAAGCATTGTATTTGTCATCTATGTTATTAGCACTATGAACATCGTGTCACTCTTGTTCCTTGACGAGGTTTAAAAACCTCTCAATTGCTGTTGGATTAACTTTCCTACGTAGTTTGTAATTCTATGTGACATTTGTTTGGGTGCAAAAGCATTTTAGTGTTAAAATTTTTGCATCATGGTCTGAAAGGCCATTCACCCTTTTACTAACAGAATACCCCTCTAGTAATGAAGTTCTTTCCATGGGCGACATTGGAGATCGCCGATATTATTTCTTTCATTCATGATCTGTAGTAAACTGACATTTTCAAAGTACTTAACGATTTATTCGGACGGTATTATGTTACGTGCAATAGGACTCCAATTTGACCTGCACTAAGACGTAATTAAATCACATGTATGTCCTTACGTACTGAAAATGGTGAAATACTTGTCTGTGTGTGTATATGGCCTATAATGATTAACTGTTTTTGAGCGTGGATTCGTTTAAGTAACTTCAGTAATTATACAGGATCCCATGCTACATTTTTGTGTCAGTAAAATCTAAGAAGGATCCATGCCTTCGCATATCTTTGTAGTGAAACCAAAATCAGATTAAAAATAAAAACAAAATATATATATTAAGTTAAATAATAAAACCCCACATTCACAGTCCATTCAACAAAAGCCACATTAATAGGTTATATATGAATAGATAACACAAGGGGTTCTAACAGTTGATCAGTTCCAGTCATTCCACCAGGAAGGAGGTACATGGCTCGTGTTGTCTGTAGTTCAAACATGCCTCGACGGTCAATACCGCGGATCAGTCGCGTCCACATTGTTACTTTGTGCCAAGAAGGGCTCTCAACAATGGAAGTGTCGTGGCGTCGCGGAGTGAACCAAAAGTGATGTTGTTCGGACATGGAGGAGATACAGAGAGACAGGCACTGTCGATGACATGCCTCGCTCAGGCCATCCAAGGGCTACTACTGCAATGGATGACCGCTACCTACGGATTATGCTTCGGAGGAACGCTGACACCAACGCCACCATGTTGAATAATATTTTCATGCAGTCACAGGACATCGTGTTACGACTCAAACTGTGCACAACATGCTGCATGATGCGCAACTTCACTCCCGATATACATGGCGGGGTCCATCTTTGCAACCATGACACCATGCAGTGCGGTACAAATGGTCCCAACAACACGCCGAATGGACCGCTCAGGATTAGCATCTCTTTCTCTTCGCTGATGAGTTTAGCATATGCCTTCAATCAGACAATCGTCAGAGACATGTTTGAAGGCAATCCGATCTGGCTGAACGCCATAGACACACTGTCCAGCGAGTGCAGCAAGGTGGAGGTTCCCCGATGTTTTGGGGTGGCATTATGTGAGGCCGATGTACGTCGCTGGTAGTCATAGAAAACGCCGCAATGGCAGTACGATACGTGAATGCTATCCTCCGACCGAATGTGCAACCATATCGGCAGCATATTGACGAGGCATTCGTCTTCATTGACGACAATTCGCGCCCCCATCGAACACATTTTGTGAATGACTTCGTTCAGGATAACATCACTCGACTATAGTGGCCAGCATATTCTCCAGACATGAACCCATCGAACGTGTCTGGCAAAAGGGCTACTTATGGATGACGTGACCCACCAACCACTCTGAGGGATATACGTGTAATCGCCGTTGAGGAGTTTGACAATCTGGACCAATAGTGCCTTGATGAACTTGTGGATAGTATGTCACGACGAATACAGGCATATATCAACGCAAGAGGACACGCTACTGAGTATTAGAGGAACTCGTGTGTACAGCAATCTGGACCACCACCTCTGAAGGTCTCGCTGTATGGTGGTACAACATGCAATGTGTGGTTTTCATGAGCAATAAAAAGGGCAGAAATGATGGTTATGTTGATGTCTGTTTTAATTTTCTGTATATGTTCCAGAACTCTGGGAACCGAGGTGATGCAAAACTTTTTTTGATGTGTGTATTAAAAACATTTCAACCTGTCACTAACAGAAATAATGAAAATTTATCAAATTACTAGTTAGCAAGGTGCCAGGTTTGAGTGGTGGCCATGTCACCGAAATTCATTAAAGAAATCTGTGTTAGTTAGGATAACACACTCAACCTCCCCTTTAACTACCACAGTTCCTATCACACAACAGACAATTTATGGAAGAAATTATGATATAGCCTTGTTTGTGGTCAGTTTAAGAATTGCATCTTCGAAATAATTCTGTTTATGATAATTTAATAGCTGATCACTCGTATCTGGCCAAGGTCCTGTAATAAAGGTGAAATTTCACTACTAAATAATACAGAGATTTTGGTATCATAAAGTGATTTATTGCGATAATTCCGAAAGTATTATCAGACACAAATATTGAATGGAATATACGCAAGAACAATGTAACTTAAATAATTAGTTGTTGGCTGAATTCATGTACAGGAGTGGGATCAACCACAACATTGTAGAGCCCTACAAACTTCGTGAATGAGAGTATGCCTTAACACGTTATCCATGACTATTACGAACAATATCGATCAGAGATGAGTGTCCTTGATACAGATCACACATGCAAGCCGTGACTGTGTATGGCGACAAGGTGACATTGTAAGCCGGGAGCGATCAAATTAATTACACTACTGAGCCGGTGCTGTGAATACATTACCACCTGCAAGAAGGGCCTCGTGCCGACAGCTCGAAGCATAGGAATGATGTTCCAGCTGCTCTCAGTGGCAGTCCGTGCCCGTGTATAAAGACCCGACCAAAATAGCGAACGCGAAACGTCAAACAAATCCGACTGTTGTCACCAAGTGGTAGAAGACAGGTTCTCTGCTCGGATTACCGTGACAGTAATACTTCTGTCTCTTGCAATCGCCTTCACTCTGGCTGAGGGAGGAGACCAGACGCTGAGGTCATTGGCCTCATCGGATTGGGGAAGGAAGTCGACCGTGCCCTTTCAAAGGAACCAACTCGGCACTTGCATGTAGCGATTTAGGGAAATCATGGAAAACCTAAATCAGGATGACGGGATGCGGGAATGAACCGTCGTCCTCCAGAATGCGAGTCCAGTGTTTTCACTCTGGCTGACCAGAAGTGAAGAACTCTGATGTTCACTCTGCTAGTCCAGGAGCGAAACACATCTCTCTGGCTGTCCAGAAGCGAAATAGTTAGTTAGTTAGTAACGTGTTCCATTGATCTGTGAACTCCTCACTTCACCTTCACACCGCAACGTTAGCGCCTTGTCCCCACCATGCAGCAAAATCTCCAATTGTGGGAGGACCCAGAAACAGCTGCCAATAATACTCTTAGGTTCTGCCACTCCTTTCCCCTGAAACCATTACAACAAATTTTCCTTCTATCACGGGTTGTCCCGCCAAATTCGGAGAGTGCTCTTTTGCATCAGTACACGTCATACTGGTCTACCAGTCAGATGACTTTTTCTGTGTATGAACAGGAAGGTATAGACATAAACAGCCTCTCGCCGTTGGATGGCAGTGGTCTACGTGGGCGCCGTACTATCGACCCACGTGGACGCAGATATTAAAATTCCCCGAACCAACACCGACAATGCAGCGGTCCGACGTCATCTGGTTGGCTGGAGGGGGGCGCCAGGAGCCAGCCCCGATGCCATGCACGTCCAACACAAGAAGTGTTTTACATCTTACTAAGGTGTATAAGGTACAAAATATTAACAGAGTCGTTAGGTGTGTAGAGGCATTGTATTTCACAAAGCAAAAAGTGGTCGTTTGTTACATCAGTGTACGCATGACTGCAAAAATTATGTAAGAACAGCTACCTAGATGGGGAATGGCTTCAAATCAGTGAAAAATATTTGTTAATAAACTGCATTTGTCATATGTAAGAAACTAATACTAAACAGAAAGCGTTGTTCATAAGAGGGTTGAAGCATTAGGATCTACTTTAGTTTTAGTTGAACTGTACAGATGATTATGATTAGGAATTTGGTGCACCAAAATTCAAATAAAATTTTTCGTACACGGTTGTGACTGGTGCTACCTCAGAAATCGCGACAGATTCGTAAATAAACTATTATTTGTGATAAAAAAGAATATAAATGTCTTTGGTCTGTGTTTCAGTTGCAGTCATTTATTACATTAATAATAACATCCTACAAGCTGCTACAAAAACAAAGATTTAAAAGAAATTGCAAGCAGCCGTTACTGAACCCACGTCACACTTCACACCTTTTGAATCTATCACTCTACTCACGAGGTCATTTTGAATTAGCGCACATTGGAACTTTATTATTGCTCATATTACCTCTCCTGAGGGTTTTCACCACAGTTGCATCAAAAATTGACATTTAATGTGTCAAGGTGAAGTTTTTGAATAAATCTTCAATGCATCATTGCTCTCAAACAGCACATTAGTTTCTAGTAGACATTGGGGCCTATTGAAACGGATGTATATATTGGCATTTAAAAAGTTGTCGATGATATGAGTACAGCAAAGATGATCAGCCAAAATACGCTCTACTTCTTGTGAGGTATACAGTAAACCCCAATGTGAAGTAGGAGAGAGTATTGGGACAACCTGCATTCTGTTGCAAAGTACCATTATCCAAGATGGCGGCAATGACGTCATCCAAGATGACGACCCTGACATCATACAAGATGGCGGATTTTGGCGGGAGAGTGCCACCCACCCTCCCCTCACCTCCCCTAGAAAAATGGCGAGAAGTTCAAGTTCCAATAGGATAATGCATTACACCACGGTTATCTCCACTAACCTAAGAAAATCGCGGGAAGATAAATCACTTGGGTTACCTCCACTAACCTAAGTCATCTGACCACTACCTCATCCAAGGAAATGGCGCCAATTTTGGATTTTGGCAGGATGATAAGTCACATGGGGTTTCTCTACTAAGCTAAAAAAAATGATGTGAAAGAAAGGATACTTGGACTAACCTCAGTAACCAGATCATCACATCCTCTTAAGGATTCGTGGGAAAAGGACTAGACCAGTGTTGAACATGAGTCTTTATTTTGCATGCACCAGTCTTTATGTAAACAATTTAATGCAGCACACCCATCCAGTGTGTTCACCACGAGGTCCAGACTCCAACTGACCTAGTACACATTACCACCACCAGAGGGCACTATCATCTGTGATGTAATCTAAGATGCAGGGGTAAATGGAGACAGACACTCTCTCCAACATGATATCTAGAGTCTAGCTGATCTAGTACACAGTACTGACACCAGAGGGTGCTGTCATCCCTCCTGTGATGTAATTCCAAGATGGTGGTCTGGAGGGGGAAAATGGCTCAAAAGTGACTCAGCCTGCGCTGGGCTGCTGGGGAGAATAAGGAAGGAGTGTACTTTATTTATTTTGGAGCAATTTATTTAGGTATGGAGTATATTTATCACACTGATACAAAACACATGGTTGGGCTCACAATACACAGTCTGCAGACCTGTAAACTACTCCTAAAGAACCCTCTGCATACATGCAAACAACTCCTAACTTACCGAAATAATTTCAGTACAGACCTGCAAACTATTCCTAAATAATGCAGCACAGCTCAGTACTCGTAAACTGTCCAAATAGTGCATAGCACAGCCTACAGAGCTACTCACAAAATAATGCAACAGACACATGCAGACACCACCCACCATCCCCAGTCCATTGGACCGCATACGTTCCCAGAAGTTGGGACCAACCGACAGCCCCACGATGTGATGCAGCCATCAACTGTCAAACCACACACATGCGCGCGTTCGGGTCCAGCATGCATGAGGTGGTGGCATTCCTTTCATACTCAACACCTGGGAAATGTCTCTTGAAGTACATGTTCACCTAGGCGCCGTTGCTGACGAGACCAGACGAAAGTGCAGACACTCCAAGATGGGATGCGCATGCATGTTCACTGCTGCTGGCATCAACCCTCCCTCTACCTGCACTCCGGTGAAGAGTTTACTGCCAAGCGATGCTGCAGAAATCCGTTGCAGAATAGCACAAGCTACTTCCTCTCTAGCAGTTGTAACAGACCGTGCATGATGTGTGGCTGACACATCACTGCACATAGCTACATACGGTCGCAAGCACATCTAGAACCATTGTCAATGTTATACTGAAGCCACATGGCTGTCTAAAATAATAACCAAGTCGAACTCTAGTAAATTGCGTAGTGTCCCACAAATATTTAATGTGCACTTTTGTAGGAGTTTTCGAGATGTGTCAGCTCGTATGCACGGAAATTCTTTCCCTAACAGTACCTGTTTACCAAAATAGCGCAGAATAACATCGAATGCACTCTTCCAAGCAGACCCAACGCGATACCCTTCCTGCCCTCAACATACTCAAACATTCTCACGGCTATGTAGAGACACCAATATTCCAGCACAAAGGATGTGTTAGGAATGACTCGAGCATTATCATTTGCTCTTATCGAATTTACCCGCCCAATTACTCATGCCATCGGTATCAAAGCACCATTCACCTTTCATTCCATTCCACGAGCAGGACTTTCAATGGTAAAATTATTTTGCGCAGATTGCTAAATTGCATTGACAGCTAAACCCGCAAAGTTGTCTACAGATCATCAAATACATACGAGACTCACAAGAATATTGGAAGCTAGGAACATATTTACCAGTGTAACTCCAATTAAATATTACGATTGCTGCTGAAATCTGACACCGATAGATGTACAGGTATGAAACTTCCTGGCAGATTAAAACTGTGTGCCGGACCGAGACTCGAATTCGGGACCTTTACCTTTCGCGGGCAAGTCCTCTACCAACTGGGCTACGCAAGCACGACTCACGCACCATCCTCACAGCTTTACTTCTGCTAGTACCTCGTCTCCTACCTTCCAAACTTTACAGAAGCTCTACTGCGAACCATGCAGAAATAGCACTCCTGAAAGGAAGGATATTGCGGAGACATGGCTTAGTCATAGCCTAGGAGATGTTTCCGGAATGAGATTTTCACTCTGCACCGGAGGTCTGGAGTTCGATTCTCGGTCTGGCACACAGTTTTAATCTGCCAGGAAGTTTCATATCAGCGCAAACTCCGCCGCAGAGTGAAAATCTCATTCTGATGTACAGGTAATGTCTCCTCTGGATGACTGAGCTTCAGGAACGAACTTCAGAATCTATAGCACAGACGATTTTCCACGTAAAAAATCTCTCTCATACCCTAGTCGTTATCGATGTGCTGAATCTATACGTCCCTCACGATAGGACACGCCGTCATCTTCTCTAGTCATGCCACAACATAAACCACAGTAACTTTACAATGCAACATATACACATTTTACACAAACAGTGCAGTTACCTTTTATATCTACACAACACCTGAAAAAAAAAACTGATCACCATATTACACCGACATCTAAACATCGCAAAGTGCCACGCATTTTGTCAAATATGGAGAGACTCTAACTCAATTACATTGCTCTCGCACTGAGAACAGGAGCTTGAATATTAGAGCATCAAACCTACACTCCTGGAAATTGAAATAAGAACACCGTGAATTCATTGTCCCAGGAAGGGGAAACTTTATTGACACATTATTGGGGTCAGATACATCACATGATCACACTGACAGAACCACAGGCACATAGACACAGGCAACAGAGCATGCACAATGTCGGCACTAGTACAGTGTATATCCACCTTTCGCAGCAATGCAGGCTGCTATTCTCCCATGGAGACGATCGTAGAGATGCTGGATGTAGTCCTGTGGAACGGCTTGCCATGCCATTTCCACCTGGCGCCTCAGTTGGACCAGCGTTCGTGCTGGACGTGCAGACCGCGTGAGACGACGCTTCATCCAGTCCCAAACATGCTCAATGGGGGACAGATCCGGAGATCTTGCTGGCCAGGGTAGTTGACTTACACCTTCTAGAACACGTTGGGTGGCACGGGATACATGCGGACGTGCATTGTCCTGTTGGAACAGCAAGTTCCCTTGCCGGTCTAGGAATGGTAGAACGATGGGTTCGACGACGGTTTGGATGTACCGTGCACTATTCAGTGTCCCCTCGACGATCACCAGTGGTGTACGGCCAGTGTAGGAGATCGCTCCCCACACCATGATGCCGGGTGTTGGCCCTGTGTGCCTCGGTCGTATGCAGTCCTGATTGTGGCGCTCACCTGCACGGCGCCAAACACGCATACGACCATCATTGGCACCAAGGCAGAAGCGACTCTCATCGCTGAAGACGACACGTCTCCATTCGTCCCTCCATTCACGCCTGTCGCGACACCACTGGAGGCGGGCTGCACGATGTTGGGGCGTGAGCGGAAGACGGCCTAACGGTGTGCGGGACCGTAGCCCAGCTTCATGGAGACGGTTGCGAATGGTCCTCGCCGATACCCCAGGAGCAACAGTGTCCCTAATTTGCTGGGAAGTGGCGGTGCGGTCCCCTACGGCACTGCGTAGGATCCTACGGTCTTGGCGTGCATCCGTGCGTCGCTGCGGTCCGGTCCCAGGTCGACGGGCACGTGCACCTTCCGCCGACCACTGGCGACAACATCGATGTACTGTGGAGACCTCACGCCCCACGTGTTGAGCAATTCGGCGGTACGTCCACCCGGCCTCCCGCATGCCCACTATACGCCCTCGCTCAAAGTCCGTCAACTGCACATACGGTTCACGTGCACGCTGTCGCGGCATGCTACCAGTGTTAAAGACTGCGATGGAGCTCCGTATGCCACGGCAAACTGGCTGACACTGACGGCGGCGGTGCACAAATGCTGCGCAGCTAGCGCCATTCGACGGCCAACACCGCGGTTCCTGGTGTGTCCGCTGTGCCGTGCGTGTGATCATTGCTTGTACAGCCCTCTCGCAGTGTCCGGAGCAAGTATGGTGGGTCTGACACACCGGTGTCAATGTGTTCTTTTTTCCATTTCCAGGAGTGTATATCCAACCCAGCAATATATCACCGCATACCGTGTCGATGCAGTAAACATACAATTCATATCCCCCACCATACAAAATCATCCCTTTTACATCAGAAAGCCGTCGGTGGATCTAAGTCACTCTCAGAACTGTTCTACAAATTCGGCCTCGTTTCGCCCCTCAGCACAAACGCATTACTGTTCCTGCTCCAGACCTGCTTGCTTGCTTGCTCGCTTTTCTTCACCAATCTCCATACTCTGGGATTACAAGAAGATATCTAATCTCGCATGGTTTGCTAGGCTATCATACCATTTTCTCAGTACTTCTCGATATCAGGCAAATATCAATATCCCTTGCATAGCAGTACCGCTCGCGCTATCTAATTCCGAAGATATAGACCGGAAATTATTTCTCTAGAAACCCGAAACTTTAGCTAGGTGAGGCGTGCTGTAAACCACTGACTAACTAGAAACCTGTCACGTCTGTGAAGACATTTACTCGGCAACTCGAAACAAATAGAGGAAACTGATATTTCCACTCTCGAATACCGATCTCAGTGCTGTAGTAGATTCCAAATCATCCCTATAATTTACAAGTTCAACATGTCTCGAGAACCGGCAAATGTGTCTTCCACACGCTAGATGCACAAACCTCAACTAAATAAAGATGCGAAATGTGCAGAAGCAGTCAACTGAACAGTTTACGTGGGAGGGAATAACGATCCAGTGCAAATGCACCTCCATATTTAATCTTCTCACATTTCCACGCAATCACGAAAGCTATCCAACAAAATACTAAGTATTAGTTCGATATTTGGTCGTCTAGAGGACAACACGGTTAATTCATATGCATTCCTACACTCCAACAGGCCTCTCCGTTCTGACAGCACCTACCGTTACGAGAAACGTGAATCACAAGTCACCAGCGCTGCAGGCCGAGCACGCACAGGTACAATCAATCATCCTAACAAATCATTCACATATATATTTTATCCTTATACTTACAACTAAATATTACGATCGCCGTCTCAGTTGAACGATATTCGACAATGAGCAAAGTATGGGAAATACACCCTGCTAAGGGCTGTGGCTCTGGACATGAAAATATCTGTACCTTCTTTATGACTGGACATAGTTATTTCCTTTACACATGTCGGAACACAAACACATACATTATAAGCGTGATGCTCAAATGCGAACATATCACAGACCCCCACTACTACTACGTATAACACTTGCCCAATAAATGATTCTACATGGTGCAAAATAATACTGACCGAAAATCAATGATGGGTGGGCATGTGTCTTAGGTTTTCTTGTGAGTGAAACCACTCTGTCTTAGAAAGAGAGATGTAATCGGCCAGATGTTAAAGAAATCAGATCGCAACAAGCGGTCTAGCTTCTACAGGTGCACACAAGTATCCATGTTAAAAGCTATACCCGCTTTGCAAATCGAGGTACGACATTAACTCTGAATGAGTTGGTTTTTTCCAGACAAATACAGTTACGGTGATTGTAGGAATGTGTATTATCAGACCAACACGTATCCCACGATTCAAGCTCGTGATAAAATTACCGCATTTTGAAAGTGATTCAGCTAAGGAACGTGGTATGTAAGCGGTATTTGCGACTTCCTCACACCTCCCCAGCTAGATAATGCTATAGTATTTGTAGTGCATTCTGTCTCGATACCATATCAGTGGTTCTGCGGTATTTCCACTGAGCTATAGGCGATGACCGATTGAGAAGGAACACAAACACTATTAGAAGAGGATGTGCTGATTGATGTCGTAAGAAAATGTACACTAGCTTCTCAGATCTGTAGTGTTACGCTATCCACTAGAAATGACGTCTGGGATTTCGAAACAGGTCTTTCCATCCAAGCACATACCTGCGTTGGATCCTGTTGACATCTACATCTACATCTACATCTACATGGTTACTCTGCAATTCTAACCTGTCTGCTACAGTAAAATTACAACCTGGTTTTAGTCACCCCCTATGTATCTTACAAGTGCACCCATCTCCACAGCTTTCCACATGTAATCAGTCCAATTTAAGTCGGAACTGAGCAGAAGTCGGAGAAAACCATATACAGCACCTTCTGCAACCCGTGTAGAAACAGAACGACCTGAGTTAGTGCAACACTACCATGTTTTGACCATTCGGCGGAAATGCGCGCGATGTGGTACGTATCCGATCTAGATACAGATACTAGAGTCCTAAGAAGATCAACGTCCATTCAAATCTATCAGCCCAACATGCTATCATCGTCATTCTCTACCACCAAACAGAGAAAAATTACGAACTATAAAAGGTCCGCTAATTTCATCCGATATAGAAGTCACCTAGGCACCAATGCTGGCGCAATAACGCAAAGCTGCGGTGCGGTCCAGCGTGGAGAAAGAGATTTCGCAATGCTCCCTAGAATAGCCCTAGAATGGCACTTTGAAATCTGTTACTATACATCGATAAGGAGTGCTAAGCTCCTCGACATGGGTGCATCTCGAGATGGGTGAGGACTCCATTTATTCATGAGACGTGGGGTGTAGCGGTCTTCTTCTCGTCGGTTGCAGATTAATTTGCCAACGGTGCTGCTGGGCGGGTTGATCAATGACAGTGTGAGGAGGGTCTTTCGCTCTTTAATTTTACCCTAAGACAGCGAGAATGTTGTGTGACTCCCATACGCAGAGAGATAGATCGTAAATCAACATGCTCGAGGTGATAGTAAATATGTGGAGCGCTGTGTGGTATACTTTGATGATTTGTGTGTTCGAGAATTAACACTGAATGGGCGTGCTACACAGTCGTCCATCCATGTTCGCAATGATACTCGCAAAGTGGAGAAGGCGTGGTTTTCCTATGATACTGAAACTGGGCAAACATGCTGTCACATCATTGGCCGGTGTTGGGGTTACTGTAAAATTGCTAAAACTGTTCGCCCTATCAACTGAGATGCTTATTATCAGAGTACATCGATGGTGTCTTTCCCATCCCATCCGTGCGCTGGCACGCTGTTGGTTACCACATAACGATTGAATGATATCACTTGTTTGTGTTGGGGAAAGAGTTTTGGTGGAGAGACAGCACCTTCTGGGGTGGATAACACCGAAACACTGATCGCCTACATGAGTGCAATATGAGGAATCAGTCGAAGGGGAATGCAGAGCCATCAGCTATTCCGTCAGTGTGAGAGACGAGTCGAAACGTAGAGCTCGTAACTGTCTTTTATTTACACTACTGGCCATTAAAATTGCTACACCAAGAAGAAATGAAGATGATAAACGGGTATTCATTGAACAAATACATTATACTAGAACTGACATGTGATTACATTTTCACGCAATTTAGGTTCATAGATCCTGAGAAAGCAGTGCCCAGAACAACCACCTCTGGCCATAATAACGGGCTTGATACGCCTGGGCATTGAGTCAAACAGAGCTTGGATAGCATGCACAGGTACAACTGCCCATGCAGCTTCAACACGATACCACAGTTCATCAAGAGTAGTGACTGGCGTATTGTGACGAGCCACTTGCTCGGCCACCATTGACCAGACGTTTTCAGTTGGTGAGAGATCTGGAGAATGTGCTGGCCAGGGCAGCAGTCGAACATTTTCTGTATCCAGAAAGGCCCCTACAGGACCTGCAACATGCGGTCGTGCATTATCCTGCTGAAATGTACGGTTTTGCAGGGATCGAATGAAGGGTAGAGCCACGGGTCGTAACACATCTGAAATGTAACGTCCACTGTTCAAAGTGCTGTCAATGCGAACAAGAGGTGACCGAGACGTGTAACCACTGGCACCCCATACCATCACGCCGGGTGATACGCCAGTATGGCGATGACGAATACATGCTTCCAATGTGCGTTCACTGCGATGTCACCAAACACCGATGCGACCATCATGATGCTGTAAACAGAACCTGAATTCATCCGAAAAAATGACGTTTTGCCATTCGTGCACCAAGGTTCGTCGTTGAGTACACCATCGCAGGCGCTCCTGTCTGTGATGCAGCGTCAAGGGTAACGGCACCCATGTTCTCCGAGCTGATAGTCCATGCTGCTGCAAATGTCGTCGAACTGTTCGTGCAGATGGTTGTTGTCTTGCAAACATCCTCATCTGCTGACTCAGGGATCGAGACGTGGCTGCACGACCCATTACAGCCATGTGGATAAGATGCCTGTCATCTCGACTGCTAGTGATACGAGGCCATTGGGATCCAGCACGGCATTCCGTATTACCCTCCTGAACCCACCGATTCCATATTCTGCTAACAGTCATTGGATCTCGACCAACGCTAGCAGCAATGTCGCGATACGATAAACCCCAATCGCGATAAGCTACAATTCGCCCTTTATCAAAGTCGGAAACGTGATGGTACGCATTTCTCCACCTTACACGAAGCATCACAACAACGTTTTACCAGGCAACGCCGGTCAATTGCTGGTTGTATATGAGAAATCGGTTGGAAACTTTCCTCATGTCAGCAGGTTGTAGGTGTCGCCACTGGCGCCAACCTTGTGTGCATGCTCTGTAAAACTAATCATTTGCATATCACAGCATCTTCTTCCTGTCGGTTAAATTTCGCGTCTGTAGCACGTCATCTTCGTGGTGTAGCAATTTTAATGGCCAGTAGTGTAAAATCAGCTGATGTGTGGCGTGTTATGCTATCCGCTATAAGATTTACACCGTGCAACATCTAGTTTCCGGCGAAAGGCCATGGATCAGAACTTCTTAATGTCAGTTTAGAACCTGGCACAGGCCTGAAAAGTCGTGGCAGAAAAACGAAGTGTTTGGCATTGTACAAAAACGTGTTAGAAAACAGTGTTTCAACCAACTAAACAGGGCCACAGGGGGCGTCTTTTGCGACTTAGTACAGTCTGTGGGATACGATCATTCACCTAGAGTATAGGTGATCAAAATTTAAAGTGGCCTTTGCACTGCCTGTATATTTAATACGATCGTTCCACACGGGCAGCAGTAGCAGCAGCAGTTTGAGGTTTAAATTCGGCGAGGGACGGGGTATACCGATAGGAATGCTTGGAGGTCTGCACACTGCACTATTCTGGGGAGCATTGCGAAATCTCTTTCTCCACGCTGGACCGCACTGCACCTTTGCGTCATTGCGCCAGCATTGGTGTCTAGGTGGATTCTATATTTGTTGAAGTTAGTGGACCTTTTATAGTTCATAGTTTTTCTCTAGTTGGGGGTAAAGAATAACGATGATAGAATGTTGGGCTGATAGATTTGAATGGACATGGATCTGCTTTGGACTGTAGTATCTGTATCTAGTTCGGATACGTACCACATTGCGCGCATTTCCGCCGAATGGTCAAAACACGGTCCTGTTGCACTAACTCAGGTCGTTCTGTTTCTGCATGGGTTGCAGAAGGTGGTGGACATGTCTTTCTCCGACTTCTGCTCAGTTCCGACATAAATTGAAACGATCACATGTGGAAAACTGTGGAGAAGGGGTGTGGTGTTTCAGATGTCTAATCAGGAAACATCGCGTTTCTTTGCCGCTTGAGCGACGCCAGGTAAGAAATGTTAATATATATATTTATTTATTTGTAGTATGTTAAGTGGAGACTTGTTATTTAAAAAGATTTTGTTTCTGTTCTTTCATGTGGAGCGTGGCAGCAAGATGATCCAGTGGGGACTCCAGACGAGAGATAACCACTATCGCATCGTAGTCGACGGCCACCGTTGAAACATCATGCTGACCATTATTAAAATATGTTGTATGTTTTTTTTATAAAATGAAAAGGGAGTTCAGTGTTGAATGTGGAATGATAAAATTTGTAATTGTATGTCAATTGGTTATCAACTGTCAAATAAACTTCGAGTTGAAAGTTAAAACAGTCAGTTGACTCTGTTGTTACGACATACATCGTAAATATTAATTATGTGTGAAATTTGCAAATTTTATTAAAATTCAAACTTCTTGAAGAGATTCTGGCAGAATTTTATCAGGAGTGTGGACGATCTTCAATAATTAACTAGTTTAAAGTTTTATTAATGACAAGTCGACACGTATTGTCATTTTGAAAATAATCGATACTGTGAAGTGTATTAAAATTCTGTTTTAAAACTTTATCGGCGATTGTGGTCAAGAAGATCGGTTTTAAAGTAGAATATTTCGTTAAATGAGAACAATATTGATTCTTTAGTGACATTAATTAATTATTTAAGGAAAAATTAGGAGAATTTCAAATTATTCTGGCAAAGATATCAAGGAGTGTCAGACCGCACAACGAACATATATAAACTCTGGGACTTTGTTGAACTCTCAAAAATTTTTTTTTACGATAAAACTTTTCTGCAACAGGAACTGGTGAATTTTGCTGCGTCTACCCTCATCTTCTAGGTTGAATCTGCTACAACTTAAGGTTTTTCTTTATGGGTTTTTCAAGTAACTAGGAAAAGAACTTGTAATCTGATCTGCGGCGGACCGTCGATATTGGGTACACGGTTAGGCTGTTGTGGTTTGCAGGTTGCCTTTCTTTCCCCTGTTGCAGACATTGTTGCTGAGTTGCTGCGACAGGATCGGCGGTTCAGCGCAGGGGGCAGTTGCAAGATGCGTAGGGGTGACTGAAACAAGCAGCAGACAGGTTCGCTGAAGGTGACTCGCTGCGAGATACGAGAGTGCCAGAAATATGATTGAGTAGTGGTTGTAATCATTAAAGGAATTATCGATTTGTTGGCGAAAATACATGTTCAAAGCCGGTGGTAGACAGAAAACATCTTCCGAAATTGTACTAGCTGCTTTCTGTGAGAATTGCTTTGAACAATTAGTTCATGAGCCCACACGAATCGTAAATGGTTGCGAAAACACACTTGACCTCTTAACCACAAATAATCCTGATCTAATAGAGAGCGTCATGGCGGATACAGGGATTAGTGAACACAAGGTCATTGTAGCGATGCTCAAAATCATATCAACCAAAACCACTAAAAAGAAACGCAAAACATATCTATTTAAAACAGCAGATAAAAATTCGCTCGATGCCTTCCTAAGAGAGAGTCTCCATTCCTTCCAAGCTAATTATGTAAGTGTAGACCAGATTTGGCTCAAATTCAAAAATATACCATCGACAGCAATAGATAGATCCATAAAAGCTTAAGTCCTCCCGAACAGGCGATGAAGGCCCAACGGTACTGACCCGCCGCCGTCTCATCCTCCAGCCCACAGGCGTCACTGGATGCGGTGTCATCGGCACACCGCTCTCCCGGCCGTATGTCAGCTTCCGAGACCGGAGCCGCTACTTCTCAGTCTAGTAGCTCCTCAGTTTGCCTCACGAGAGCTGAGTGCACCCCGCTTCCCAACAGCGCTCGGCAGACCGGATGGTCACCCATCCAAGTCCTAGCCCAGCCCGACAGCGCTTAACATCGGTGATCTGACGGGGAACCGGGGTTACCATTGCGGTAAGGCCGTTGGCGCAGATAGATTCATACCGCATAAGTTAATAAGTGACTGGACTGATCCACCGTGGTACACATAACACGTCAGAACACTGTTGCAGGAGCGACGAAAAAAGCATGCCAAATTCAGAAGAACGCAAAATCCCCTAGACTGGCTAAATTTCACGGAAGCTCGAAATTTAGTGCGGACGCCAATGCGAGATGCTTTTAATGGTTTCCACAATGAAATATTGTCTCAAAATATGGTAGGAAACCCAAAGAGATTCTGGTCGTATGTAAGGTATACCAGTGGCAAAAAACAGTCAATACCGTCACTGCGCGATAGCGATGGAAATGTTACCGATGACGGTGCCACTAAAACTAAATACAGTCTTCCGTATTTCTTCACGAAGGAAAACGAAGTAAATATTCCAGAATTCGAAACCAGAACAGCTGTTAGCATGAGTGACATAAAAGTAGATATCTTAGGTGTTTAGAAGCAAGTCAAATCACTTAAGAAAGGCAAGTCTTCCGGTCCAGATGGTATACAAATCACGTTTCTCTCAGAGTTTGCAGACACAATAGCGCCTTTCTTAGCAATCATATACAACTGCTCACTTGACGAAAGGTCTTTCCTAAAGAATGGAAAGTAGCACAGGTCACACCAATATTCAAGAAGGGAAATAGGTGTAACCCATTGAATTACAGACTGATATCATTTACCTCAATTTGCAGTAGGATTTTCTAGCATATACTGTACTCGAACAGTATGAATCACCTTGAAGAAAATGACTTATTGACTCATAACCAACACGGATTCACAAAATATCGTTCTTGTGCAACACATCTAGCTCTTTATTCCCATGAGGTAATGAGTGCTGACGACAAGTGATCTCAGATCTATTCCATATTCCTAGATTTCCATAAGGCTTCTGATACCGCTCCCCACAAGCGACTATTAATCAAATTGTGTGCATATGGAGTATCGTCTCAGTTGTGTGACTGGATTCGTGATTTCCTCTCAGAGAGGTCACAGTTCGTAGTGATAAGCAGTAAACCATCGAGTAGAACGGAAGTGATATCTGGCGTTCCGCAAGGTAGTCTCATAGGCCCTCTGCTATTCCTGATTTATATAAATGATCTAGGTGATAATCTGAGCAGCTCCCTTGGATTGTTCGCAAATGACGCTGTAATTTACCGTCTAGTAAAATCAACAGACGATCAATTCAAATTACAAAATGATCTAGAGAGAATTTCTGTATGGTGCGAAAAGTGGCAATTAGCATTAAACAAAGAAAAGAGCGAGGTCATCCACATGGGTACTAAAAGAAATCCGATAAATTTCGGGTATACGACAAACCGCACAAATCTAAGGGCTGTCAATTTGACTAAATACCTAGAAATTACAATTACGAGCAACTTAAATTGGAAAGACCACATAGACAATATTGTGGGGAAGGCGAAACAAAGACTGCACTTTGCTGGCAGAACACTTAGAAAATGCTACAAACCCACTAAAGAGACAGCCTACATTACACTTGTCCGTCCTCTGCTGGAATATTGCTGCACGGTGTGGGATCCTTACCAGGTAGGATTGACGGAGGACATCGAAAAAGTGCAAACAAGGGCAGCTCGTTTCGTGTTATGGCGTAATAGGGGTGAGAGTGTCACTGATATGATATGCGAGTTGGGGTGGCAGTCGCTGAAACAAAGGCGGTTTTCTTTGCGGCGAGATCTATTTGCGAAATTACAATCACCAACTTTCTCATCCGAATGCGTTCTTGACAACCACCTACGTAGGGAGAAATGATCACCATAACAAAATATGAGAAATCAGTGCTCGAACAGAAAGATTTAGGTGTTCCTTTTTCCCACGCGCCATTAGAGAATGGAATGGTAGAGAAGTACTATCAAAATGGTTCGATGAACCCTCTGCCAGGCACTTAAGTGTGAATTGCAGAGTAACCATGTAGATGTAGATGTAGATGTAGATGTCAACAGGATCCAACGCAGGTATGTGCTTGGATGGAAAGACCTTGTGACCGAACCGCCGAATCTTTCCATCAGTAAATGGGGTATGTTCTCTACTGACTTGGTTGTTTTAACCCCCTCCACTGACGGAATGACCCGCTTCCTACTTCCGTATGTATAAAGCCAATACGGACTTGTAGCTGTCACGCCTTTGCGCTTACTGCTACGTATTTTAACTGTAAATAGCTCAGCCCTAATGGTAAGGGGTAGTAGTGAATTCACGTTATTAATCTTTGAAAACAGCACAGCTGCCACAAGCTCAGCTCACTTTTACTCCACTCCTACCCTCGCCATTGCACCACATTAACTAGGTGCTACATGGACCTTGCTAAATTCACTTGCGTATACATTTTTGACCGTTACTCGCCAGTATTTACCTAATGATTAGTACACTCCTAACCGGACTATTTCCCAAAGAGCTGTGATGATTGAACGGGTTCGATCCACGGCCTACAGTGCCCTACAGTTCACACGGTAACACTGCCTACCTGACCCACTTAACTTGGTAGTGAGCTTATGTATCCAATCACCACTGCTAGCAGCAGTGGATAATCCTATCAGCACGACGAGAGCAGCAGACTTACCGTCGAATCCTCCTGAAAATACTTATAACTACGGTCGCCAGCTCTGAAGCAGCAAAAGAATAAATCAATTTTTTGGCTCGTTTCAAAGTGAAACGGCTTGAGTTGAATTTAAACTTAATTCTCAATATTACTATTTCTGATCATTTTTGGTGATTCTACAAAGCAAATACTCTCTCAATTTCTGAGAGTTGGCTTGGTAATTACCACCAAGACAATTTAAGCAACTTAGGTTAACAAACTTCTACCCTTCAACTTATTTAATGATTTTGGGATATTACTCTTTGGACAATTGATATAGAATTAGTTAAGTGACTTTACTTGAAAGGTTACTCAGAAAAATTTAAGTAACTATAAATAGGCGACTCATTCTGGTGTGACCATTGCTCTTTTCAACATTCTTATACGCTAAAGTATTCTACAACCAAAAGAATTGTAAATGAAAGAGGCGATGGTGGCCTCAGTCTGATTTCACTACACTATGTTTCAGGTTACTACTCTTTACAATGAACAACATGCGTCGTAATTTTACTCATTACCATATTCTGTCTTCTGCACTTGCACAAAAGAAAACTGGTATTCTCCTTTTACATGTATACAAAGTTCGACTTAACAATTGCAAGCAATCTTGCCTTGGGTAGACGTGTCGGTGCTGGTGGTGAGATGCATGTGGCTAACGCAGCTCTTCACGCCTCATGCCCTTAATGGCGGCTGGAACTACGAGCTGTAGCACTCGTATAAGCTACTGCACGTCCGCCATAAAATCTGGGCGCAGGAACTCTTACAATCAGCCCCAGTGGCACAGAGACGGCTTCGACAACCATTCTTCGCGTTCCACTCCACAAACGGCGACGATATTCGCCTCTTCGCTGTTGCACAATCACTTTTGCGTGAGCACAGTTACGCACGTCCGGTCACGTCAACACTCCCCAGGCCATTCCATTGTTCAGTCCCTGTGTCTCCAGCTACCTCTAGCTACGCTCGTATCACCAAGAGTAGGGGCGTTCCCCTACCACCTTTTCACCGAAATCATTTAGTATTTAAGAATATTTATATTTATTACCCTGGAGTTCATACCAGTCATAATAATTTGTTACTAGCGTTTTATAACATTAAATCATACAGTAATAACTTATAATTACCAAGAAAAAGAATACATTTGATTCCGAGAGCTTAGTGCATTGTCTGAGAGGCAGCGCTAATTCCCAGTTTCGCCAATAGATGGCATCAGGGTGCACTCCCTGGCAGTCTCACACCTGCGCGCCCATTTCCGACGCGCGGGCTCCAAATTACTGTCAGCCCACCATCATTTCAGTTCCGTTACACATGCCCCACTTCTTATTGAAGTATCTAACAGTGATAATTCAATAAGAAATCTCTCCAATAATGAATCTGAAATTTTCGTTAAGCTTTTTACCAAGGGTTTTCCTTTTCTTACTGATACACCTCGATACTTATATTACATATTTAAAATTAAACACCAATTCTTTCTCTCTTTCCTGCTAAACATTACATAAATGATTTACATATATTCTTTCCAATTTTCTTACTTCTAAACACAGTACACTTTAAACATCTTTTTTACAAAAATTTTAAATACACTTCTTTTATCTCAGGCAAGTAAAACACACGTTATACGCCTATTACTTTATTGCCCGTCCTTTTCACTTTACCTCCTCACTTTTCTACCTCTTCCACAACACTTATTTACACATCTATTAAGGCTTTCTTAGAAGCTCAGTCTTTCCCAGTATGTTTAGTCTCAACTTAAACTAGAAGTTTCATTAGAATACTGCAACATATTTTAGTGAACATTTACCTTTCACATAGAACAAAGGAAACAAAACTATTTACATATTGGTTTACTTTAATATTTATTTATATATTTATTTTCAATCTGGTAGAATTCATGGTTCATACCTTTTGAGATCCACTATGTTTCTTACTCCCAGGCGTTTGCCTGTTAATGGGTACTCTAAATAATAAGCATTCACATTGGGTATGGACACTATTTTAAATTGTCCATTATATATATATTTAAATTTGCTGATCTCGTTATTAATTTCACTTGACTTTTCATGTGTTTTTACAAGAACGAGATCACCTATTTTGAATTTAGGATTCCTTACTTTTTCGTCATGACGACGAGTTCTCGCATCTGCTTGTTTTCTCATCTTGTCTTTTACTAAGTTCTTTTTACTATCATAATCTAATTCAACTCTATCTGGAAATTCTAGTAGGTCGTCTACTAGACTTTTACTTCTCGTCTTTTTCAGGATTTCTTCTGGAGTAAATCCAGTGCTCTCGTTTGTTAATGAATTCATGATTTCTTCGAATTCACTCACATACATGCCCCACTTCTTGTGGTTACTATGGCAGTACGTCCTAAATAACCGACCTATCTCGAGCATATATCTTTCTGCCGGATTGCTTGATGGGTGATAAGCTGAGATATGTACCACTTCTACCTGTTTCTCAGTTATCCCATCCTTCCACATTTTTGAGCAAAACTGAACACCATTATCTAATAGTATTCTCTTTGGCTTCCCTACTTTCACAAAATAATCACACACCATTTTATCATACACAGCTCTGGCAGTAGCTTTTCTCAAGGGATATAGCTTTATATACTTTGAGAAAAGTTCAACTGCTACAAATATGTACACAAAACCCCCCATGGTTTTCGGTAATGGTCCAAAGATATCTACTGCTACTATTTCTAATACTTCATCAGGTTTTATTGATTGCATGGGCCCTTGATTAGTTGCATTTGTTACTTTCGCCTTTTGGCATAGATCACAAGATCTTATCCTCTGTGCTACCCTTCGTGCCATGTTGTTAAAGGTAATGCATTCATCTAACTTATCGGTACACTTCCGTGCACCACAATGGCCATATGCCAAGTGAACATAATCTATCAGCACTTCAGTGTGTTGCTCCGGCCAACATACTCTCCACTTCCCTGGATTATTTAATCTTTGAAGATACAGTACACCTTTATGTATTTTATATGAAGCCCTTATGTTAGTTGCGTCCGGATTGTCAAACTTGACATTTACCAACTTGAGTGCATCATCATCACTTTGATATCTTCGCATATTCCGACATATTTCCCTAATTTTTTCTCTTCCTTCCGCTTTTTTTAAGTAATTCACCTCAAAAACATCTTCCCTATTCTTTACACTTTCTAGTGTCTCACATCCTTCCGGTAATCTCGACAAAGCATCCGGTACTGCATGTTCTTGCCCTTTAACATACTTGATCTCTATATCTTCCCATAATAAGTCCTTTTCCACCGCCAAGTCTTGCCATATTATTTTTCCGGTTTTTATACTGACCATTCCATCTGGAGGTTTCTTTCTCCTTTTCATCCTAAATTCTTTCACCGCTTTTTCCAATAGTCCTTCGTCTAGGCTCTTTAATGTCATCTCGTTCTCATTCGAATCTGCCATGCCTGAACTCTCGGTTGCGGAATCGGAAACTTCCTCTACTTCTTTTTCTCCCTGGGTGCTTTCTGATGATTCTGACGATAATTCCTCCTCCTTAGAAATATGACCTTCTTCGGATTCAAATAATTCTCGCAAATTATAATCCATTTCTCTACTTTCCCTTTGTTGGATAGTGCATTCGCCACTCTTACTTTCATTATTTTCCCCTACTAATGGAATTCCAGTCTCACTCAACTCATTTTCTTCAGTACTACAGGGATCACAACACTCTTTCTCTTGGTTAGATACACTTTCTCTAATTTCTCTAAAAGAATCTTCATCACAGTCATGTACTCTTGCTGTCACTAGGTACACATCATAATCGGTATGGCTCTCTAACACTGTCATATTCGGGTCCAAACTAATCACTTGAGTGGAAGTTCTTTCTAATTGTGCTGGCTGGCTTTTGGGCTGATGTACATATTCTGCATACGAGGTAATTTCTGAATCGGCATGCGTCTCTGCACTATGCCCCTTTTTCTTATCCACCCTTTCCTCTTTAATTACTTCTCGATGCGATTCGTCGACTATTCGTACGAACCTTTTACCATAAGTCATATCACTCCTACCTTGCCCCTGCCTCTCTGCACAGTTGCCATCCCTACCGACAAACAACGCCTTCTCTGACTCTTCCATCATCAATTCGTCACTCTGACCTCGAATTGTACTTATTTCATTCACGTGAGCCTTCCCATCTGGCCGATATTCTTTTCCTACTTCATTTCCCTTAATAACTCCTCCCTGCTCTCTCTCCTCTGTTTGTATCCCTGCATTATACTTCGCAAAGTTTCGTTTATGTAACTGCTCTTCAGGCGAACGACGCACTATCCTACTATAGTACTGACTACTCCGATCTTCCCTACATTTGGGCCATTTCTTTCTTTCCGCGCGCGTTAGGCCCTTGACCTGCGCGGTATTTAGTTTTCCTGATTTTGATAATGCATCCCGTTTCCCTGATAGTGTCCTCTCCCTCGCTGAGAGTTACCTCCTCGACCTCTTCCTCTCATCATGTTAATTTGCGGTTCATTCCTACCACCTTTTACTATTCCATTCTGATTTCTGAAACCTCGAAACTCTCTAGTTTCACGCCACCTATCTTCATTCTCGATTTTTTCTAAAAATTCATCGAATGTTCGATGAGTGCCTCCTACATAACGCTTTGAATCTTGAGGTAGCTTTTTCTACAACTCCCATACTATCTCCGATTCTGATCTACGATCTTTAAGATACTCCAAACGCTTGAACCATCCTTCACAGTATTCTTTCATGAGCCCACGCCCATGTTCTGGCATTCTGGCGACAACGAATTCTCTCCACAACCTATCTCTCTGTTGTGTGCTCCAGAATTCCTCAAGGAACTTTTCTTTGAAGTCTGTAAACTTCAAATTGTCGATATCCAAATTCAATCCCCAACGTTTAGCATGACCTGCTAAAGCGTCTATTACTAAATTAATTTTTTCTTTATCCGACATGTCTGTTGGTAAGACACATTCACAATTTTTTATAAAATCCATTGGATGCCATCCACCTTGTTTCTTTTGAGGATCGTATTTTTCCTCCCTACTCAGTATTTCCGATTTTTTCATTACCAATGGGATACAACTACAGTTAAGAAACGTCTGATTCTGAACTTGCTGACTTAACAATTTTATCTCATTACGCAGTGTATTTTCCTGCTCCTGCACACATGCATCAAAACTCAACATGGCATTGCGCAGTGTTTCAATATCAGCTGCCGTTTCTTTAACAATCTCTTTCTTTACAACTGGTATTATCACCTGTAATTTACTTTCAATTATCGGTTCTAATTTTTCACTAACCAAAGGTTCCACTGATTTCTCTATTCTCTGAATTTCGGTATCAAATCTTTTCTCTATTTCTGTGACTTTTCTCTGAACATTTGTTATTTCAGCCCTAATGCTATTTACTGATTTGTTTACCTCTCTGATACGCTGGCTTTGCGTATTCAAAATATCTAAATTGGCTTTTATTTTACCAGATAGGTTTTCATCCAATTGGGATATATGACTAGCCATTTCTGCTTTCAAACTAGCATTCCCTTCTCGAATTTGCGCCATCATCCTATTTAACAAACTTGTTAATTCCATATCCTCTCCCTTGTGACTTGCATCCACAGATACATTGGGTTCACTTTTCACTACCTTTGGTTACACTTCCCGTTCCTCCAGTCTTGTGGGTGTGGATTCATCTATAGGATTTTCCAACCCTACAACAGTATCTATGGTCCCTAATTCTGGGTCTGACCTTGTAATGTTTTCGTCTTGCTTGTTACTATTCGACTCCATCTTATGCTGCTGTATTTCGTGCCTAATAGAAATGTTTATTAAACCAAGTATTACTTGTTTAACTCCTACTATTGGACTTCCTTTTGCTGCTTTGCAGGTTGTCGTCTTGAACTTACCAATTGTGGTATATTTGTCTACAACAGAATTTTAAATTTAAAATTTTCCTGAAACTACAAGTTTATATAAAACACTTTTATTGCAGCCATTATTCTACAAACTTGGTAAGTCCTGTCACGGTCGCCACATGCGACCGAACCGCCGAATCTTTCCATCAGTAAATGGGGTATGTTCTCAACTGACTCGGTTGTTTTAACCCCCTCCACTGACGGAATGACCCGCTTCCTACTTCCGTATGTATAAAGCCAATACGGACTTGTAGCTGTCACGCCTTTGCGCTTACTGCTACGTATTTTAACTGTAAATATCTCAGCCCTAATGGTAAGAGGTAGTAGTGAATTCACGTTATTAATCTTTGAAAACAGCACAGCTGCCACAAGCTCAGCTCACTTTTACTCCACTCCTACCCTCGCCATTGCACCACATTAACTAGGTGCTACATGGACCTTGCTAAATTCACTTGCGTATACATTTTTGACCGTTACTCGCCAGTATTTACCTAATGATTAGTACACTCCTAACCGGACTATTTCCCAAAGAGCTGTGATGATTGAACGGGTTCGATCCACGGCCTACAGTGCCCTACAGTTCACACGGTAACACTGCCTACCTGACCCACTTAACTTGGTAGTGAGCTTATGTATCCAATCACCACTGCTAGCAGCAGTGGATAATCCTATCAGCACGACGAGAGCAGCAGACTTACCGTCGAATCCTCCTGAAAATACTTATAACTACGGTCGCCAGCTCTGAAGCAGCAAAAGAATAAATCAATTTTTTGGCTCGTTTCAAAGTGAAACGGCTTGAGTTGAATTTAAACTTAATTCTCAATATTACTATTTCTGATCATTTTTGGTGATTCTACAAAGCAAATACTCTCTCAATTTCTGAGAGTTGGCTTGGTAATTACCACCAAGACAATTTAAGCAACTTAGGTTAACAAACTTCTACCCTTCAACTTATTTAATGATTTTGGGATATTACTCTTTGGACAATTGATATAGAATTAGTTAAATGACTTTACTTGAAAGGTTACTCAGAAAAATTTAAGTAACTATAAATAGGCGACTCATTCTGGTGTGACCATTGCTCTTTTCAACATTCTTATACGCTAAAGTATTCTACAACCAAAAGAATTGTAAATGAAAGAGGCGATGGTGGCCTCAGTCTGATTTCACTACACTATGTTTCAGGTTACTACACTTTACAATGAACAACATGCGTCGTAATTTTACTCATTACTATATTCTGTCTTCTGCACTTGCACAAAAGAAAACTGGTATTCTCCTTTTACATGTATACAAAGTTCGACTTAACAATTGCAAGCAATCTTGCCTTGGGTAGACGTGTTGGTGCTGGTGGTGAGATGCATGTGGCTAACGCAGCTCTTCACGCCTCATGCCCTTAATGGCGGCTGGAACTACGAGCTGTAGCACTCGTATAAGCTACTGCACGTCCGCCATAAAATCTGGGCACAGGAACTCTTACAATCAGCCCCAGTGGCATAGAGACGGCTTCGACAACCATTCTTCGCGTTCCACTCCACAAACGGCGACGATATTCGCCTCTTCGCTGTTGCACAATCACTTTTGCGTGAGCACAGTTACGCACGTCCGGTCACGTCAACACTCCCCAGGCCATTCCATTGTTCAGTCCCTGTGTCTCCAGCTACCTCTAGCTACGCTCGTATCACCAAGAGTGGGGGCGTTCCCCTACCACCTTTTCACCGAAATCATTTAGTATTTAAGAATATTTATATTTATTACCCTGGAGTTCATACCAGTCATAATAATTTACTACTAGCGCTTTATAACATTAAATCATACAGTAATAACTTATAATTACCAAGAAAAAGAATACATTTGATTCCGAGAGCTTAGTGCATTGTCTGAGAGGCAGCGCTAATTCCCAGTTTCGCCAATAGATGGCATCAGGGTGCACTCCCTGGCAGTCTCACACCAGCGCGCCCATTTCCGACGCGCGGGCTCCAAATTACTGTCAGCCCACCATCATTTCAGTTCCGTTACAACCTGTTTCGAAATCCCAGACGTCATTTCTAGTGGATAGCGTAACACTACAGATCTGAGAAGCTAGTGTACATTTTCTTACGACATCAATCAGCACATCCTCTTCTAATAGTGTTTGTGTTCCTTCTCAATCGGTCATCGCCTATAGCTCAGTGGAAATACCGCAGAACCACTGATATGGTATCGAGACAGAATGCACTACAAATACTATAGCATTATCTAGCTGGGGAGGTGTGAGGAAGTCGCAAATACCGCTTACATACCACGTTCCTTAGCTGAATCACTTTCAAAATGCGGTAATTTTATCACGAGCTTGAATCGTGGGATACGTGTTGGTCTGATAATACACATTCCTACAATCACCGTAACTGTATTTGTCTGGAAAAAACCAACTCATTCAGAGTTAATGTCGTACCTCGATTTGCAAAGCGGGTATAGCTTTTAACATGGATACTTGTGTGCACCTGTAGAAGCTAGACCGCTTGTTGCGATCTGATTTCTTTAACATCTGGCCGATTACATCTCTCTTTCTAAGACAGAGTGGTTTCACTCACAAGAAAACCTAAGACACATGCCCACCCATCATTGATTTTCGGTCAGTATTATTTTGCACCATGTAGAATCATTTATTGGGCAAGTGTTATACGTAGTAGTAGTGGGGGTCTGTGATATGTTCGCATTTGAGCATCACGCTTATAATGTATGTGTTTGTGTTCCGACATGTGTAAAGGAAATAACTATGTCCAGTCATAAAGAAGGTACAGATATTTTCATGTCCAGAGCCACAGCCCTTAGCAGGGTGTATTTCCCATACTTTGCTCATTGTCGAATATCGTTCAACTGAGACGGCGATCGTAATATTTAGTTGTAAGTATAAGGATAAAATATATATGTGAATGATTTGTTAGGATGATTGATTGTACCTGTGCGTGCTCGGCCTGCAGCGCTGGTGACTTGTGATTCACGTTTCTCGTAACGGTAGGTGCTGTCAGAACGGAGAGGCCTGTTGGAGTGTAGGAATGCATATGAATTAACCGTGTTGTCCTCTAGACGACCAAATATCGAACTAATACTTAGTATTTTGTTGGATAGCTTTCGTGATTGCGTGGAAATGTGAGAAGATTAAATATGGAGGTGCATTTGCACTGGATCGTTATTCCCTCCCACGTAAACTGTTCAGTTGACTGCTTCTGCACATTTCGCATCTTTATTTAGTTGAGGTTTGTGCATCTAGCGTGTGGAAGACACGTTTGCCGGTTCTCGAGACATGTTGACCTTGTAAATTATAGGGATGATTTGGAATCTACTACACTACTGAGATCGGTATTCGAGAGTGGAAATATCAGTTTCCTCTATTTGTTTCGAGTTGCCGAGTAAATGTCTTCACAGACGTGACAGGTTTCTAGTTAGTCAGTGGTTTACAGCACGCCTCACCTAGCTAAAGTTTCGGGTTTCTAGAGAAATAATTTCCCGTCTATATCTTCGGAATTAGATAGCGCGAGTGGTACTGCTATGCAAGGGATATTGATATTTGCCTGATGTCGAGAAGTACTGAGAAAATGGTATGATAGCCTAGCAAACCATGCGAGATTAGATATCTTCTTGTAATCCCAGAGTATGGAGATTGGTGTAGAAAAGCGAGCAAGCAAGCAAGCAGGTCTGGACCAGGAACAGTAATACGTTTGTGCCGAGGGGCGAAACGAGGCCGAATTTGTAGAACAGTTCTGAGAGTGACTTAGATCCACCGACGGCTTTCTGATGTAAAAGGGATGATTTTGTATGGTGGGGGATATGAATTGTATGTTTACTGCATCGACACGGTACGCGGTGATATATTGCTGGGTTGGATATAGGTTTAATGCTCTAATATTCAAGCTCATGTTCTCAGTGGGAGAGCAATGTAATTGAGTTAGAGTCTCTCCGTATTTGACAAAATGTGTGGCACTTTGCGATGTTTAGATGTCGGTTTAATATGGCGATCTGTTTTTTTCAGGTGTTGTGTAGATATAAAAGGTAACTGCACTGTTTGTGTAAAATGTGTATATATTACAGTGGTAAGTTACTGTGACTTATGTTGGGGCATGACCAGAGAAGATGAGTGGCTGTCCTATCGTGAGGGGCGTATAGATTCAGCGCATTCATAACGGTGAGGGCATGAGAGAGATTTTTTACATGGAAAATTACATACTGAGATTCGTTCCAGAACCACAGCCATCAAGAGGAGAGATTACCTGTACATCGATCGGTGTCAGACTGTAGCAGCAATCGTAATATTTAATTGGAGTTACACTGGTAAATATGCTCCTGACTTCCAATATTCTTGTGAATCTCGTATGTATTTGATGATCTGTAGACAACTTTGAGGGTTTAACTGACAATGCAAGTTAGCGGTCTGTGCAAAATAATTTTACCGCTAAAAGTCCCGTCTGCAGAAAGAAAGAAAAGGTGTATGGTGCTTCAATACCGACGGCATCAGTAATTTGGCAGGTAAATTCGTTAAGAGCCAATCATAATGCTCGATTCATTCACAAGACATCCTTTGTGCTGTGATATAGGAGTCTCTACATAGCTGTGAGAATGTTTGAGTATGTTGAGGGCAGGAAGGTTATCATGTTAGGTCCACTGGGAAGAGTGCATTCGATATTATTCTGCGCTATTTTGGTAAACAGGCACTGTTAGGGAAAGAATTTCTGTGCATACAAGCTGAGACATCACGAAAACTCCTACAAAAGTGCACATTAAGTATTAGTGGGACACTATGCAATTTACTAGAGTTCGACTTGGTTATTATTTTAGATAACCATGTGGCTTCAGTATAACATTGAGAATGTTGCTAGATGCAATTGCGATGGTGTGTAGCTATGTGCAGTGATGCGTCAGCCAAACATTGGGCGTGGTCTGTTACAGTTGCTAGGGAGGAAGCAGCTTGTGCTATTCTTGATGGATTTCTGCAGCGTCGCTCGGCAATAAGCTCTTCACCGGACCGCATATAGAGTGAGGATTCATGCCAGCAGTGGTGAATATGCGCGCGAAGCCCACCTTGGAGCGTCTGCGCTTTGTATATAGGTCTTCACTCCCGTCCGGTCGGGTCATCAATGGCGCCTAAGTGAACACGTACTTCAAGAGACATTTCCCAGGTGTTGAGTAAGAAAGGAATGCCGCCACTTCATGCGTGCAGGATCTGAACGGGCGTATGTGTGTAGTTTGACAGCTGATGGCCATGTCACTTCGTGGGGCAGCCTGTGGGACCTGACTTCTGGGAGGTGTGCGGTCCAATGGACAGGAGTTGGCTGGCGGTGTCTGCACGTGTCTGTTGCACTATTTTGTGAGTGGGTCTGTAGGCTGTGCTATGCACTATTTGGACAGTTTACGAGCACTGAGCGTGTCTACACATCACTGTGCTGCATTATTTAGGAATAGTTTGCAGGTCTGTACTGAAATTATTTCGGTAAGTTAGGAGTTGTTTGAGTGTCTGCAGAGTGTTATTTAGGAGTAGTTTACAAGTCTACAGACTATGTATTGTGACCCCAAGCATGTGTTTCGTATATACTTCATCACTAAATAAATCGCTCCAAAATAAATAAAGTACACTACTTCCTTACTCTCTCCAGCAGCCCAGCGCAGGCTGAGTCATTTTTGCGCCGTTTTTCCCCTCCAGACCACCATCCTGGATTATGTCACAGGAGGGATGACAGCACCCTCTGGTGGCAGTACTGTGTATTAGGTCAGTTGGACTCTAGATCTCGTGACGGAGAGACTATCTGTCACCATTTACCCCCGCCATCTTGGATTACATCACAGATGAGAGTGCCCTCTGGTAGTGGTACTGTGTACTAGGTCAGTTGGAGTCCGGACCTTGTGGTGAACACACTGAATGGCTGTGCTGCACGTAATTGTTTAAATAAAGACTGGTGCATGCAAAATAAAGACTTACGTCCAGCACTGGTCGAGTGCTTTTCCCATGGATCCTTAGGAGGAGAATGTGGTCTGGTGATTGAGGTTAGTCCAAGTGTCCTTTCTTTCGCTCTATTTTCTTAGCTTAGTAGAGAAACCCCTTGTGACTTATCTTCCTTCCAAAATTCAAACTTGACACAATTTCCTAGGTTGAGGTGGTGGTTGGATGACTTAGGTTAGTAGAGGGAACCCAAGTGACCTATCTTCCCACGATTTTCTTAAAAAAATGGTTCAAATGGCTCTGAGCACTATGGGACTTAACATCTGTGGTCATCAGTCCCCTAGAACTTAGAACTACTTAAACCTAACTAACCTAAGGACATCACACACATCCATGCCCGAGGCAGGATTCGAACCTGCGACCATAGCAGCAGCGCAGTTCCGGACTGAGCGCTTAGAACCGCGAGACCACCGCGGCCGGCGCGATTTTCTTAGGTTAGTAGAGATAACGATGGTGTGATGCATTATCCTATTGGAATTTTAACTTCCCGCCATGTTTCTGACACGAAAAGTAGTCTACTTCACATATTTTCATACGCTTATGTCATATGCTATTATTTTTTGGGGTAATTCTTCTGATTCAAAAATGGTATTTTTGGCTCAAAAACGGGCTGTTCGAGCTATGTGTGGTGTAAGTTCGAAAACCTCTTGTCGACCCCTATTCAATAGTCTGGTAATTTTGACATTGCCCTCACAGTATATATTTTCTTTAATGTCGTTTGTTGTTAGCAATATTAGCTTATTCCCAAGAGTTAGCAGCTCTCACTCAGTTAATACTAGGCAGAAATCAAATCTGCATGTGGAATGCACTTCCTTGACTCTTGTGCAGAAAGGAGTGCAGTATTCTGCTGCATCCATTTTCAATAAGCTACCACAAGAACTCAAAAATCTTAGCAGTAGCCCAAACGCTTTTAAGTCTAAACTGAAGAGTTTCCTCATTGCTCACTCCTTCTATTCTGTCGAGGAGCTCCTGGAAGAGCTAAAAAATTAAGCGAATTCCAGTGTTACATTCTTGATTTTCTTTATTTAAACTAACGATGTGTGGCCTGAATATGTTTCTTATATTTCATTTTATCTGTTTCTACAATCTACAACTGAATATGTTTCTTATATTTCATTTTATCTCTTTCTACAATCGTGTTATAATTTCATGTATTGACTCGTTCCATGATCATGGAAACTTCTCCTTAATGTGGTCCCACGGAACAATAAATAAATAAATAAATAAATAAAAGGGAGGGGAGTGGGGCGTGGCACTTTCCCACCAAAGTCCGCCATCTTGGATGACATCACGGTCGCCATCTCTGATGACGTTATCGTCGCCATCTGAGATGACCTCCTCGTCGCCATCTTGGATAATGGTACTTTGCACCCCCACAAGTTGTCCCAATACTGGAGAGCACCTCTGAAAATCAGAAAGCTCAGGACTTCTACGACTATCACCGAACCACTGTCTTGATAATGACCATCTGCCAAGTAATATATGGAACTGCAGTGGAAGGCGCCATCACACTACCATACCAGCGTCTCTGAAGGGCAGAGCCAAAGGATAAATCGATAATATTAAAAGTTCATCCATATCTTTACTCATTAGTAAAAAATCTTCGGGAAGACGCAGAGAACCATGGCATCAGTTTGACCCATTAATTTTAAATTTCGAAGGGAAAACAAGAAAGAAGTCAGTAATTAAGAGTCATGAGACTTCTGCAAAGGCTTCAAAAAGATTTCAACTTGATGGCAACTGTAAATCGTTTCTGCCTTGTGTCGTCTATGCACAGAAATTACAATAAGAACTGAAATGTCACAATCATTGGAAACTGTGTGAATATTGAAAGGTCTTTTCACACAGTTTATATTAATTGACAGTCTTGTAAACATTATAAATGGGGTTAATGGGGGACAAAATGAGACCACCCCCTCAAGGTTTTCCTTGGAAATGACACAAAGTCCTTAAAATATCTCTTACAATTTGTAAAATGTTCGCTAACGAATACCAGCAAGATTATTTCAAAAGCTATGCAAAAGTAGTAGGGCAAAGCTAGCACGGCACAACGTTGCATTGTTGTCAAATTTATTCAAGATGCTGAATCCAACACAGCAACCATAGATGTGACAATGTTGCAGATATGTCATGGTGGGAAGTTAAAATTTTGGTAGGAAGATAAGTCAATTTGTTCTACCTCTACAAACCTAACGCCCCCCCCCCTCCCCCCTCCGCTGCACTCCTCTCCCCCATCTGGAAATTGGTGGGACAAGAACTCAGTCTGTGCTGAGCTGCCAGATAGGATGGATGTAAGTCTTTGTTTTGTATGCATTGCTCCCATCCTCTCCCCTATCTGGAAATCGGCGGGAAAAGGACTCAGTCTGTGCTGGTCTCCAGGATAGGATAGACGTAAGTATGCATTATTTATTTAAAAAACTTGACTTGTCATAGACAGTAGCTCCATCTGATGCGTTCGCCATGAGGTTTGGAGTCCAATTGACCTAGTGGACAAGACGATTACCAGAGGGCGCTGCAGCCCTCCCCCTTTCATGCCTCCCGTCATGTAATCCGAGATCTTGGTCTGGAGAAAACATGGGGGGAAAACGACTCAGTCTGCTGGACTGGGTGGACAGATATAATTGTTTACTGTGTCCAGTTGAGGTGACGTCTGTGTTGGGGAATGAGGAGTATATTAGCTGTAACTATGCATCTGTGGACTGTGTCGATAGCAACTATATTTGGTGAAGATCAATACAAAATGAAGGTGCAGCAGGACGGGGCTAAGTTACACTTCGCAACTCGTGCTGACAAATGTGTGTGCTGTACTGTAGATCACTCGATAAAAGTCCCGTCAGCCTTCCGAAGCACAGGAGGCGAGATTTTCACTCTGGTCCACATGCAACTTGCCCCCAGAGGCCAAACACTGGCTTAGCCACGGCCACGCGATACCCGCAGGAGAGGTCACACAGTTCCTGTCCTACTGAAAATACCCGTGGCCTTCCTCCTCCTTCCCATCCCTGGTGCACAGATACCCTTTGTCGAGGAACACGAACTGCTTCGAGAGTTATTACATCTGGTGTTGTGGAATATAACTTGAAGATGTCTCAGGAATTAAATGTGCCCCTGCACAAAGAGAAAGAGAGAGTATTGCAGAAGATGCGAGAATATTTAAACAATTACACATTTTATTCCGAGGAATAACACCACCGCCACACTTGAACACAGACTCTAGAAAGATCATGACCACTTGTGGAACCATCCCTGAGACAATTCGCCCTTTTTTATGGGAAATACCCTTGGTTTTGGGCACAAATTGTTTAAGGATTTACTAAATCCAGTTGAATATGTCTGTAAATACACTTTCAAAAAGATTGCTGAACTGTAGTTTGCTTCAGTTTTGCGATGTATGCCGCTGCAGACTCTAAAAAAGAGATAGCGGCACACTTGTGAAACGGTCCCCGAGACACTTGTCTTTCAGCATGAGCAGCTTCAAAAGTTACTAAATACAATTGAATATGTCTCTAAATGCCCTTTCAAAAAGATCGCTGCCCACTACTTTGCGTCATTTTGCGATGTATACCGCCACACTATTACATGGACTCTACCCGGACCACTTGCGAAACCCACATGAGACACTTCACACGCTTTTGTGGGAGACGGATCACAAAACCGATATCAGCTTTTTACACGACCAAACGGTGATATCTGGAAGTCGAAATAAATATCTCTGTAACTCTAAACAGGACGCTCACCACTTTTCAAGTCTTAGCTGCTTCTATCTTTGAAGGCACTGCCAGAGAGAGAAAAATTATGAGTGCTATAGCTGCTGTGGTGTTCATCACTTTTCTGAAATGGTGAGTGGGCTTAGCTTATATTTGCTGCTGCTGGAGTCAGAGACTTTGTTTTCCTCACTTCTAGAATTGCACACAGATGTCAACGCACAGACGGGAAAATTAAAACAATTTGAAGCACTGTCCTGCAGACGAGAAAAAGGTTGGAATTTTCGATGAATGTTCAGTGCCCTACAGCTGCTGATCCAAAGCCACAATGGTGGATGAGGACAGCATCCCACCATAAGAGGATTGTCTGCTAGGCCTTGTCTCTGAACGATAGAACAAAGAAGACATCATGTGACTCTCAAAACTATCTGTAGATACCTTCCCCCCCCCCCCTCGGTCTTGTTTGATGTAGTCTCTAGAGGCTCCTATGCCCCTCATGAAGCACGTCGTGTGACTCTCTGAAGTCACGGAACTTCTTGAGAACGGAGCATTCTGATTTGTTATCACTGAATTTACCCACCAAACTGCTGCTTCTGTCGTTGTGGGAGCATCGTCAGCCATTTTCTGCAAACAGTCAAATTACGAGACTTTTAGCTACAACACTATTTTGTACAGATCGAGAGAAACATACAGCAGCCATATTGCACTGGCGCTTAGAAACTGCAAAAGTGGTCTACAGATCATGAAATATGGAAAACACTGCCAAAGACACCTCCTCAATTACACTGCTCCACTACGCTCAAGGAAAACTCGTATATCACCACATATCATACTGATGTGGTAAACACACAATTTCTATCCTGCACCATACAGTATCACCACTTCTGCATCCTGCATATAGCTATCGACCACCAAACACTCATACATGTGCTGCGAAGACAGACAGATCCCAAAAAACACAAAAACATGCACTGTATATAGTCTTTGCAGCACTAGATATTTCCAGTGAGGTCGGTCGGCCATCCATCGCAGCCAATTACCAGGAGTCAACTGCCTCCACACACACTTGCCTAATACACAAACAGAGTGCCCTCAGCGGACTGCAGTGACTCTCCAAATTGGTGTACAAAGGCTTGGCTGATTCCTCCCGGCACAAATGCATGACTGTTTCCAGTCCTGGCCAGCTTGCTTGCTTGCTGCCATGCTTTCTACAGCCATCTCCAGACTCTGGGATTAGAAGAACATATGTATTTTCACGTGGTTTGCCAGAATATCGTGGCATTTGCGCTATAGTTCTCGATATCAGCCACATAGCAGTTAGCTACCGATCACTTACACAGTATAATTCCGAAGGTGAAGACTGGAAATTCTATCCCTAGAAACCGGAAACTTTAGCGAGGTGCAGCGTGGTGGGACATGCTGCAAACCACTGAGTAACTAAAACCTTACCTTGTCTGTGAAGATCTTTACGTGAAAACTCGAAAAAATAGATGAAACTAGGGGTTCCACTCGTATTTTTTTAACAAATACCTATCTCAATGATATAACAGATTTCAAATCATCCTTCTACTTTACAAAGTCAACTAAGGTGTTTCTCATGTCTAGAGAACCAGCAAATGTGTCTTCCACCCATCTTTCACGATCTAGATGACCGAGCGAGATGGTTCAGTGGTTAGCACCCTGGACTCACATTCTGCAGGATGGTGGTTCAAACCCGTGTCTGCTCATCCTGATTTAGGTTTCCCATGATTATCCTAAATCGCTTCAGGCAAATGTTGGAATGGTTCCTTCGAAAGGGAACAGCTGCCTTCCTTTCCCTTCTATAATCCTATGGGACTGATGACCTCGCTGTTTGTTCCCATCCCCCGAATCAACCAACCAACCAATCACCATCTAGACATAAAACACACCACAATCGATGTTCTGTGAACCAAATGAAGGTAGGAAATACGTAGAAGCAGCCAACCAGACAGTTTACATGGGAGGGAATAATGGTCCAGCGCAAACACACGGCCATATTGAATCTTCTCAAATTTCCACAGAGAACACACGTGATCATGAAGGCCGTCCAACACATACCGAGTGTTAATTCACAATTCAGCCGCCTACTGGGTGACACAGTTAGGTCAGCTAAATTCCTGTACTCCAGCCGCCCTTTCTAGTTCAGACGGTTGTCACTTTAAGCCGGAAATGTCAAACGTTCTGGCCACAGGCTACTACCACAACGTGCGATCCCACACTCCAGACGCAATCATCCTAGGAAACCAGCCACATATATTTTCTCGCTGTACTTACAATTAAATATTACGATTGCTCCCTCAATTTGATGATATTTGATAAAGATCGCATTATCGGAAATGTCCCCTCTTGATGATTATGGCTATGGAAACATAAATATCTATATCCTCCTTATTACTGGACTTTATTTCCCACGTAAAAAATCTTGCATTCGTCACTGTGAAAGATGAGTTTAAATTTAGAGGCAGTCAATCACCTTCGCACAGCTGTTTGGAAACGCTCCACAATGCCACAAAACTCTTCCAGTTTCCATATGTTGAGACTGTCTTTTACTTAAACTCATCCTGTGTGTGTGTTGTGTGAGCAGCAGCGTGATTTACTCCATGCAATGTCCAGCTTTCAGTCAGAGCTAATGGATCGAAATCGTGGTGGAGAAAACAAGATTTATGGTGGTGTACAAAGCTGCATCATATGCTACTTTGGCTTGTTATAGCAGAAAAAAAACAATGTATCAAACAACAGCACGGATACCCTCTCTTGCGACTGATAGTCTGTGGGATATGGTCCTCCTATAGTACAGGCGGTGACACTTTCTACTGGTCTGTGTAGGCAACTTCGATCACTGAGTGGAACAATACCTATATATTTAATGGGCATGAGCAGATGCGGTCGATGCCGGCACGCAGATGGTATTCATTTTCGACATATATATTGGAAGACGGACAAGGTAAAATCTTATCGAGTTCTCTACTGGATGAGGTTAGCAGAGGTTTTATAGTTTGCAGTTTTTTCTTTGTTGGATAGTACAAAATAACGATGATCGAATGTTTGGGTGACAGATGTGAGTGCACCTTGAGGCATGCAGATCTCTTACAAACTGCAGTAATTCTTTGTAGTTTGGATGTGCATTGCAGTGCAGTAGCGAAATCCCCGTCCTTTTTCTAGTTCCTGTACCGTCTTTTTCTATCAGTAGCTCGTGTTGCAGGAGAAAGCTTCGTTTGGCGTTGGTCTTACACATCGTACACGGCTGGCGGAGCTACGACAACATGTTCCCATTTCCACTGAGTGGTAAAAAATGAGGGTCCTGTCACATTAACTCAGTTCACCCCGTTTCTGCATGGGCTACAGAATGTGGTAGATATAGCGCTCTCCGACTTCTGCTCAGTTCCGACTTAATTTGGAACGATCACATGCACAAAGCTGCAGGGATGGCGAGGCAGAATCTGAGGAATAGCTACAAGATGTGACAGGAGTATCTAAGATCATGTTGGAGTTTTACTGTAACAGAGAGGCTCGAAAAAAGTGACTCGTTCCTAGATATGGGAGTGTCACGAATATTATTCACTAGTGGCTGTAATCACTGAAAGACATCTCCACAGGTTCCAGTGCAAGTATGTGGTTGGTTGGAAAGACTTGATTCCAAATCGCAGACAGCATTTCTACCAGAAAGCATAACACTATAGATGGGAAAAGCCCGTGTACAGTTCTTACGATCTCAGTCTGGTGTTGCATTTTTTGTAAAGTGTTTCATCGTTTAGCACACCATTTACTGTATGTGATCATTCTCATTCCCCAATCGCCTATAACCCAGTAGATACATCGCAGAACATTTGACATGCCATTGGGATAGAATAAAAATACTGGAGAAAGATCTATCGGTGGCATAAGGGAGTTGCAAATGCTGGCTTCATGCCACGTTCCTTCGCCAAAACACTTTCTAAGTTCAGTGGATTTATTACGAGCTTAGGTGAGGGGCACCCGCACTTTCGGTCTGTTAATACACATCCCGACGATCGCCATCTATATTCGATGTCACGGCATTTGTGTGTAGGATCACTTCATTCGGAAGCAATACCATACCTCCATTTACAAAGCCTGTATAGTTTTTTTTTTAACATCGATATCGTTATCGATACTTGTGTGCGCCGATAGAATCAAAACCGCTTGTGACAGTTACATAACCGTTGCGGTCGTGTTTTTTAACATCTGCTGGCTTGTAAGATGATTATGTCTCTCTTCCTAAGATACACTGGTATCACTCGCAAGAAAAACAAATGAGGCATGTCCATCCATCGCGGATTTTCTCTCAGTATCGCTTGGTATCACCAGCATTCAGTTATTGGCGAAGTATTATACTTAGTAGTAGGGTCTGCGTGAGAGGTTGACTACAATCAGCAGGCTTGTAAAGTATGCGTGTGTTCCAGCATGTGGAAAAGAAATGACTGAGTCCTGTGTTAAGGAAGGTATTGATTTGATGTGGAAAATTGCAAGAGCCAAAGGGGGATGCAACACTTTTTACGTGGAAAATTAGGTCCAGTAAGAAGGAGGATATAGATGTTTATATTTCCAGAGCCACAGTCATCAAGAGGGGCCATTTCTGATACTTTGCTTATTGTTGAGTGCCATCAGACTGAGGGTGCTGTAGGGAAGCAGCCTACTCACGCTGTAGTAAATTCACATCAGTTTCCATTGTGTGCCAGCCAGTCTGCTGTAACTAGCTCTGACGTCATAAATGTTGCGCAATACCTTAAAAATCAAGCAAATGACCTAAAACTTTTCTAGCATGTCAGGAATAATACTAAATTAATGTGTGTTAAATATCAGTTCGATAACTTCAGCCATTTTCGAAATTTGGACGTTTTTCTGAAAAAATCATTGGCGCAACAGAAAAGAGCTAGAGACTTCAAAATTTATATTTAGATTCATCTTTCATAATGATTTAATTAAAACAGTACTTTGGATTTCACAAATTAAGATTTTAGTGGAAATTCATGATTTTCTGGTTTTCATCTCAAAACTGAAGGAAGCAAGATAGATTAAGTAGGCTAATAAATAAGGCTAGGATGTTTAGATTTAAATAGGTTGGAGGTCCGCTATGACTATGAAGATGTGTAAAGTTTCTTTTGAATACCTATAAAATTATAGCGATAGCGGGTCTCAAAAGGGCCAGTTCAGAGCTCATCTACTGCGTGCAGTGTAATTTAATTAATTCTCTCGCCCAAAATATTTAACTTAGCCACGTCAAAATTTTATTATCAATACTTACCTGCGTGCTGAATGCACGTTTAAATTAAGAGCTTCATCGGCCATAAGCAAAAGAAGCTATAAATTATTATGTAACTTGAAGTGGTGCGTTACTAGCCCAGCGGCTAGTCGGGAGAGCCGAAAAGATCAGGCGTTCCCTTAGCCGTCCGCACCGCGGCTTTATATATAAGAACGCTGCGCGAGGAAGGAAGGCCCCAGTTCTCTCCAGACGCTGAATGACATGCCATCTGTGTTGGGAGCCGCGTCGCATCAGTGTCACTGCTACAAACAGCCTCGGGTGCCGTATTAAGTTACTAGAGATACGCGGAACCATGAAAACATTTCATGTGAAGTGTTAATTCTGGAATGGTTTTCATTATCTAGCTTCAGTTTGCGTATTGTCGCGTTTTCACGCGCCGTCGCGGGACAGACATTCTACCAAATATTTAGCGTGGCGTTTGATGAAATATTTTCATCAAATTATGGCGAGCATTCTTTTTAACATTTAATTCGGACATTTATACTTGCATCAGCGCATTAGACTCTGAACTGCTCTGTTAGTTAGGTTGTAGGGTACTTGTGTTTTTTTATCAGTGAATTTCAGAATATACTCAACTATTTTGGAAAACCGTTTTTGATTAGAAATCCCGGACAATCTCCTAATTCCTCAGAGCTATAAGCTGCAGCTATAATAACATTCTCAGATAAAGTGGACACTAGGATCTCTAATTACTGGTTCCATGTTTTATTAAATCACTTTCTGGGTGCCAAAAAGTAAATAGAGAGCCAGTGTTGAGAACGGCGAAAGACAGCATTAACAACATTCTAAAAGCCAGAAACTGATTCAACATGCAAGCATTTATACAGCAAATTAGATTTGATTTATTTTTACAAAACTTATCCGCAGCCCCACATATGGTGCATTGGCCGGGAAATCAACTAAGTGAAAGTGATTTTTAACTATTCGGATTCGCGAGTGAAATGCGACACGCAGCTGAGTGATAGAACAGTGAAAGTGTTACGTGTGCATGTGGACAACGCAGTAGGATTAACAACACCTCTGGATTAACGGAGCTGGCACTGAGTCTAGCGGTGCTGCCGGCATCGCGAGAAGCCAGTCTCGCCGCATGTCGTGCAGAAGGAACTAAGTTAAGTGAAAAGCTGTTAAAAATTTTACTAACCTGCACTAAAAGACTGTCGGCGATGGAACAGCCAAAAGAAACGGAGTTTAAACTTAAATTAGAACCTATGTCTGTTGAGGGAACTGTAAATCCAGACAATGGTTCGAGTGTACATATGCATGAAAGTAGTAATGTTAAAGTGAAATATGAAGTATTGTCTCCTGACAGTAGTGTGCGAAGGGGCAATGATTCAATAATAGAGACCCCTGTAGTAAAGCGGAAAGTAGAAATGGTAAATTTATTGGATGATAGTTTCTCTGATGAATTAAAAATGAAACAGTCATCAGAGATGGTAGAGTTTAAGAAGGAGAAGTTAGATATGACTAATCAATCAGAAGTTTCATTTAGTTTTGATGATTCTGGTATTGGAGCTAGTTTTTCGTCACCTGAGTGTGATGAAAAGCCAGCTAGTGGGCAACCCAAAGATGCTGGGGTGGTTGATTTAAATGTTATATTACAAGCAATAGCTGCTAGTAATAAAAAATTGTCAGCCAGTAATGCTGAATTAAAATATGAGATTGTGGCCAGTCAAACTAATTTTAATAAACGGTTTGAGGCAATGGACAATAAATTAGAATCCAATAATGCTGAATTAAAATCTAATATAATTGAGGTAAATAACAGGATTGAGGCCAGTCAAACTAATTTTAATAAACGATTGGAGGTAATGGACGATACCTTCAAGGCTGGTTGCAATAAGTTGAAAGAGGATCTAGACAGTTTGAATTGTAAAATTGATTACAATCATGAGGATATTAAGAAAAAGGTTGCTCAACAGTTTTCTGAAATGTATAAAACAGTTAAATCCGAAGTTGCTGAGGTTCGCAAAGACTTCCAAATGGAAGATGCGAAGCTGGAGCACAAGTTAACAGAAAAGATCGAGGCGGAATCTGAACTGTGCTCAGATAGATTTAAAGATGTTAATATAAAAGTAAACATATGTCAAGCAGAAGTAGAAGCAATCAAAACTGACACTACTCATATTGTACAAAGAGTAGACAATGTTGAAATGAAAGTAGAAAATATAAGTACTAACATTGCTAACTTGAGAGTAAAGTAGCTGCAGTAACTTCTGGTAATGGTAATATACAACAAGTTGTAGCTGCAAACGCCGCTTTTATCGGGTGTCGGCAGTTCTTGCGGTTTGATCCAGATAAAAATATCCACCCGCTAGATTTCTGGAACGATTTTGAAGATGTGATTCCACCAACTTGGTCTGAACGAGAGAAAATCTCCTTTATTAGAAGCCATTTAGCAGGTGACGCCATGCGTTGGTCAGCTGATGTTATGTTGAAGTGTAAAACATTAGCGGAGTTTAAAACAGCTTTCATTAATGAGTATTGGTCTAGCAATAAGCAAAATGAAGTGTTGAGAGAATTTTGGAGTGGAAAACACTTCAATGCAGGCAAGGAATCAATTAAAGAGTTTGCTAGGTCATGGATTTCACGGTTGTCACATTTGGCGGAAAAGCTGAAACCTGAAATGATAATACTAGGTCTTGAAGCCAAACTGCCATGGTATTGGCAAACGAGAATTATATCTGCCCCTAGAGACAATCTGGATCGTTTCATTGAGTATTTGGAACGTGTAGAACGTGTTGCTGCCAATGAGGAGCAAGCACGTAATAACCGAAATGCCAATAATAATAATAATAGTAGTAATTTTAGGAACGAGCAAAATGGCAATGTAAACATCAGAACAGTAGGTGTTCGTCATCCTAAGAGAGGTAGGAATTGGGGAAATAATTATCAGAACCAACAATGGCATCCAAGGGATAATAATTTTGTTCCAAACAGAAATATGCATGTAAACAACAGTACGGAAAGTAATGCTGTGCCAGTCAACTATAATGAAACTAAAGGAAACGACAGTAGGCCGAGGCAGGAAAACTAGTTCCCGTCTATGAGGACACTGGCGCTCACCAGGCGGTTACTTTTCCTAAGCCAGTAGTTACGGGAATTGGTAAGACAGATCAGAATACTCAAACTGAACATGTGGATGAAGAGTCGGTAGCACCTAAGGATACAACAGAAATATTAGATCACTCACAGTATTTGATAGATACCGTGTTAGAGACGCTTTCTAAGTGGGAAGAGAAAGAGAAGGCGCAGCTGTGTAACGATAGGGACGAGCTACAAAATACTGAATTGACAGGTGAAGAAGCAGAAGAAATTCATGCTTATATTTACGATGAGGATGATGTGCTCTTATCTAAAGTGCCTGTGCAGGATGTTGATAATGTACTAATAGATTTAGGACAGGAGGTAAGTGAGAATGTAGAGGGTAGCATGTTGGGGGTCGATGAACCCAGTAGCTGTGACCAGTTGTCACTTGAGAAGGAAACCGACGATAATGGTGAAAGTGGTTTAGCTGTAACTAGTATTATGCCCGGTCTGGAGGCGCAGAATCGCTCAGACTACAGTAATTTGGGTCATGTTCAGCAAACTAAATGTAATGAAGTCGTGCGGTGTTTCGATTTAAAATTAATAGACCGACTGGAAAAGGCAGCTGAAAATGTAATTCAGGAAACCTCTACACCCTGTGACCTAAATGTAATGAAGACAGATGTTGATCACTTTAGTTGGAGACAAATCCAAAAGGAACTATTAGATGAATTTGAGGAACCACCTGTACAACCTGGGATAAGCCACCCTGTAATAATAGTGAATATGTTGGGTATCAATGTACGTTGTCTCTTAGACAGTGGAAGTGAGGTGAGTGCAATATCTCAGTCCTTCTTTGATGCATTACCTGGTAAAGACAAGCTTACAGTAATGAGGGTATCAGGACTAAGGATAATTGGTGCTACTGGCAAAGTGTCAAAAACGGTAAAGCAAGAAGCTTTACTGCCCTTTAACATTAATGGTAATTTAATTGATCATCCATGTTTAATTGTAAACAATCTCAGTATTGAGGTTTTAATTGGCATAGATTTCTTGTCAAAATACCAGAGTGTTGTTGACTTTGAAAGAAGCCAGTTAAAAATGGTCTTGCCAATAACCGGAGTAATTACAGTCCCTTTTAGTGATAAACACGTAGTAACTGATGATGGAACTTGGGAACTGCCTATACGAGTTCTGAAAAATAGGAGGTATTGGGACGAAGGTGTTCTTAGTAACAGTAAGCTGAACACAGAAGAAGAAGAAGAAGAAGCAATTATTTTAGACAAAATAAAAGCTAAATTGCAGGAAATCTATAAGATTTCAGACAATCAAAAGGAAGAACTGAGACAGGTTCTAAAAAGGCATCATAAAGTATTTTCAGATTGACGTGGCGTGGTCAAAGGTTATGAATGAATGCTGTAGGGAGGAGGTTGTTCTGTAACCTCTACACAGTGTGGCAGCTGTGCAGTCCCAGCTGTGTGAGATCTTCTTTCCTTTTCAGGTCTCACTCACTCTTCATCTTTTCTATCCACCTAAAATTTCTAACTCTTCTTTACAGCATTAAACCAATGAATGCTGTAGGGAGGAGGTTGTTCTGTAACCTCTACACAGTGTGGCAGCTGTGCAGTCCCAGCTGTGTGAGATCTTCTTTCCCTTTCAGGTCTCACTCATTCTTCATCTTTCCTGTCCTCAGAAATTTCGACCTCTTCTTTCCAGACATGAAAATTTTCTGTCATGACTATCAAGCCATGAGTTATGTAACCATTCTATCTACCGATTAGTGAAGAAAAATACCTAATGTGACAAACCTAATAGTGACAAACAATAGAGAAGTATGACGTAATTAAGATACAAATGTATTTGAGTAACAATTATGTATAGTACCCTGGTAATGTAATAACTACTAAGTGTTGTTTTATTGGAAATGGTCCACCAACAGTAATTTAAAAAGATGTATGAATTCATGTACAAGCAGGATCTGAAGTGGTAGTGAAACCTAGTGTATGCATTAGAGCTAACTAAGAAATAGTAAAAGAGATTGCTTAGTGTTAGGAAAAATATGCAAATAAGTTGTAAGATTAAACTCACCTGGTGTAGCAAGGAAAGGCAGTGTAATAGAATTGAGCAGTGTTTGTGGTTGAGACGTGAAGGACACGTCCCTGAAGTATTTATAAGGTTGGAGCTGGCCATTATTTTAGTGTAGTGTGTGACAGGATACACCTACACGTATTGAGGTTATGAGTTGGAGGCGTGAATGCGACCATAGGTACCCTTATGTTAGATGAGACAGAGCAGCTCATGGTGTCCTATAGGTTTAAGGAATTTTGCATTACGCTCGTCCATAATTACTTGATGCACTTTAGTGGTAGGTCTGAGAGAGACTACCTGAGGTTTCAGCGTCCGATCGAGTTGAAATGGATTGCCACGTGAGCAAACTAATCAGCTGCAATACACTATGAATATGAAATAAATGTGCTATCCTATGCTTTAAATATTAATAGAGTGAGTTTTAAATAAGTACATACACTAGCAAAATAAATAAATACCATACTGACAGATGTGAAACATTATTTTAGCTCAGCATAAATACACTTCAAAGTAAGTAAGTACCTAATTGCAGATGTGGAACTGACAACAGCAGAGGACCAATAAGTGGATTTATTAATCAACTAAACGTAGTGTGTTTTGAACACTCACAACTGTACTATTACCAAAAGTTACTCACATGTACAAAGAAGCTGAGAAAACAACCACTAATCATACTCATACTATCTCTAAGAATAAGGTAATCAAGGATGAGTCAGTTAAGTGCTTAAAATACAAATGTATCAGGAATGTACTGAGCATTGGTTCAGTGTTCCGGCCCAGAAATAATAAATTCAGATTAAATATGATTTATGATTGTATGCCTTAGGAGCATAAATTTTCTCTAATACATGACTAAAGGCGTTTTGAGCCATTTGTTTAACGATTTTATGACAGTTAAGTAACCGCGAGAGTAATACTGAAAAAGCTCTGTTAACTTTGTTCCAGCAACATACTGAAGGATAAAATGTATATATCCCCATTTCATTGTGACCCACCCATAGATATTAAGTGAACGGAGTCTGAGGCACTCTTTTTGTTTGTTCTACAGGACAAACCAGATAATGGCAGCCTGGTAGCTGCGTGAAAGCGTGGAGTGACTTGGACACAACTCACAGTGACCCCTCCCCTTTCCCCCATGTAATTTAGAGAGAATGTGAAGGACGCACAGCATAGCAACTTCCCCTCCTCTACCCTTGTGAAAGGAAGTGTAGGACGCCAGCCAAAGCGGCTACAACCACGTGTGTAAAAATTATTTGTGAACTTTTCTTTCAGGTTTAGAAAAGACTGCTAAGAGATAATCATCTTTTTATGTATCATGTTATTTTCTTTGAATTTGTGTATGTAAAAATGTATTTAATGTATTTAATGGATCTAAGATTTTCATAATTTTTTCAATTTGTATGTGTTTGTTTGTCTAAGGCAATATGTATGCCAAAATATTTCATTGACTTTGCTTAAAATTTTGAGTAATGACATTGTTTAAAAAGGCAGTGAACATGCCTACAATTTAAATAATTAATGTAGGTAATCAGTCTTCTTTAATGTTTCTACAGGTTTATATTTCAATTTTGATTTTCATAGGGAGTTAAACTGTACTCTTGCTTCCCTTTTTGTAATTAAATTTTTTTCATTCATTAACATTCATAAACAAAAAAATTTAAGTAGAGGGTGATGTAGGGAAGCAGTCTACTCACGCTGTAGTAAATTCACATCAGTTTCCATTGTGTGCCAGCCAGTCTGCTGTAACTAGCTCTGACGTCATAAATGTTGCGCAATACCTTAAAAATCAAGCAAATGACCTAAAACTTTTCTAGCATGTCAGGAATAATACTAAATTAATGTGTGTTAAATATCAGTTCGATAACTTCAGCCATTTTCGAAATTTGGACGTTTTTCTGAAAAAATCATTGGCGCAACAGAAAAGAGCTAGAGACTTCAAAATTTATATTTAGATTCATCTTTCATAATGATTTAATTAAAACAGTACTTTGGATTTCACAAATTAAGATTTTAGTGGAAATTCATGATTTTCTGGTTTTCATCTCAAAACTGAAGGAAGCAAGATAGATTAAGTAGGCTAATAAATAAGGCTAGGATGTTTAGATTTAAATAGGTTGGAGGTCCGCTATGACTATGAAGATGTGTAAAGTTTCTTTTGAATACCTATAAAATTATAGCGATAGCGGATCTCAAAAGGGCCAGTTCAGAGCTCATCTACTGCGTGCAGTGTAATTTAATTAATTCTCTCGCCCAAAATATTTAACTTAGCCACGTCAAAATTTTATTATCAATACTTACCTGCGTGCTGAATGCACGTTTAAATTAAGAGCTTCATCGGCCATAAGCAAAAGAAGCTATAAATTATTATGTAACTTGAAGTGGTGCGTTACTAGCCCAGCGGCTAGTCGGGAGAGCCGAAAAGATCAGGCGTTCCCTTAGCCGTCCGCACCGCGGCTTTATATATAAGAACGCTGCGCGAGGAAGGAAGGCCCCAGTTCTCTCCAGACGCTGAATGACATGCCATCTGTGTCGGGAGCCGCGTCGCATCAGTGTCACTACTACAAACAGCCTCGGGTGCCGTATTAAGTTACTAGAGATACGCGGAACCATGAAAACATTTCATGTGAAGTGTTAATTCTGGAATGGTTTTCATTATCTAGCTTCAGTTTGCGTATTGTCGCGTTTTCACGCGCCGTCGCGGGACAGACATTCTACCAAATATTTAGCGTGGCGTTTGATGAAATATTTTCATCAAATTATGGCGAGCATTCTTTTTAACATTTAATTCGGACATTTATACTTGCATCAGCGCATTAGACTCTGAACTGCTCTGTTAGTTAGGTTGTAGGGTACTTGTGTTTTTTTATCAGTGAATTTCAGAATATACTCAACTATTTTGGAAAACCGTTTTTGATTAGAAATCCCGGACAATCTCCTAATTCCTCAGAGCTATAAGCTGCAGCTATAATAACATTCTCAGATAAAGTGGGCACTAGGATCTCTAATTACTGGTTCCATGTTTTATTAAATCACTTTCTGGGTGCCAAAAAGTAAATAGAGAGCCAGTGTTGAGAACGGCGAAAGACAGCATTAACAACATTCTAAAAGCCAGAAACTGATGCAACATGCAAGCATTTATACAGCAAATTAGATTTGATTTATTTTTACAAAACTTATCCGCCGCCCCACAGTGCAATCGTAATATTTAATTGTAAGTACAGCGATAAAATACTATATGTGGCTGGTTTCCTAGGATGATTGCGTCTGGGGTGTGGGAGCGCACGTTGTGGTAGTAGCCTGTGGCCAGAACGATTGATATTTCCGGCTTACGGTTGCAGCTGTCCGAACTAGAGAGGGCGCCTGGAGTACAGAAATTTTGCTGACCTAACCACGTCACCCAGTAGGCTGTTGAAAAGCGATTCATGATCATGTGTGTTCTCTGTGGAAATATGAGAAGATTTTTATATGGACGTGTGTTTGCACTGGACCATTATTCCCTTCAATGTAAACTGACCAGTTGACTGCTTCTACATATTTCCCATCTTCATTTGGTTGAGAGAACATTGATTGTGTGGTTGCTGTGTGGCCGGCTGGAGTGGCCAAGCAGTTCTAGGCGCTACAGTCTGGAACCGCGCGACCGCTACGGTCGCAGGTTCGAATCCTGCCTCGAGTATGGATGTGTGTGATGTCCTTAGGTTAGTTAGGTTTAAGTAGTTCTAAGTTCTAGGGGACTTATGACCTCAGAAGTTGAGTCCCATAGTGCTCAGAGCCATTTGAACCATTTTTCTGCTGTGTGCATCTAGAAGGTGACTGGTTGGTTGGTTGATTTGGCAGATAGGAACAAACAGTGAGGTCATCAGTCCCAAAGGATTATGGAAGGGAATGTAAGGCGGCTGTGCCCTTTCACAAGAAGTTCCATGATGTCAGAAAGTCACAAGACATGCTTCGTGTGGGGCATAGGAGCCTCTAGTGTCTATATCAAACTAGATAGGGGGGGGGGGGGCAAGGTATCTACAGATAATTCTGAGAGTCACATGATGTCCTCTTTGTTCTAGCGTTCCGAGTCACGTCCTAGAAGACCATCCCCTCTGGCGGGATGCAGTCTGTCAACCAACGTTGTGGCTTTAGACCAGCAGCTGTAGGACATTGAAAATTCACCGAAAATTCCAGTCATTTTACTCGTCTGTGGGACAGTGCTTCGAATTGTTCCGATTTTCATGTCTGTGCTGTCTCTCTTTGTTCAGTGACACATTTAGTTCATGTGACATCTTCAAGTTATGTATGTGACTATATTCCGCAACAGCAAATTTAATAACTCGGGAAGCACTTCATGTTCAGTGACAAAGGATATCCATATGCCAGAGATGGGAAGGAAGAAGAAGCCAGTGGGGATTTAGGACACGACAGGAACTAAGTGGCCGCTCCTGTGGGGGCAGGGAGGACACGCACGGCAGTGAACAGTTGGCCAGGGTGGCCGAGCGGTTCTAGGCGCTGCAATCTGGAACCGCGCGACCGCTATGGTCGCAGGTTCGAATCCTGCCTCGCGAATGGATGCGTATGATGTCCTTAGGTTAGTTATATTTAAGTAGTTCTAAGTTCTAGGGGACTGATGACCTCAGAAGTAAAGTCCCATAGTGCTCAGAGACATTTTTTTGGACTGAACATTTTGCCTCTTGCACTTCAGAAGACTCACTTGACTTCTATCGAATGATCTATAGTTATGGCACTCGCATTTGTCAGCATCAGTTGGAAAGTGTATCTTAGCCCCATCCTGCTGCCTCTTCATTATTTCATGAAGCGTATTCATCGTCACCAAATGTCATTGCTATCGACACAGTCCTCAAATGCATGGTTACAGCTAAATGCTCCATCTTCTCCAGCACCAACATCTCATCCACTGAACACATAAAGAAATGCCATCCATCTTCCCAGACCAGCAGCTAGATACAGACTAAGTCCTTATTCCACTATTTTTCCCCAGATCGCCATCTCGGATTACGTCACGGGAGGAGAAGGAGTGGGACTACAGCGCCCTCTGGTTGTGGTGTTGTGAACTAGGTCAATTGGACTCTAGACCTGATGGTGAACACACCGGATGGAGCTAATGTCTATGACAGCTCAAATTGTTTAAATAAACGGTGCATACTGACATCTATCCTATCCGGCAGCCCAGCACAGACTGAGTCCTTTTCCTGCCGGTTTCCAGATGGGCGAGACAAGGGGAGGAATACCTACAAAATAAAGACTTACATCCATCCCATCTGTCAGTGCAGCACAGAGTTGGTACCTTTCCAGCCAGTTTCCATATGGGGGGAGGGAAAGGAATGGGAGAGGAGGGGGTAAGGAGGGTGAGCTCAGGGGGAGGGGAGGGGAATTAGTTTAGTGGGGACAGCCCAATTGATCTATTTTCCTGCCGAAATTTGAACTTCCCACCACGATGTCACTGTGCTGTTGCAACATCTATCGCCACCATCTTGGATCCGCCATCTTGAATAAATTTGGCAACAGTGCAATGTGATGCCATGCCCACTTTGCCCTACTACTCCACACTTCTAGGGAATCATTGTGGCATTGTCTTTTAGAGATTCTTAGAATCAAAATTTTTGTGGATGGACACTAAATACAAAATCGTTGCAGTGGAAACAGGCAAATGGCATGTAAATACATCCATTCATTCTTACCCAATCTGGAAATGTGTTGTAGACTACACTCGCTATGCAACACAGCTAGACTTCTTAGTGTGCCTGTACCTGTGAAAAGCCGCTCAGCAACAGTTCCAGGTTCTGTAGAAATGTCACTCCATAGAAGTGTCACTTCATACGAGTGTTGCAGCACCGAACTTTTACCACCATAAGAAACAAGTCTGGCCTCTGATATGAAGATGTGAATAAGCATTGGCGATGATTAATCTGCCACATTTACTAGTAGACACTTTAAACCACCTTTTCCTTTGCAGATGTGCGATATACACTTACTGGTGTTTTCTGAAACACAAGTTTCAGCTATACTGAGACTGCTGAAACTTTGCACTTGACGTACGCGTTTCTGGTAGGCAGCATAACAGTTTAACAAGTGAAGAATGAGAAGCACAAGGTGCCAGGCGTGCAGCGCAAATCAATCCCAGTGCAGTGATCGGTTCTGGCCGTGACGTCAAAGCTCCCGTGTTGCCAAAAGAAATGGTCCAAATGGCTCTGAGCACTATGGGACTTAACATCTGAGGTCATCAGTCCCCTAGACTTAGAACTACATAAACCTAACTAACCTAAGGACATCACACACATCCGTGCCCGAGGCAGGATTCGAACCTGCGACCGTAGCAGTAGCGCAGTTCCAGACTGAAGCGCCTGGAACGCTCGGCCACAGCGGCCGGTCTCCGAGTTGCCAGCTTTGTTTTGTGTGTACACAAAAACCGTGCATTGCGGTTGTTCTATGCTTTAGAAAATTCTAATATGTGAAGAATGCCACAGAAAATAGTTCGTTAGCCTAGCGACAATCCTCTGTATCGAGGTGTGCCTCTATACAGCCAGGCACTGGAGTTGCTACGGGGAACTCGTGAGTTATATGAGGAGGAGAGAGAGTATGTAAGTATTTATGGAGACCCATCGATTCCTACCAATAAAGTAGCTGACGCACATCAAAAACTCTTGCAATTAGTGCAAGAACGGTAGTAAGCAAGGGTGTATTACTGCAAAAGTTAAGAGATGTAAACGTTAGTTGTAATCATTCCGAGGCATCTGGATCAGATAACGTATTTTTAGTGACTTCTGGAAAGAAGAAAAAGCAGTCTTACTCTGTCAGCGACTTAGATTCTTTCCAGACTGACGCTATTCGCACGCATATTTACTCTTGCTACAGGAGGAAAGAGTTGCTAGCGTCGTTAAAAGAAAGTGAACTTTTCAGGCGTGAGAAAACGTCACTAACAATTATGTTTAAAAGTATGGGTTTCCGTTACAAAGCGCTAGACGGACGCCATGTCCTGTTAGAAACGGCGCATATTGTAATGGCTCGAAGCATATTG